>NC_086197.1:55240246-55543276 GCF_035770615.1 Melospiza melodia melodia
GAGAGAAGAAAACACTAGTAATGAAAGCACAGATGTAAGGATGCTTCTGCTTTTCATGATCTAATGTAACAAGTTTTTATTAGATAAGGCTAATTATAAGAAAAAGAGGGGCACAAGGCACTTCACTTATCTGGGGTTTTCACTTTTCACTCTAAAATAAATTTCAGTTTTATAGTTTATAAACTAGAACTGGTAAAATACCACTAAGGTACATCTGGATGAACAGTGGGTGTTCATAGGGCTATAAACTGTCTAATTACCAAAGGCAATTCTGTTGAAACAGCTGCTAGTTGAAAATTTTGTTGCTGAAATCCAGTTGTTACCAATGATCACGTTGCCACCTCAGTCTGATTTGGAAGTTTTTTCCTTAAGCATTAGCTTTTAAATAGTGGCTCACTCTTTTCTTTCTAACTTAGATGATATAAGACCAATCTTAGCAGAATGTTCTGACAAAGTAATGGAATGCTGTGAGTTAGTACTTGACTCTCAATAGTTTTGTTTAGTAGCTTTAAGGCATTAAGGATCTGAAGCACAAATTACTGCTGAACTGTTGTTGGGCTACTTTAAACTAGAGGAATTTCTTGCTGGGGTCTTGTGCAGTTTTTTCGAGAATGTACAACTGTGTTATCAAGTTTAACAAAAAAAATCTCAAAAATAAGAGATGCCTCTTAATTCAACAGTAAGTTTGAAAGTGAACAGATGTAGAATTTATGCATCTGCCTATCCTTGGATGCTCTGAACTTCTTGTTAGTTAACTCTTTAAACACTGCTGCTTCATCACCTTATCTGAGACTAGATTCGGGGGGGATTAGAATTTTTTTTTCTAGAAGATCTTTGGATCAAAAAAATACAGGTTTAATGTTACAGTTAAAAATTGTGATTCTGCTGTGCTCTTTGCAATGCCTTCTTTCAAGGACTTTGATTAATCAAAGTGCAGGAAGTTAGGCAACATGATATCAAATTTGCATTAAGTAACATCTTTCTTAGAAAGGTATTGTTTGCTTTGCACAAGGTATAGCTTCGAGTTCTCATCTCTCTAATATACCCAGAAACCACTTGTGAAGGATCATTTAGCTCCCTGTGTGAGGTTGGTCAATATTTAGTTGAGACTTCGCAGCAGTTTGGCCCCAAAATCCTGACATAGGGCCAACTTGCAGTACATTACTATTTAACATCATCATCATCATCATCATCATCATCATCATCATCATCATCATCATCATCATCATCATCATCATCATCATCATTATTATTATTATTATTATTATTATTATTATTATTATTATTATTATTATTATTACAAATATTTGCAACTCTCTGTTGATCCTATGTTTCATACTTGAAGAAGGGGCAATAATAAACTATACTGTCAAGTGATGTGATAGTCATCCATGTTCACTGGGAATTTCCATTCTGACAAAGTTATTTTAAGCTTAGGAAAAATGCTTGTTTGGCTAACAATTATTTTGATCCTTGATCATCTTACGCTGTGGGGTTTTGAGGGGCTCTCTAAGCACCCCAGCGAGCAATAATCTGTTAATTGCTAACAGAATATAGTTGAAATGAAGCTGACCTGTTTTGTTTGAGTGTTGCAGGGTATGACAGATGCATGCCAGAAGTTGCACTACTAATGCATTTTGGACTCAGAACAACAGCTTCATACAAAATCAGTTTAATGCAGTCTGTTAAAAGTAAATCTGTCAGAGCTGTAGCAAACTAAATCTAAGTGTTTTAAGTCTTCCTTAGCTTTGTTTAGTGCGATATCAGCTGCACTTTGCAGTTACTTTTACTTATGAATTGCATTGAGAATTCATCTGCTGAACCCCTTGGTGATTGTCCAAGAGTGTGTAGCTGTAATGGACAAACAAGCTTCATTATATATTGTTTTGCTTGCACATCCTGAGCATCTATGCTTTTAATATTTTTGGACTATGTATTGCTGATCTTGATATCTTTTGGAGTAATTCTAATGGAGTTAATTTAATGTTTCTGGAAACACTAGTATGTCTCTTCAGAGTAAATGATTGTGAAGTGTGGTTTGTCCTGCAGTTATAGAATAAATAAAAATAATGAAATTGTGATGTGGTGTTGCTTAGATACCTGACATAAAATGTCTTTAAAATTGCTAGGTGAGCAAGGGAGACAGCAAAAATGCCAAAAAGAAGAACAATAAGAAGACAAGTAAAAACAAGAGCAGCTTGAGTCGTGGCAATAAGAAGAAGCCTGGCATGCCCAATGTGTCCAATGACCTCTCCCAAAAGCTGTATGCCACTATGGAGAAGCACAAGGAGGTAAGAGTTGATTGAATGAGGAATACTTTCTACTTCAGTAAAGAGGTGTACAAAGCTTTGATACTTCAAACAGAGTCATGCCCTGTAAATTATACAGGTTTGGCTGGAGAATTGAGTGGCTCACCCAGACAGACCAGTACCAGTAAGTCTCGGTGCTCTTTGCTGCAAGGGCAGTGGGAATAAATGCAGCTGTGCTCGTGCAGAACTTCCTAACAGTCTAGATTGCCACAGCAGTTCTACTCTTACTGTTCAGTGCAGTGCTCCTTTCCTGTTTCTTCAGAGAAAAGTGAATCTGCAGGGCACCCAGAGGTCTGAGATTTCCTAGGCCCCACAAGCACCCCACCTGGCAGCAGGTCATTCAAATGTTGGCTGATCCTGGAACTGTACACTCTGTAATGAGGTTTGGTGACCAAAACATCTTTAAAAGGGTTAGCATATTAAACCTTCTTATTTTTCAGGTCTTCTTTGTCATCCGCCTCATTGCTGGCCCTGCAGCCAACTCCCTGCCCCCCATCATTGAGCCCGACCCGCTCATTCCGTGTGACCTGATGGATGGGCGCGATGCGTTCCTGACCCTTGCTAGAGACAAGCACCTGGAGTTCTCCTCACTACGGAGGGCTCAGTGGTCAACCATGTGCATGCTGGTGGAACTGCACACCCAGAGCCAAGACCGCTTTGTTTACACCTGCAACGAGTGCAAGCATCATGTGGAGACCAGATGGCATTGCACTGTCTGTGAGGTATGTTTGCTGAAGTTCCCCCCCCGCCACTCTTTGTGCCCAGAGTGCTCTTTACCTGAATGGATTTCTCATTATTAACTGATGGAAAAATATGTGTGCAGCTCATCTGCTGGCAGTTCAGAAAGGAGGGAAAACATTTTCCTTAACAAGTGGTTCTGCTAATGTGCTGCTTGGTGTGATTTCTGCCTTGTGAGAGCTGAAATAGAGTTGTGTTTTCTGCAGCTTATTTAAGGTGCTGCTTCCTAAGAAATTGGGAGCTGTAGCCGTGGCTTGAGCTGGAATGGTAGGATCAGCTGGTTTTTCTGAAGAGCAATGCGTACATTTTCCTTCCAGAGTAGAAGTGTGGGGCGGCAGTATTTCTGTAGAGGGCTCTCAGTTGATTTGCTGGCACAGAGGTTTTGCTGTGCTGCAAGTCGGATCCCAATACCCCTGTGATTCCTTCACTACTCTGTTATGTCTCTGTAGAATGCTGCAAACAGCATTTGTGTCTTCAGAAGTGTTTGCAAAACCAGTGTGTTTGAAGATTGAGTCCAGGGGTTTGTTTCAATGACCACAGGAAGCTAGATTATCATTGTATCTGGCTGCTGCTGGAAATGAATGACTGACTGAGATACAATCCTAATTATAAATTGATACTTCAATTTCCTCTGGATACATACATACATACATACATATATATATATATATGTATATGTATATATATGTATACAGGCACACACATGTGCTTTTACCTTCTTGGTATATACCAGAAAGTAAATTCTAAATTTCCTATGGTCTAGTTAATCCTAAGAACTTAGGTCTTTTTCTTAAAGAACAATTATTGAACCCAAACTCATGTGCTGTTGCTGTCACAATGTGTTTTGTTCTTTCAGTGCTCTGTTGTTTAACTCGCATCTGCAAACTGAAAATGCAGCTTTCGTTCTTTTTTTGAAAGGTGGTACCTCTTCTGCCACTCTTGCTCTCTTCTTTTGAAGTAGGAGCAGATGAGTAGCTATTTGTCCCTGCCTATTTCTTCTTCTTTCCTGTTGGGATTTTTCTGAATAATGTGTGACTTACTAGCTCAGAGCCAACTTGTTTTTCAAGGTTTATATATTTGTGTAGCTTTCAGACACCCTTACACCCACACACTTTCCCTGGCTATAATTTGGATTTATTCCTTCTCTAGTACCTCAACATGACATGAAAGATGGAATTTTTCCCTAGAGCAACAATTTCCCTGGAACAGACTGGGAGTAATTGTTGAGGTGGCAGGACATCATTTACTTGTTTATCGTATAGAGTTTCAGGAACACTGATAACTCGTCCTTTGTTGTCTTTTCAGGATTATGACCTGTGCATCACCTGCTATAACACTAAAAACCATGACCACAAGATGGAAAAATTAGGCCTCGGTCTGGACGACGAGAGCAACAACCAGCAGACAGCCACGACGCAGAGCCCCGGCGACTCGCGCCGCCTGAGCATCCAGCGCTGCATCCAGTCTCTGGTGCACGCCTGCCAGTGCCGCAATGCCAACTGCTCGCTGCCGTCCTGTCAGAAGATGAAACGGGTCGTCCAACACACCAAAGGCTGCAAGCGCAAGACCAACGGAGGGTGCCCCATCTGCAAGCAACTCATTGCTCTCTGCTGCTACCACGCGAAGCACTGCCAGGAGAACAAGTGCCCCGTGCCCTTCTGCCTCAACATCAAACACAAGCTCCGTCAGCAGCAGCTCCAGCACCGCCTGCAGCAGGCGCAGATGCTCCGCAGGAGGATGGCCAGCATGCAGCGCACGGGCGTGGCGGGCCAGCAGCAAGGACTGCCCTCGCCCACGCCGGCCACGCCGACGACTCCGACGGGCCAGCAGCCCCCGACGCCGCAAACCCCGCAGCCCCAGCCTCCGCCCCAGCCCGTGTCACAGCCTCAGCCCGCGCCTCCCAACAGCATGCCGCCCTACACCATGCCAAGAACTCAGCCCCCTGGCGCCGTGTCCCAGGGCAAGGCAGGCGGCCAGGTGACGCCTCCGACTCCACCTCAGCCGCCGCAGCCGCCAGTTCAGGGTCCTCCTCCGGCAGCGGTGGAAATGGCCATGCAGATCCAGCGGGCAGCGGAGACCCAGCGCCAGATGGCACAGGTTCAGATCTTCCAAAGGCCGATTCAGCACCAGATGCCCCAGATGCCACCGATGGGAATGAACCCTCCACAGATAGGCAGAGGTCCCGGCGGCCATATAGATCAAGGAATGGGGCCGGCAGGAATTCAGCAGCAGCCGCCGTGGGTGCAGGGGGCCTTACCCCAAGCTCAGCTGCAGCCAGGAATGCAGAGGCCATCCATGATGTCAGTAGCTCAGCCGGGTCAGCCGATGAATATGGCCCCTCAGCCAGGGATGGGTCAGGTACCTGGCGCCGCTCAGCCCAAACAGCCTCTGCCCCAGGCGGCCTTACAAAACCTACTGCGGACTCTCAGGTCTCCCAGCTCACCCATGCAGCAGCAGCAGGTGCTTAACATCCTCCACTCCAACCCTCAGCTGCTGGCCGCTTTCATCAAGCAGCGGGCGGCCAAGTACGCGGGCTCGCAGAACCCGCAGGCCATGGCGGGGCAGCCTGGCCTCCCGCAGGGGCAGCCGGGCCTGCAGCCGCAGCAGGCCATGCAAGGGCAGCAGGGAGGGGTGCACCCCAACCCGGCCATGCAGAACATGAACCCCATGCAAGCAGGAGTGCAGAGACCCAGCATGCCCCAGCAGCAGCCGCAGCAGCAGCCGCAGCAGGCCATGGCTGGGATGAATCCTCAGGCGCAGCAGATGAATATGAATCACTCGGGGATGGCTCCCCAGTTCAGAGATCTCCTGATGAGACGGCACCAGATGATGGAGCAGCAGCGCCACCAGCAGCAGCAGCAGCAGGGAGCGGGACCGGCGCTGGGGCCGGGAATGGCCAACCACAACCAGTTTCAGCAGCCCCAGGGCGTCGGGTATCCCCAGCAGCAGCAGCAGCGAATGCAGCATCACATGCAGCAGATGCAGCAAGGAAACATGGGACAAATAAGCCAGCTTCCACAGGCCATGAGTGCAGAGACAGGAGCCAGTTTGCAACAGGCTTTCCAGCAGAGGCTGCTTCAGCAGCAGATGGGATCCCCAGCTCAGCCCAATCCAATGAGCCCCCAACAGCACATGCTCCCCAATCAGGCCCAGTCCCCGCACCTCCAGGGCCAGCAGCTCCCTTCATCGCTCACCAATCAAGTGCGTTCTCCACAGCCTGTACCCTCACCGCGGCCCCAGTCCCAGCCCCCTCATTCCAGCCCATCCCCTCGGATGCAGCCTCAGCCTTCTCCACACCACGTGTCCCCGCAGACCAGCTCCCCACATCCAGGACTGGTAGCTGCCCAGGCTAACCCCATGGATCAAGGGCACTTTGCCAGCCCGGACCAGAGTGCAATGCTTTCCCAGCTTGCTAGCAATGCCGGCATGGCAGGCCTCCATGGTACAAGCGCCACGGAACTGGGGCTCAGCTCCGAGAACTCAGACTTGAATTCAAACCTTTCACAGAGTACACTAGACATACACTAGACACGTTGTAGCATTTTGGGAGCAAAAAAAAAAAAAATTAAAAAACAAAGAAAATAAAAAAAACTTATTTTCGCAAGACTTTTTGTACTGAAGATAAATTTTTTTGAATCTTTCTTAGCTAAAACGACATTTTTCCCTGGAACACATCTGAACTCTGCAGCAGTAGTTTGTGGTTTTAAAAACAAACCGACAACGAACCTGAGGGACAGTAGAGTACAAAGAATATATTTTTGTTATGGCTGGAATCATAACCAGTCCTTTTTCTTGGCTTTTTTTTTTCCTCGTGTGCATTGGGGAGGTTGGGGGAGTAAGGCGGTCTTTTGGTTGCTCACCAAAGGATGCCCTGCTCGTGCCTCTCAATAGGTTTTATTTTTTTTTTTAAATTAATGAAAATATGTAATATTGATAGTTATTATTTACTGAGGCAGATGGTAAACATTTTCCCTATTCTGGTTTTTCTTGATGTCACTGCGAAAAAAAACACCACAAAAACAGAACAATAGAAAAACACAGGAGAACCTTTCCTAAAACCGGAGGACAAAAGGGGTTAATGTTGCTTTAAAACTACATTACATATATAAATATATATATATAAAAATAAATACCAATCTTTTCCTCTTTGGTTGGAAATACGTCAATTCTTTGAAAAATGTAAAAATATTAAATAACTCAGTCCCCTCCTGAAGTCTACTTTTGTCCTCCAAGAATTTTCTATACAAGAGTCTGAGCTTAAAAAAACTTCAAGTATTAAAGTAATTTGTACATGTAGAGAGAAGACAACATTTTTGGAAATACACAGGGGCAGCTGCCAAATGGATGTAGTATATATATTGTGGTTTCTGTTTTCTTGAAAGAATTTTTTTGTTATTTTTACATCTAACAAAGGAAAAAAAACATAAAAAAGAGGGTAAGAAACAATTCCAACGGGATTATTTCAACCTGAGAAAAAGTCCCTGGGGTTTCTTCTTTATGCTTGCTTTCTCTCTCCCATGCCCCTTTCCCACCCTCTTCCATTTTCTGTAAAACTTGAAAATAGAAAGCAAAAAACCCTCAAATGTTGTATATCATGCAATTAAAGTTGGTTACTTATAAATAAGAACTTTCGATCACTGTATAGACTGTTAAAATTGATTTCTTATTACCTATTGTTAAATAAACTGTGTGAGACAGACAGCCTGTTTTTAATGTTTCCCTTCTCTCCCACATGTGTTGCTTGTTCTTAAAATGGTGGGGGTAGCGGAGTATGTGCTACTTCAAATGTTTGCTATCTAGACATCGGAGAGCTATTTAATGTATATGACTGTTTTAAAATGCAAATCTCTAATAAGGGGTGTGGAGTAATAATTAGTCTTCTCAATGGACTCTTTTGGTACAACTCTACATTCGCGTTGTTCCCGGCATGTATCTTACCAAAGAAACGAGGTCTGACCTCAACAGTTGTGCCAGTCAGCTGTGCCCCGCCCTGCTCACACGGCCTGGGAGCAGCTGATCTTCAAAGGACCTATTTTGCATTTTGAAATGAGAACTATTTGTTTGGATATGTGATATTAAAAGATCCTATTTCACTTGGAGTATATTGTGCGCCTTTTGGCACTGAAGTGTGAGCATGAGGTAAGCTTGTGTGGATGTCGTGCAGGCAGGTGCTGGACCGGGATGGCGCGTGGGTGCCAAGTCACCCTGTGTCACATCTGGTGACCTGCTGGACGCAGAGGCATTCCAGAACAGAGGTGCTGTCACCATGGAGCGTGCTGGCAGTGACCCCAGGTGTGTACTGCCCACAGCTGTGCTCACATGGAGTTAACCCGGTCGTGGCGCGTGCTGTGCTCAAGCTGGTTGTGCTGGATGTGGCTGGTGCAGTGAGGGCTTCCCAAAATCCAGCCTTATGGTGTGCATGTGCACACGGTGCTGGCTGCCTAGGGAATAACTCACCCAGATGGGACCAAGGATGTGACCAGCTGTGTAATGCCAGCTGTGTTGGGAACATCAATGTATCTGCAGATCCCAGATAGATAAAACAAGCAAGCTGACCTCAGGAAACTGCTGGTGGAAGATGATGGAGGGGGTAAGTGCCAATTAAAAGTAATGGTATTACACTGTGAATGGGTGTTAGAGATCTTCAAAAGTGGGAGTAAAATGCTTGGGTTTTGGATATAAACACAATTAGGACAATGAATCTTGTATTTAAAAAGGGGTTGGTGGCAAGCCTTCAGCAAGATGGTGGAAAATTTGTGGCAGGCTTAAGGAAAGCAGCCCTGGGCTTTGGTGTTCGGCCTTAGCTAAACCTCATACTGCTTACCCTGGCATGGTGCAGACCAGCTCTGCACCAAGCCCACAATTAACCTGGTGCACTGGGAGGGACTGCTCCTGACCTAAAGATGAGCAGAAAGCAAAAAAGTCCCATTAATTGAATGCCAGGAGAGCAGCCTGGGATTGTTTTGATTGTGCTCTGCACAGTAAGCTCTCCTCTTCCTTCCCTGCCACCATGCAAAGCCTAGTTTTTCTTTCAGCCTTGGTGGACTTCTCAGGATGGAGCATAAATAAAATTCCTTTTGACCACATACAGGCTTGTGATGTGAAAAGTGTGCCCAGCCTTCTGACTTGGAGGCTTTTAGTGCAAACAGCTTTCATCGTGCCACTGAGTGAGCACACAAACCATGGTTAGAATTTGTCCTGACCTGCATCAAAGCATCTGAAGTGGGGAAGTCCTGGGACCTTGCAGAGCACACTACAGACCTTCCAACTTCAAATACCAACATCGAGACTTGCTTGAAAGATGCCATGGTGCATTCTGTGAGACAGCACAGCTGCTCTGTCCCTCTTTGTAGGTGCTGACCCTGAGCCAAGTTCAGTTTTTGAGGTGATGTGGATGATCAATAGTCTAAAATTTGCATAGGGTTTCTTTTCCTGACATCCCTCTACTACTGCTTTCCCTGGTTCTACTGGAGAACCAGAAGCCGCCATCTAGGGCACTGCTCTGGCCCAAGTTTCAAGTAGGGGGAGGATTTCATGGTGACAACAAAATTAGGGTGTCATCTGTATCTCCCTTGCCATTCAGTTTTGTCTGAGTTAAGATGCTTCACTCCTATTTATTAGACTCTTGGACCAGCAAAAAGAATTCACACACGAAGTTCCAGCAATCTAGTCAGATATTGATTGTCCAGTTATAACAATGCTAATGGTTGTACTCAAATCATGTGTAGTTCATTAATGTAAACTTTCTAATGCCTGACCTTCACTATCCCAGCTCCCTCAGCCTCTCCCCATCTGACAGAGGCTCTAGTCTTATCACCGTGCTGCCCATTTGCTGGATTCACTATACCCAAACACCAGATAATTGCACAAACCCAAGACAATGTTGGTGCAGTCACCTGGTCATTAGCCAGCTGTTGTAACAGCAAGACGAGCTACAGCAGCTCCTGGCAGGCCAAGACAAGCCCAGGCAAAGCCTGACAGAGCCTCACATAAAGCAGAACTTGTGACCTCTTACTAGCTGTGGCAGCACCATGACAAGGCTGAGGTAGAAGATGTGACAGTGACAGCCATTCCAGCTTTTGTGTCATTTTTCCAGTATATGATACACAATTTCTCTGCAAGAAACTCCACCTCCTGTTTCCAAGATGGTCTTCTTGCTGCTTCCAGTTTCAGCCAAACTCAAGGACTCCAGCCCATCCTCTCTGGGCACTCTGGAACAGATCCTATAGCGAAATACAGCAGCAGTCAGAAGAGTCTGCTCCTATGACCAGTTCTGCCTAGGTGTGTGATGCTTTCTACCCTAAAAATGAGCTTTTATTTGAAGACCAGGCCACAGGGTGCTTGTCTGGGGAATGTTTATTTTTACAAACCCTCTCAGCAGCTGCCTTTCTACAATACAAAGCTGCGGTATCTGCCAGCTTGCCCAAGGAGCCATTTCTTCCCTCAGCTTGTCAAAGCAGAATGTGTGCCATAGATCCCAGCCTGAGACACAGCCTAGCCTGGCCCCTGAAAGTGTAAAAGCACAAAACATTCCATCCACAGGGATTGCAGCAGCATCTGTGCTTGCTTTGTGGCTGGAGAGCTGCTGAGCTGCTCTGTCAGCCCTGCAGGTGTGGCATGTGCATCAGCATTCGCCTGCCTGACGGTGCTCTGGCATTTTGGTTTGCTCAAGTTGCTTCAGTTGCACTCCCTTAGAACAGGGTCTTGGTTTCAACTCTCCAGGAAAGGATATTGGGTGTTTGGAAGAGAAATCTATCCTGTGACTGCTGCTGTGAGTAGCTGATGGGCAATCAGCCATGGCTCCAGTTTACTCTCCCTGTTGTCTCCCTGTTGTAGGGAATGTGGTAGATTTGGGGAGGGTGGAGAAATTACTGATGGCACCATCTCCCTCAGCCATCTTTAAAGCCCTTCCTAGCTCCTGGTGAAGCTGGCACAGCTCAGGCTGTGGTTTTCCCCAGGTGTGCTGGCTGGTGGCAGGCTCTGGTGTATCTTGGGAGCACAGAGCTATGTGGGATGTAATCCCAAGCACTGGCAGTGGGTCTTTTGCTTCTCCTCGTGTCCCTGCAGTCCCCAGGGCAATAGCAGGGACACGAATTACCATTCAGCATTACCAGAAGAAAGCTCTTTGCCAACCCTGATCCTTTGGCTGAAAGTGCAGAGCTTCTGCTGCCCTGAAAAGCAAAGAGTCTTCCATTCTGTTTCCTCTTCACTTTTGCTTTTCACTGTCTGTGCTGTCCCACAGCAGTGTGGCACTGAAATGATCTCCCAGTACAATGCTGTGGTGACCAAAGCTTTGGGAGCCATGCAGTGGATGTCTCACCAGGCCTGCTGATGGAAAGCCAGGGCAGCCTGAGGTGTGACCTGGGTCTACTGCCACCCACACTGCCAGGGCTTGTAACCACACAGCCTGAGTTACAGCCACCAGAAGTCAGAACTCCAAACTCATGAGTTTAAAAAACAATTAAAAAAAAAGAAAAAAAGAGGGGGAAAAAGACCTCAAGTGCTCTTCTGTTTGCCTGCTGTTATCTCAGTTTGAGCTTGTATTGAAGGATTTCAAGCCCTTTGTTCTGTCAGGTGGGCCCAGTTCTCCTGTATCACCACAAAGAGTGAGAGAGAGCCCTTAACTGTGACTTGGGAAAGGAAATATAAAGGGATTTCCACCTTGGCAAACTGCTTATTATGTGTCAGGCCTTGTGGATGGAGTGACATCTGCCATTAGCTGGACTTGCTCTAGGCTGTCCTTTCTGCTGGGGAAGATGACCTGGCAGGACATGGTGGTGCCCCACGTCTTCCTTGAAAAGCTTGCAGAGGGATTGAGAGGCAGCACAGCTCAGCTCTCAAAAGCCAGATTTCCTGGGGGTCTGGGATGGGATAAGCACTTAAAACTGAGATTTATTTCCTAGGCAGTTAACTCTTCCCTCTCCTTGGAACTGGCTGTAGCTGCTTTTTGGGGTTTAGTTTTGCTTTGGGGTTTTTTGTTTGCTTGTGTTGAGTTTTTTTTTTTTTTTTGTAATTAAGACAAAAATTATTTACTGTTTCATTAGTATTTGTATGTAGAGTTGTGTTGGCATATATTGACAGATTTAATGTGGTAGTAAAATAGCAAGGAAGGACAGGCTAACTTAGTATTTGTGCCCTTAACTGGGTCACCTTAACTGGGGTCTGGGGATGCATTATTTGTTCACTACACAAACTGTTCCATTACTGTGACAGTGACAAGTGATTGTACATGTGGAAGAACTTTGGTGTAGCATTAAGGATGATCTGACAAGGGTTTTCTGTAAGCTCCCCAGCCCACGAGAGAGATCTAGAAAACAGCAACTGCTCAAATCCCCCACCTGCAAGTAGGCTGTTGCCTGTTCTTACATAGTGTAGGACACAGCTCTCTTCTTTTCATGGTTACCTTGGTAAAATTATTCTGCCAAAGGTTAAGCAGAATGTGTTTTATTATATTATTCCATCTGTTTCCTTGTTGGTTTTCCAAGCTTGTCTCCCCTATTTTCCTTTTCCAAACACATGAATGTATAGCCAAGGCTTACATGTCTGTAAATACTTTTTCTTCAGAATTGTTCCCTTCCCAGTGCTCATGACAAAAATTAAACCTTTCAAAGTCTTTTTGTTTTTCACACTGTCAGCTAGGAGGTGCCTTACAAAAGCCATGTGCCACTTCCCACTGCACACAAGAACTGGGAAGGCCTGTAACCAAATGGCTGCCACTTAGTGCTGGAAGTAAAAAAAGGCCCCTGGAGCACCAGGATTCTCATGAGCTCTTTGAAATAACAGAGTAGAAAACTGGAAAAGGAGGCTCTGGAGAAGCAGCAGATGAATGTATGAAGCCTGAGGACGTGGAACATGAGCTCTGCCTCCCAGAGCATGGGGGAGAGGACAGTCCCAGTAAACAAGCACAAAGAGCCAGTGAGACAAGGCTCCTCCAAGAAGTTGTGGTACTGAGGAACAGAGCAGATGCTGAAGTACAAGAGCTGCTCACCTTGGAGCTGAGTGCCTGAGGAGACAGCCTGGCCCCTGTCCTGCAGCAATAATCCTCCCACTGCAGCCAGGGCTCCTTCTGCCATTGCACCTGAGAGCAGCCCTTTGATACCGATCTTGCTACAATTTTGATTGCAGATTATGTTAAAACACAGACCAAGCCCAGAACAGCAGTAGGGAAGGAGATGGGAAAAGTGAAGTCTGATCTAAGTGTTGGGTTTTAGTTACCTGAGATTGTCAGTGCTGTTCTCTCCCTGTAGAAAGGAGTTGGCTTTACAGAACTATTATGATTATTGTTACATAACAGAATTTTTATTATTGAAAAGAATGTAAGTATTCCTCAATCAAGTTGAACTTGATTCACATTAAAATTAATTTATTTAAATACTATTATTTATTAAAAAGGCTTATTTAGAACTGCAATGACAAATGAACAGCTGTGGTGTGGAGACTGCCATTTAAGCTTGTTCTGTGTCAGCACAGGACTCATTTCTACTGAAGCCTTCAAGAAGCCTTGAGCCAGCCTGTGTGTGACCTAAGGGAGCAGTTCTGCTTGTTCCACACTGGGAAGGGAGCAGGGAGGGGATGCACACCAGTTAGAGCTCCCAGTGTGTTCCATGAAAGATGATTGCAGCAGAAAGACTTAATGAGCCTTTAATTTAGGATTGTGTCTTTTCTGGAAACAGCTTTGCTGTCTGCCGTGCAATGTCCAGTAGTATTTACTAGGGAATAACAATCATTATGATTTATTTCATTATTAACTATATTGTGTTTTAAAGCAATTTTCTATTTTTAACATTGCTGCAGGACTGTTTGGAAAACCTGAATGTGGAGGATCCCTGATGCTATGGAAATATGCTGATCAAGCTGCAGACTGGCTTTGCCAGGTCCCTGACACTGTCCCCCTGTAATTAGGCTACACTACCCTGGATTCTCAGTGTGTTTCATATAGATAGTGACACTCCTTTGTGTTTATAACAGCTGTAGCCTCATGTTAGAGCCTTTGGATTGCTGGAAGAGCAATCCATGTATAAGGTGAGCCTTTGGAATGAACCTTTTTCATGCTGCTTTACTCCCACCTGCAGCTATGACTGTACAGTTGTGCTCCACACATTATTTGTTCAGCCACTCACTACAAAGCCCATACAGACTAAGAATGCTCTGTACAGCCCTTTTTAACTTTTTTTCCTACAACGTCAACACAGTGACAGTGACAACAAAATAAAAGGGTGGAAAACAGAACTGCCTCCATGGGTTTACCTTTACATAAGCTTCTTGACAGGCTGATAGAGCTGGGGTTGTTCAGCCTGGAGAAGACTCTGGAGAGACCTCACTGCAGCCTTCCAGTACCCAGAGGGGAATTATGAAAAAGAGGAAAATTGATTTTTTATGTGAGCAGGTAGTGACAGAATAAGGGGTAGTGGTTTTAGACTGAAGGAGGGCAGACTGAGATTAGATACAGGAAGAATTCTTTACTGTGAGGGCACTGAGGCACTGGCGCAGGCCGCATAGAGGAACTGTGGATGTCCCATCTCAGTGAGTGTTCAAGGCCAGGCTGGATGGGGCTCTGGGCAACCGAACTGGATGATCTTTAGGGTACCGTCCATTCTGGGCCCGAGTGGGCTAATCCCGAACCGCAAGCCGGAACGGAGCCGGGGAGACGGCAGCAGGGCCCAGCCTTTTCCTGGGCGGGACCGCCACGAGCACCCATGGCTGCGGGAAAAGAACTACAGCTCCCGTCGTGCCCCGCGGGCAGCGCGGCGGGAACAAACTCCCCGCTGATTGGCTGTGCTTTCCGCTGCTCTCACCAATCAGACGCACAGCTCACGGGGGACGCTCTGCCCTCGCATGAGGCGGGCTGGCGGCGTTCTGGGAGCGATGGAGCGGGACCGGGCGGAGGTGAGCGGGACGGGACGGGACGGGACGGGACGGGACGGGACGGGACGGGACGGGACGGGACGGCGGCTCCTCTGGGGCCTGGGCTGGGGTGCTCCTGGGTGCGGCGGTGGGTCCGTCTGATCCCGGCTGGATGGGGCCCTGCGTCCCCCCCAGCTTCCCGAGGAGGCTCCGGGTGATGCTGCCCTTGCTTGGCAGCCCTGGGGATTGTGAGGTGTCCGCAAGTTTCACTCACCTGTTGTGGAAGAGTAACAACAGATTGGTGCTCACGTCCTACGAGCTGCTGTAAAGTGCACCCATACAGGGACCAGAAGGCGATGAAAACCTTTCTTTCTTAGAGGAGTTCAGGCCTTTCAGACAGGAATGCTGCCTGAGGGCCTGGATCCGCAGGAAAGCAACTCTTTGTTCAGGGAGTAACCTGGGAACCTTGGGTCTGTTAGTGCAAAGCCAGGGAGGATGCGAGGAGACAGCCCTGAGTGAAGTCTGATCTTCTGTCCACGTGTCTGTAATGATAGCTAGGAGCCAGGGATCAGGGGGAATTTAGCAAAGGAAAGTGATGGGCTTGCTGCTGATCTTTTGTTGTTGCCCACTTGGAGGAGCAATGGTATCGTCCCGCCTCATGTAGCTGTTTGTGTCTGCCTCTGTTCCATCACTTCCTGTGTCGATGCTGAGTTCTTACTGCTCTTTCATGAGTTGCTAACACATTTTCCCAGCTTCTTTTATGCTTATTTGGAGCCTGGTTCAAGATTGTTCTAGTCTTGAGACACACTTTTTCTGTGCTCTTTCTTCAGCCTTGCAGCTCTCCTGCTGTAACAGCGAGTACAAAGAGCCAGTGAAGATGTTTAGCTGTAGGGGCATCTGGGTTTAGGCAAAAACCAATAGCAAATGTTCTACCTCCTGCAGGTGTAGTTTCTGAACCAAGGTCAGCTGTGGGCTGTGCAGTTTCCAGAGGACATGAGCTGTCTCCAGGACTGCCCTGCTGACTTCCAGGCTGTGCTGGTGTTGTGAGCTGTGGTCTGTGCTCTGTGCTGGCTTGACTGTGACAGTGTCTGTGCTGCTGTGCTGTGGAGCTGTGTTGGGAGGAACATTGCCTGGAAGGACACAGTCTCATCTGTCCTTCATCAGCAAGGCAGTGCTTTGCTCTGTATTTTTCTATGTTTCTCAAGCTGCTTTCTGTCTAGCAACAGCCCCGTGGCACTTTGCTCTTGGGAAGCAGAATGCAGCAAGTGGAATGCCACTAAAGGGACCTGTCTGGGGGAAGGTGTTCAGAGTCCTGCCTTTGGGGTTAAGTGGACTCCTTGCCCTCTCTGAGGCCACCCCCTGGCCCAAGAGGGCCTCCCCCAGCAGCAAAGGCAGGTTTATTGTGCAGTGGCGTGTAAAATATCTGCTTTAAAGCAAACTGGCTCTTTTTGTAGCTGGTGTCTGCCTTCTGCCACAAATCTTCATCTTTGGAGCGGGCGGAGGAGGATGGTGATGACGATGAGGAGGATGATGAACTGGACATCTTTGGGGGTTACGACAGCCTCACGTGCTACAACAGCAGCATGGGCAGTGACAGCAGCTCCTGTCTGGAGGAGTCCAGCGATGATGAGGTGGCAGAGCGGGAAGCTGGTGAGCTCTCAGCCTCTCCCATGCACCAGCCATCCACAGGCCGGCTCACAGAAGACAGTGGCTCCGAGCCAGGTACTGCCTGTGCTGCCTGAAACGTTCAGGGGCAGTGAAGGGGGTGTGGCTGCACCTTGGGGGTGCTTTGGGAGCAGCTTTGGATTCACGCTGCATTTTCTGAGCGGTGTGGGGGATCTGCTCTGTACAATGATGGTTAGCTGGTCTCAGCTCTGTCATTGTAGTGAATTGACTCTGCCAAATCCTCATCTTTTTGGCCTTCCTTCTCGCAGCTGTGTGCGAAATGTGTGGGATTGTGGGCACCAGGGAGGCTTTCTTCTCCAAGACCAAACGTTTCTGCAGCGTCTCCTGCTCCAGAAGCTACTCCTCAAATTCCAAAAAGGCCAGCATCCTGGCCAGACTGCAGGTGCGTTTGAACCTTTCCATCTGGCTCTCAGGCTCCATCGCAGGCTCTTGTCGTCCTGGGGGACTTCAACCACCCCTATACCTGCAAAAAGTAGCATGGCAAGCTGTAGGTAATCCAGTAGACTCCTGGAATGCATGGGGGATAATTTCTTAAGCCAGGGAATAGAGAGCTGTAGCAGAGGGAATGCAACAGTTGATTTGATGGTCACCAAGGTAAGTGAACTAATTGGGGATGCCAAGACTGGAGGCAGTAGCCCCATTTGCAGTGGTCATGCATTGGTGGAATTTGCAATCTTGAGGAGTATAGGTCAACTAAGGAGTAAAGTCACGCTCCCGCTCCTGAACTTTAGGAAAGCAGACTTCCAGCTCTTCGGAGAGAGTCTATAATTCTGTCAGATTTCCTGGGGATGAAGCTGGATGTGCCTATATGTAGGAGTAGGTGGTCGCTCTCTAAACATTGGACTGATTTTCCCAGTTTGTTCTTCCTGCCTGAAGTCCCCAGAGAAAGCATGACAGCTTAAAGGTGGTGCTCCCTAATAGCTGAGAAAGGACACACTGGTATTTTACCTGCTGTTTCTTGTTGCTGTGAATGTTAATAAATATTGTAGTAGTCTGAAAATTGTCCCAAGGAAGAGATGAATACCAAGTTGCAGTGGGTGGCTTAGTCTCCTGTGCCGTTAATGTTTCTAATGCTCCTTCTTTTGTAGGGGAAACCACCAACAAAGAAAGCTAAAGTTCTGCACAAGGCATCCTGGTCAGCCAAGATCGGGGCCTTCCTCCATTCGCAGGGCACGGGACAGCTGGCAGATGGGACACTGACAGGTCAGGATGGTGAGTGTAGGTGAGGGGTGAGGAGGTGCAGCTGGAGTCACAGAAATGGGGACAGCTTGAGGGCTGTAAGCTCTGCAGTCCTCCTCCTCCTCTCTGGTACCCTGCCTTGTACGATGTGTGTGGATCGCTGTGACACAAGCTGGCAGAGCACAGGACATGTCTTTTTTCATCTTCCTGCCCATCCACTATTGTAGCCCCATTCTCACTCCTTGTATGACTTGACCTGGAGTGTAAGCTCTGTGGTCCCAGTCCCATGAAGTGCTGACTTCTGCTGGCAAAGGTGACTTAAAGGTGTGCTGCTTCCCCCAGCCATTTGCTGCCCCACTGCTCATGGGGAGTTACATTTGCCCCGAGTCACTCACTGATCACTTGGAGCAATAACCACTCACTGCAGCTGAAGAAGCAGCAACTGACTGTGTTAGGGAGAATGGGAGGGCTGGGGCATGGCAGCAGCAGGGAGTGATCCCTGAGCAGACTGCTGCTGGAGCCTGCAGCCAGGAGGGACTGTGGGATTAATCTCTCAAATTAGTGTCTCTGATTTTCCCAGCACCCTCTGGGAAAGCAAGCATACTGCTGATATCACCCTGCAGTGTTGCTGCTGAGAGCCAAAATGTGAAGTGGTTTAACCCTGAAAGAATGCACTCTCCCTGGAGTGCTTTAGCCCTAGGCTGGACTTGACCCCTTTACTGCCCTTTCTGCTCCCCCAAAAACTAGTGACAGTGAATATTGATTAATAATGTATTTTGCCTCTTGTGGGAGTTAGTGACCATGCACTCACATAGGGTCTAGTTTCCCACCAGAGAAAATGCAGTGGAATGCATAATCCCTGTGTGTTGTCTTAGTGCCTGGAGGCTGCAGGCTGAAGTCCAGAGGTAACTGATCTCTGCCTGTTCTGTGTCTCATCTGATTTTCTGCTCTCATGTCTGCTTGCAGCACTCGTCCTGGGCTTCGACTGGGGAAAGTACCTGCAGGAGCACGGCTACAAGGCAGCTCCTGTCAGCTGCTTCAAACATGTGAGTTCTGCTTTGCTGTGCATGGCAGGGCACACAGGGCATGTCCTATGCATGGGCCCCCTGTGCTCCTGTGACAGGGGGTGAGCAGAGGCCCAGCAGGTGGTTATTGAGACCTGGTGGTGCAAGGAAAAGAGTTGGGGTTTCTGGCAGCTGAGAATGGGAGTCTCACAAAGGGTCCAGGGACTTGGCAGAAACACTGCTGGTAGTGATGCCTATGATTTTTAGCATTTTATGTTTTTCATATATTTGTAGCTTTGTAGATTGCTAAAAGCATGGCTGTAGCTTCTAGTGTTTTCCTTCCCTACATGTAGGAACAGTAAACTAATCTTATAAACACATTCAGGAATATTGTAGTCTTATTCCAAGAACAGAACCAGCTTCAAGGACATTCTGTTTTCCAACCAGAATCTGAACCAGACATAACAAAAGTGGGGCAAACAAAACCTCTGGACTGCTTCCCGTGGGTCAGAACCCCAGGAATTATTGCTTAACCAACTAACATTTTACCTGGACAGTATATGATAAGTATACTAATCAACTACTCTTATCAAAATTGCAGAATTACTCTTCCACATGTGATTTTTACCATATTGTGTACCTGAAAGCTTTCAAGTAAAGGTTTGCTTTTATATTGACTCTAACATTGTTGGGAAGATCTATTCTGTTTTCCAGGCATCAGTAGCAGTGGCTCAGTGCTGAGTGGGAACAGAATTAGTTCTGACTGGGGATGATAGTGGGAAGCTAATTTTGCAGTTTGTATGGCTGAGTACAACCCAGGATGATGTGCAGAGAGGAATTCAATTTATGTGAGCCTGGCAGTAGCTGCACCTCCAACATGTTCAGTTTTTATAAGACTTGTTATATTCCTTTTGAGTTGTTGTCTGATAGTACTGACAACATTTCCTTTTCCTTGAGGATAGGTTAGGCAGACATGTTAGCTATCCTCATTGTTAGGTATCTTTATGCCATAGAGGAATGGCAGCAGCTACTTTGGAATAATGGGACATCTGGCAGTGAAACGGTTAAGTATTGCTATATTGTATTCTGCCTTTTGGGATCCTCAGTGAACATCCCACTGAGATGTTTGGGACAGTTCAACTGTATTTCAAGATGTTGGCAAGTCCAGGAGGGGTAAGACATGCAAGCCTGTGTCTAAGGTGAAGGTGTAGCTGCCTAAGACATGTCTCTGAAAGCCAGTAGGGCCTAAACCCTGCTCTGATTTCCACATCCCTCTCCCTGCCTCAATGGCTGCCTCCATCTTTCAGGTGCCGCTCTTTGATCAGTGGGATGATGTGGTGAAAGGTATGAAAGTGGAAGTGCTGAACAGTGATGCTGTGCTCCCCAGTCGTGTGTACTGGATTGCATCTGTCATCCAGATTGTAGGTAAGTCTCCAAAGTAATCTTTCACAGCTGGGCATGGCTAAGCTCTGAGGGAAGCTTTAGAGAGCTAAGGGTAGCTGGTCAAGCAAAACAGCAGCTATTTGGAGCTCTAGAAGTGCTGAGAGATTTTGGAACAGGAAATACCATGGTGAGGGAGTGAGAGGAAACCAGCTCGTGGTTCCTCTTCTGGTTGCTGGTCAATTTGCAGGAATAGTTGCTGGAGAAGCTCTGGTGACCTGCAGAGTGCTGAAGGCCATGCTGTGGGTACTAAACCTGTGGTGCCAAATTCTTGGCTTCTGATGCCTTTGTTTTTCTGCTCTGTCCTGGCAGGATACAGGGCCCTTCTGCGATATGAAGGCTTTGAGAATGATGCTGGTCATGACTTCTGGTGCAATTTGGGCACAGTGGATATTCACCCCATTGGCTGGTGTGCCATCAACAGCAAAATCCTGGTACCACCACAAAGTGAGTGTGGGGCAAGAGGGGTCAGCATATACCTGGGCATGGAGAAGCTTTGGTTTATGCCTAGCACAGAGGGAGGGGTGTTCCCACTGCATGTAGGACTGCAGCTCCATTTGTGCTTTGAGTTACAAGCAGCAGTTCGAGTTTGGGAACCTGGAGACTGCTTGGATTACTCCCTCTGCATCTCCCTATTATTGACCTGGGGATGCTGCATGCAGAGCTGATGTCAGACCTGTGGGGGCAAGTGCAGGTGGCTTTTCCTCCTTCTAATCCACATGGTGGCTAGACTTGAACTTTGGGGAACATTTTGGTCCTATATCCTGGGACTCCAGTCCCTGCACAGCTAGCAGTTCAGAGAGGGATGCCAGTTTAGTGGAATTCTGGCAAGCTGAGATTTGCTTGGTATGGCTCATGTGTTTTGCTCTATTACCACCTCCTCATCTAGATCAGTGGAGTTGAGTGTCTCCTTGGCCCAGTTCACTATGTAATGGTGATCCCTTCAGCCAGACGTCGGGGCAAGCTGGCAAAACAGAGTACAGAATCTGAGTGTGAAGAAGGCCTATTAGTGCTAATGGGCTGGCAGAGAGATGAAAGGTGTGGTGCTGTAATTATTTTGGTCATAAAGATGGACTTTTTCCCTGCTCATATGTAGCTATCCATGCCAAGTACACTGACTGGAGAAGTTACCTCATGAAAAAACTGGTGGGAGCTAGGACCATCCCAGTGGATTTCCACATAAAGGTAACCATGGGAGGCTGTTGTTTTGTGTGGGGGAAATGAAGCTGAAGTCAAGACATGTGCTCAACATGTCTCTTCTGGTTCTGATCTGTGTAACTTTTGTGTGCCTTGAAACCTGGGCAGGGCAGGGGCAGTGAGTGCTTCCACATGCTGCTTAGATACTTGTCATGATGCTGTGGGTAATGGATGGCACAGCCTCCATGCCCTCTCAGCACAACAGTTTCTGCTTTGGGTCATAGGCAGGCTTTAAAAGCTGTTGTCACGTGATCTGCTGGGGAATACTGGGATGAGGTTTGGCTGAAGGGAGAGTGCAGCTCCAACCTGGCCTTTCACTGCCCTGTTTCAGTGCCAGGGAATAGCTCTGGGAGTCAAAAATCTTTGCCTTCAGTGTTGGTAGCAAAGCAGCCTGCAGGGAGTGAGAAGGGCACAGGCTTCCTTCAAGTGTCATGGCCTTGGCATCTCTATATCTCTCATGATTGTTTTTGTGTGGCCTGTGCTGAGATTAGACCGTGTTAGAGGGAAGAGGGTCTCCTGTGGCTAGGAGCTTTGGAAATGGCAGATAAGAAAGACCGTCCCAGAGACAGCAAGCAGGAAGGCAGGTGATAAGGTTTTTTGTGTGCAAGGTAAGTGGTGACACTGAGCTGGAGATCTGGATGTAGTCAGTGCTTCCCATGTTACTTCTCAGAAAGTTAGGAGGGTGTTTGTAGCTGCTTGTTCCTGGGCCCCAGCTTGTAGCTGAAAGGGAAGTGGTGGAGGGAAACAGACATTGCTTTTGTCTTTCTCCCCTTAGCATCCACTCCCACCTAATAAACAGGAAGTGGAAGACTTTAACTTAAAAGTTCTTCTGGATTCAGGTGTAGGCTGGTTTGAGTATCTATTTTGTGTTTCCTAGTTGCTGCATGGCATCTTGGGATCACAGTTCCAAAATGTCAGGGATTCCATAAACACCACTGGGCATTTGTGGATGAGTAGGACAAGGCTGCATGAGCAAACCAAAGGTCTCAAAAAAAGTCAGAAAGCAGCCAGTGACTCTACTGTCCCTTTGGGTCAGTCTGCTGAGTAACTGGCTTTGGATATGGAGTTGGGAGATGATCATCATGTAGTTCAACCTCTGATCAGAATAAAAAGGTAAAAATAAGAACCTGACCTCTTTTGAAGTCAACTGAATCCTGTTGCACTTTGGGAAACTACACGTCTATCTGATTGCAGCCTCAAGACTTTCATGACTGAAAAAGGCACACAGCATTCCTTACTTAGTCCCTTGTGAACAAGTTCTCACTGGGGACATTGACCCAAGGTGGTGGCTGAGCATTGCTGCTGGGCTGGAGTGGGGCAGCTCTTATGAGGCCACATGACAAAAGGGAGACCCAGCGTGTGTGTGCCCAACCACGCTGTCGTGTCTGGGGCTGCCAGCTGCCTGTCCCTTCCTAGTCAGCTTTGGGCAGTGCCAGGGTGCACGTCTGTGGGGAAAGCTGTTCTCTCAAGTGTTTGGAGAACTGTGCTTGATCTCACCTCCTCTGTTGGTTGTTGCCAGATGGCAGAGAGCATGAAGTACCCGTTCCGGCAGGGCATGCGGGTCGAGGTGGTGGATAAGAACCACGTGTCCCAGACACGTATGGCAGTGGTGGACACAGTCATTGGGGGCAGACTGAGACTCCTCTATGAGGATGGTGACAGTGATGATGACTTCTGGTGCCACATGTGGAGTCCCCTCATCCATCCTGTGGGCTGGTCACGGAGAGTCGGCCATGACATAAAGAAGACAGGTAAGGATCAGCCATCAGCCACTGCAGCCATCTTGTGATTTGCGGGGAACTACCTGCACCCTGCTGTTGACACCAGTCTTGACATGCTGGGAGTGAGGCAGTTGCCTCAAGACCTAACAGGTGAAGTCTGCTTAGTTTTGTGTCTGCTGATTTTTTATCTGGATAGATAAAAATCCTGAGATCACAGGTCACAACAGGCGACTGTAGGGTTTCTTACCTGAAGCAGACAGTCTGTCCCCTTAGTGTGAGAATGCCGACTTTGCAACATGACAGATGTTTGTAGTCTTTTTTGAGGAAATTCATGCTGGCTTCTGTAACACTGGATGCCATCAGGTTGCATTTTTCTGGACTTTACCAAGAGGAATTTTTGATTGGCTTATTCTAGCAAAGTAAAAGACAAAAAAGCAAGACTTGAGCTCTGCTGATCCTTTTGGTTGTGTCTCTATTTCTGCCTCTGCCTGGTGATTATAGCTGCATGTGTTATCAGTAGTTCTCAGGAAGCTGAGCCATCTGCTTTTGAACAAGCCCTTCATCACAGCCCGTTTTATAAGAAGTGTAGAGGGACTGACCTGTTCTTTTTGTTAAATAGTCACATATTGAGGAGGTTTATAGCAGCTAGGCTCTCACAGGAAAATTAATAACCAGTCTGTTTCCCTATTGCAGTTGCTGCAGGCTTTTTACCTCTCTGTGTTTCTTCCATTCCTCACAGACGAAAAACGTAATGACATGGCAAACCATCCCACCTTCAGGAAGATTTACTGTGATGCTGTGCCCTATCTGTTTAAGAAGGTAGGACAAGTGTGCCTTTCTGTGGGGGTCACAAAGAGGGAAGCAGTGATAGCACTTCCTTGCCTGGGCATACATGCTGCCATGTGGGCTGTTGAGGGTGGTCTTTCTTGTACCTAAGGGCAGTAAGGTCTTTGAGGTGTCAAGGCTGTTGTTAAGAAGGAGCAGTCAAACTAGAAAACTGAAAGAATTAAAGGACAGTGACAGATTGAGGCACTCAATCGAAGGGCAAGGAAGGGAGCTTTGAGTTGGAGAGGAAAGAGGATTGCATGGGAGAGACCAGTTCTGACAAGGAACTGGATCATGCTGGTAAGGACTGAGATGAGAAGGAAGCTTGCTTTGTTGTGGAGCAGCAGTTGGGCTTGGCTCTGTGACTGACCAGAGCCATGGCAAAAGGTTGCCGACACAAACATAGTGTTGGTTTGGCTGCCCCTTTGTATTTCTTGTAATATTTTTGGTTTCCCCTCCCAAGCTGAACCAAGTGAAGTTTCAAATCCTATTTGTACTTGCTGCGCTCGGTGTCAGGATGGGACTGTCCCACACCCCTGGCAGCACATGGTATACCAGAGTCTCCCTTAGGTACGAGCTGTCTACTCTGAAGGTGGATGGTTTGAGCGAGGCATGAAACTGGAAGCCATTGACCCCTTGAATCTGGGCAACATCTGTGTGGCCACTGTTTGCAAGGTAAGTTCAGTGAGCCTAAGGGGTCTGCTGTGTTTGCTTGGCATAATGCAGCTTCTCCTCAGCTCTTTTCAAATTAATGAGACCAGGTAAGATTTTGTATGGGGGAGCAGAGAAGGCTGTCAAGAGAGGTGGACAGCTGATGTCTGGAGGGAACTGGGGGGTTATCTCAGAGTTCTGACAAGCTGTTAACCATGTGTACTTAGACAGCGTGAAGATGAGCATGCTTGGTCTGCAGGCTACTGCCCAGTGTGACTGGCAACCACGCTCTTTCCACCACTGGGCATGCAGTAGGGAAGATTTGTTCTCCAGTTCTGAGAGTGTATAGAGAGGCCCCTGTGGAAAGAAGGGAAGAGTTGTGAGGTGACCTCCATATGGGGAATGGCATGAGGATGGACATGTCACCTTCAGTCTCTCTTGATGAGGTGGTTGTAAGCTCTACTCTTCTGCTAGTGTCAAGAAGTTCCTTGCCCAGGTTTCCTCAGTGAACTGTGTTGAATGTTGAAAGCATAGCATTCATCTGGGCTTTTCCTGCTTCTTCAGGAAGCTGTTTGCCCTCACAGAACCCAAACTGAGGACTTTGATACTTGGGAGTTTGGCTGTGGGATGCTATGAGAGCTGTTTGTGTCTTGTAAAATGTTTCCTTCAGCCACGGTTTTGAAATGGAAGAGTTTGGGATAGGCATGCCTATCGCCTTTAGTAGGCACTAATACCAGTGAGTGACAGGGAGGGACAAGTCTTGTTGCTGTATGAAGTAGCAAATCCAAGGGTGGTGCTCTTTCCCTTCTGCCCAGTAACAAATTCATGATCTGCCTGGTGGAGAGGGCTTTTGGGCTGCTGGTGAAGTGTTTCTGGAGGAGAACAGAGCTCTGCCGTGTTACTTACGGAGCATGGGCCAGCTCTTGGAACTCCGGTGCCATGCCAGGAGTGGGGAACTGCCTTGGTGCAGGGATTTACCAGAGGCAGAACCTTTAGAGCCACTTGTTCTAAGGTGCCAGACACAAGCCATGACAGGGACCAGGCAGAGGACAAAGGAGGAGGCTCTTCATCTTGAAGGAAGCACTTATTCCAAGGAAAGGGATCAGAAACAGTCTCAGGCACTCCCGTGCCAGTGGTTTTGCACAGATACAAGTCAGGAGGTGGATACAAAGGGCTAACCAAAAGGGAACCCTCAGCGGAGGAGTGAGGGGATTACATCAAGTGTCTGGGGCCAATTGGGGTAGGAGGGTGGAGAAGATGGGTCACATGGGCCAATGGGGCTTTGAGGAGTCGGGGAATGCCAAACCGGTGTTGCAGTCAAGGATTGGCCTGAGGTTAAAGTGGAACAAAAGGGGCTGGGCTGCCTTGACAGGCAGGGAAGGAGCTGGAACAAGAGGTGGGGAATGGCATGAGGGACAGCTTTGAGGGAGGGTAAAACCGAGGGGTAAACTAACTTGGGGAGAACATGGGGGTATAAAAGAACAAACCACTTAACAAGGAATCAAGAAAATAAATTTGAACCATAACAGCTGACCATTTAAGGCTTTTCACATAGTCCTTTCACAAGGTTCTTAGTGTTGGTCCCAGTCCTGCAGAACTTGCTGCTTTGGGGATTAGCTTGTGTTGACTAACATACTAGGAGAAGCTTGGGGCACATAACATTGGATTTTACTGTATAGTGGCAATTGTGATTGATATGTGGGGGGACTCTTGAGAGAATCTTTTGAGAGGAGGAGAGGCTTTAGAGCAAGTAGAGCTCTACTCATGCTTTCACTCCCACGTCAGGTTCTCTTGGACGGGTATCTCATGATCAGCATTGATGGAGCAACGTCTGATGATGGCTCTGACTGGTTCTGCTATCACGCCTCCTCACACGCCATCTTCCCTGCCAACTTCTGTAAGAGGAACAACATTGAACTGACCCCTCCAAAAGGTGAGATTTGGACTCTGCCCTGTGGTACAAACCTGCACGCAGAATTTGATGGGTGTGTTTCTGAGAGGGATCAGGTTCAGATAAATCAAAACAAGGTCCCATTCCACTTGTTTTTCAGGGAGACTGCTAGTTCAGAGAGGCCGGATGTTTAAGCTTTGCCCATATACCAAGTCTTGGTTAGCTCCTGGCAGATCAGTGGCAGAGGTGTATGATCCCCAAACTGAGCAGAATAAAAGCTTTTAAAGGACAAGGAGGATGGGAAGGGATAAGTAGAGCCATTGCTGCAGGAATCAGTACTTAAGTGTCCACAATCATCTCTATTCTTTTCTCTTTGAATAGATCTGACATGAATATTTCTTCAAACTTCTAAGAGACAATCACCCTAGGAGTGTTTTTGCTGCCTCATCTAGCCATACCTGAAAAATCTTGCTCTGAATTTCTGTGTTGCAGCATTTTTGTGCGGTGCTGTTCATTTTAATTTGATGTTCCTGCTGATGGGAGAAAGAAAGATTGGTCTCAGTGGTGTGTTTTGAACATACTACTTCCTTCTTGCTGCTGGTCCTCCCCTTTCTCTGGGTGTGTGGCTGACACAGATGTTCAGAGCTGCAGCTTGCTTTTCTCTGTATTAGCCTGCAGAGAGGGGTGCTGGACTCCCATGGAATCCATGCACTAGGTTCATTCCAAGATCAGGCTGTACATGCAGGTTCACTGACCTGCTGTGCAGCTGGTTGCTATGCCTCCTTCCTGCCTACTCTGCCTTTTGTCCCAGCTGGTCTACCCAGTGACTGCCTTTTTACCTCTTAGTGTTTCTTCCTTCTGCAGGGTATGAAGCAAAGACATTCAGCTGGGAACATTACCTGGAGGAGACCAAATCAAGACCTGCTCCATCACGGCTCTTCAACACAGTGAGTGCTGCCAGGAAGAAACAATGTGTAGGGACGCTTGGAGTAAGCAAGGAGGAGTGCAATAGCTCTGGCTGTCACAAGATCACAGAGATGGAAGTGACTTCTTGTCCAACACCCCTGCTACAGCAGGGTCATCTGTAGCATGTTGCTCAGGACTGTGTCCAGATGGATGGAGACTCCACAACCGTGTGGGCAACCTGTGTCAGCGCTCATCGGCACTCATGGTAGAACTTGTCTCCTGATGTTCACAGGGAAACTCCTGTGTTTGTTTGTGCCTGTTAACTCTGGTCCAGGCACTGGGAGCCACCGAGAGGAATCTGGCTCCATCTTTGCACCCTCATTTTAGGCATTTATACACATAAATAAGGTACACCCTGAGCCTTTTCTCCTCCAGGATGAACAGTCACAACTCTGTCAGCCTTTCCGCATACAAAAGATGCTCCAGTTCCCTCATCATCTTCCTGGCCCTTTGCTGGACTCTCTCTGCTGTCTCCCTTGTACCAGGGAGCAATTGAGGTGTGGCCTTGTCAGTACTGAGCAGAGGGGAAGGATCATTTCCACTGACCTGCTGAGAACAGCTTACCATTAGCCTTCTTTGTGCCAAGGGCACATCCCTGGCCCACGTTCAACTTCATGTCCACTGGGATTCCCAGGCCCTTTTTGGCCACGCTGCTTTCCAGTCAGTCTGCCCCTAGCTTGTGCTGGTGCCTGGGGTTCTTCCTCTGCAGATAAGGGATTCCAGCTTGTCAAGGTGCCTCTGGAGGGCAGCACAACCATCTAGTATATTCTGTCTCTCCTCCCAGTTTTCTACTACAGGCAAGCTTGCTTGGTTTGACATGATACTCTGACATGTCATCTGGATAATTAACTAAGATGTTCAAAAGGAGTGGATCCAGTATTGACCAGTATTGACCCGTATTGACCCCTGGGGTACACTGCTATTTACTAGCCTCCAATTAGATTTCATGCCACTAATAACCATCCTCCTGGCCCGGTCACTCAGCCAGTTTTCAGTCTATCTTGCTGCATCTGCACCCAGCCTGTATAGTTCAATCATCTTCTCTATGAGGTTCTTATGGCAGTGTCAAAAGTCTTCCTGAAGTCAGGACAGACAATATGCAGTACACACAATATATGCAGTCTCTAGTGGGCTGCAGTTTGCTGACAGCACTTTAGGGAGACCTCAAAAGCCCAGGAGTATGTACTCTCTGAGTTGGGACATCAGTGTCCTGCCTTTTGTGGGTCCCTCTGAGTGTCACCTGTGATTTTTCTAGTGTTTCTGTGAGCTCCAGGCTCCTGGTGGGCTCTGCATTGCTCATTGCCTGTGGATGTGTGGCTGGCATGTTGGGTGGAGGTTGGGGCTGCTTTACATCAACAAAACTGCTGCAGCACCTGGGCCTATGCTGATCTTTCTGATTTCCCGGGGGTAATTGTTTGATTGTGTTCCTGAACTGCTGCTCCCCCCACAGCAGAATCTTGCTTCTAAAAGCTGGGCTGAAATTGACTGAGGAGACAGCTGGCCTTGGATCTTTTTTTGGATCTATGGGCTTGTTGTCTGCTTGCTTTAGACTAAAGGCCAGCCTGTGAGAGTGGAGTTGGCCAGATATGGGTTTGGACTGAGTGCAATGGCCTTGGCTTTTCTTTTAAATTTTTTTCATTTTTATGCACCCAGGACTGTCCCAACCATGGCTTCAAGGCAGGCATGAAGGTGGAGGCAGTGGACCTGATGGAACCCCGGCTCATCTGTGTGGCCACGGTGAAGCGTGTAGTCCAACGTCTCCTTAGCATCCATTTTGATGGCTGGGACAACGAGTATGACCAGTGGGTGGACTGCGAGTCTCCAGACATTTATCCTGTGGGGTGGTGTGAGCTGACAGGCTACCAGCTTCAACCACCAGTGGTTCCAGGTGAGTGAAGATTTTACTGTGGTTTCTAACGTTAGAGATAAAGATTTCCTTCCTCCTTGATTTGCACTGGCTACCAGAAATCTTCCTCTGTTGCCACGTTCTAGCAGCTGGCAGAGGGAGGAGCCTTGATAGGGAGAAAACAGCCTGAGTTTTGAGATTGGCTCTGTTCCCCCACACCAACAGAGAATTGCTCCTGAGGAGTTGGGTAGAGTTCCAGGTGGTCCTATCTCTGCACAGCTCCCTTTTATTAAGAACAGCTATAACCTTAGCCAGGTAGCAGCAGGAACTTGCCCCATGCTCCCTTTCCTCATCAGCTCTTTGACTCTGTCTATAAAAGGTAAGAGCATCATCTCAAGAGTTCGTTTGTCCCCTTGTCACAGGGAGGCCACTGCCTCCCCTTTGCAGATGTTCTCCTTCCTATTTCAAACTACAAATCTTGTTTCTTTACTGCCCCTACCAAGTCTATACTGGGCCTCTCTCCCCTGTGCTGCCCCAGCCTGCTGCTCTGGACCTTCACCTGGAAGCACAGACAGCAACTGCACTAGAGCCTTGCTTTCCCCTTAGCTGGTTGTCTTGGGAAGAGGGCTTTGGCTTGGGGGGACGGGTATATCTGTTTCTCGCTTATGTCACTTCATCCCAGTTACCTACTGGTTATGGGACTTGGCTTTCGTTTCCCTCTCGTCTCCATGACAGAGCCCACAGCTCCAGCGAAGGCCAAGGAGGTGCCCAAGAAGAGGAAGAAACCCTATGGAAAGAAGAGTGAGTGATGTTTGATTAGTGCCCTCCCGCTCGCTCGCAGGCTGGGCCCAGTTAGAGGAACCCTGTCCATGTCCCATCAGAGCAGGAGAGAGAGGCCTTGTCTTGTTGTGGATGCCCTCATTTGGCTGTGGGTTTACAAACACAGTTTCACCCTTCTTACCTGCCCTGTTACCTAAAGAGCAGAGAGCTGTGTGCGGGAAGGATCTGTTTTGCAGTCTGTTTTCTGTTGGCTGAGGTATATATGGCACTTGCTTCCAGGTGTGAGGTTGTGCTGCTTTCACTGCTGTGTCCATGTTTGGAGGGAGATGTTTGCTGCAGCTGGAGGGTAGCTGGAGAGCAACCCTGCTTTGTGCTGAGGGAAAGAAAGCCTTAAGATGGCTGAAGAGGCCAGTAGAAATACTTTTATTGTTTCATCTTGTCATTGTTGTTGTCATTGTTGCAGTAGCTGTGGCAAATCATGTAGACAGATCATAAATTCCTTCTTGGGGGGTGGAGGGGAAAGTACATCCAAAGAATATAAAGATTTTCAACCTAAATAAAAAGGTCAGCTAAAAACCAGAACATTACGGTTACAATGTCTGCACCTTGCAGCAAATATGCACATTGCCTAGGACTAGACTCAGACAGGTAAGCAAAGCTGACTCCACACTGATTCTGAGAGGACCTGCTCCTTGGAAGTTAAACACATGCTAAAGTGCCTTGCCTTTAATGAAGGAGAACATGAAGGAGCATATTTTGAGATGATAACTGTAGAATTTTTCTCCAGTAGGCCATTTCTGTTGCATAAACAGTTGGCAGCTAATGACCATGTAGCTTTCTGTTCAGTTGTGCTGGTCCCTGGCCTGTGGTTTCTCAGAGGAGCAGGGTTGCTGATTTTCCAGGGGAAAAGAAATACACTTTTGCTCATAGTCTGTTATCTCTTTAAGGAAAAAAGTTACCTGCCAAAGCCCGCAGTGTCAAGCAGCCTGTCAAGAAGCCTTGTGCCATGAACTCAAAACGAGAAGCAAAAGCTGCCAGCCAGGCTTTGCCAGAGCCAGCACCTGATGAGAGTAAGGGAATGAGTTATTGTACCCTGCAGCGACATCCACCTCTCCCCATACACTCTCTTGGCCAGTATTCATGGGCACCTCCAGGCAGGAGAAGGCAGCAGCATGTCAAATGTCCTTCCATACTCCTCCAGAGACACTCCAGAGAGTAGAAGAAAGCATTTGCTTGCTTTCCTGGAAAGGTTTGCCTCCTGAGAAGGTTTGGTGAGACCAGTACTGCTCAAAATCTCAATGCTGCCAATGCCTGCTGAGGGCCTGGTTGTGTGAGGTCAGGGAGGAGAGACAAAGTGGATATGTCAGGGGTGGCTGTCTCATCCCAATCCCCAGCAGGGCTGTTGCAGCATGTGAACATAACCTCTCATGCTGTGGTGACCAGCAGAGCAGCTGGGTCACCTGCCAACCCTAGCAGGTAGGGGGAAGAAGGGTGGGTGAGGTGCCTTGCGCACATGTGAATTGGAGAGTCAATGAAGGGTCCCTCCTGTTCATTTAAGTTCCCCTTAAATGTGAGCCCAGGCAGATTGAAAATGGATGACATCAGCTTTGGATGTCATCATCCCTTAGGAGTTGTTCTTGGGGGCCAGCATGAATGCTGCCAGGGTTTAGTCCCATCCTGATTGCTGCTATGACCGTGGATAGCTTTGCAGTGGCATGACAGGGCTGCCTGTGGTGAGGTACCCTCAGGGAGTGGGCTGGCGCCAGGGCCTGGGGCATTTTAAGTACCTGCATGGACAGATCTGGTTTGAAGGTGCTGCAGGTAATGCTAGTCAACATGGGTTGATTTTATTTACTTATTTTTCCCTCTCTATTTCTCTCTTGCTAGTCATTGCTGTGCGGGTGAAAGAAGAAACCATTGACCCTTCAGATGCAGAATTTGGACAGACAGAGCTTCCTGTTCCCATCAGCAGCATAAAGGAGGAGGACACAGACTGATCTGGAACATTCCACAGCTGCCCACAGCAGCTTCACCTTGTGGCTCTTTAGGGAAAGTCCTGGCAAAGGGATACAGAGGACCAAAAGGGCCTTCCTTTTTTAAAGCAGACCACCCTGTGGCATCATAACTCTGCTTTCCTGGTGTGCAAGAAAATTTCCTCCAGACTTGTAATGTTAAGCCCTAGGAAACAGTAGGAAGACTGTAGGTGTGCTGCAGAGCATGACCAGGGTGGCTGCTGTAGTTGTGCATGCCTGCTTTTAAAGGCACCTTTTGGATCAGGAGCTCAAAGCAAGGCAAGAGGCTACCAGAGCACAAAAGGCCAGTTTGAGTTCTTAGCTGTGGCTGGAGGTGACAAGTGACGAGTGCAGGACATATCAGGAAAGGAGCTGCCCCTGTAGGACTTTGGTGCTGTGCTCTCTGGTCTAACTGCTGCGAACCCCAAGAAAATCAGGACAGGAAGAGTGGAAAGAGGTGAAGAAACAAAAGGAGATGATGATGCCTGCTGAAGAAGTGAGATCTTTTTTCACAGAATGGTTTGGGTTGGAAGAGGACCTTAAAGATCTCAAGATCCTCATCTAGTTTCAGTACCTCTGCTGTGGGCAGGGACACCTACCACTAGACCAGGCTACCCAGAGCCTCATCCAACCTGGCCTGAACACTTTCAGGGGTGAAGAATCCACAACCTTTCTGGGCAGCCTGTTCCAGTGCCTCACCAACCTCACAGTAAAGAATTTTTTCCTAATACATCATCTAAAACTACTGTCTTTCAGTTTGAACCCATTCCTCCTCATGCTGTCACTACATGCTCTTGTAAGTGGTCGTCTCATCTTGCCTGTATGTTCCCTTCAGGTATCAGGAGACTGCAGTTAGGTTACCTTGTAGCCTTCTCTTTTCCAGAGTGAACAATCCCAATTCTATCAGCATTTCCTCATAGGAGAGGTGTTCTATCCCTCTAATCATTTTGGTGGCCTCCTGTGGACTTGGCTCCAACAAGTCTATGTCCTTTTTTTGTGCAGAGGACCTCAGGGCTGGATGCAGCACTGCAGGTGGGGTCTCACCAGAGCTGAGGGGGAGAATCCCCTCCCTCACTCTGGCCATGCTGCTTTTGATGCTTTCACTCATCTCTTGATGCTTGATTGGCTTTCTGTGCTGTGAGTGCCATTGCTGGGTCATGTCCAGCCTCTCATCCACCTGTATCCCCAAGTCCTCAGTAGGACTGCCCTTGATCCCTTCATGCCCCAACTTGTGTTGATTCTGGAGGTTGCCCCACCCCAGGTGCAGCACCTTGCACTGGGTGTTGTTAAACCTCATGAGATTTCCATGTGCTCACTTTTGAGTCTGTCCAGATCCCTATGGCTGGCATCCCATCCTTCAGGTGAGTGAAGAGCACCACTCAGCTTGGTGCTATCTGCAAACTTGCTGAGTGTGCGCCTGATCGTTTTGTCTGTGTCATTAATGAAGACATTAAAAAACACTGGTCCCAATGGGACACCACTGTCACTGATGCCCACTGGGACTCTCAGCTGTTGACCACTACCCTCTGCAGGCAACCATCAAAACAATTCCTAATCCACCAAACAATCCACCCATGGAACCCATCCCTCCAGTTTGGAGGGAATAGTTGTGACGGTCTGTGTCAAAAGCTTTACACAAGTCCACCTGGCTCAAGGAGCTATCTTCCATGCATTGCAGGAGTCTCCTGGATTGCCTGCAGTTACCTTGGTGCTTCCCCAGTAGCTGTCAGGGTGGCTGAAGTCCCCCAGCAGGACTGGAGCGTGTGAGCACCACACCTCCTGTGACTGGGGCAGGAAGGCTTTGTCAGTGGGCTCCCCTTGGTCAGGCAGCTGTGGCAGACCCCGGCCTCAGGGCTCCTTTGTTACCTCAGTGTCTGATTTTTATCCACAGTATTTCAGCCTGCTCATGGCTGTTCTTCAGAGACAGCTCTTCACACTCAATGCACCTCTTGACATGGAGGGCAACCCCTCCACCTCTCCCTCCTTTCTGTCTCCTGAACAGCTCATAGCCATTGATAGTCACACTTCAGTCACACAGTTTGTCCCACCAAGTTTCAGTAATGGCAACAAGGCCATGACTTTCCAGCAGCATGGTGGCACCCAGCCCCTTTGGTTTGTTGCCCAATTCTGTGTGCTTTGGTGTAAAGGCACCTTGGCCAGGCTGTTGGCTGCATCACCTTCCCAGAGGAACACCCCTTAATTCCTTTGAGATATTTCCCTGCTGGTATCCCTGTTGGCTTCTGTTACCTCAGGAGTCCCTGGCTCACCTCTCTAAGACTCCAAGTGTGCTCCCCTGTGTCTACTACCTCTTCAAGTCACCTGCAGAGGGACTCAGTACCACCCTTTCTCTCTAACCTTCTCATGCCATCCTACAGCTTGCCAGGGAAGAACCTGAAATTGTCCCTCTCACATCTGGTTTTAGCAAGCAATTGGATTGCCCAAGAAGGAGTTTAGGAGGATTCACCCACAACCATAAACACCTCTGGTGGTAGCTCTTTGATGCTTACTGTGAGGGACAGTCAAGGAACATCTTTCACTGCACTGATTGGTGTGATCTACTCCCCAGAGGAAGCCATGGGACTTCAGACCTCACCTACACTGAGTTCCTTAGTTTAAGGCCCATCTCACCACATTAGGCAGGCTGCTGCCAAAGATTCTCTTACCCTTTATAGATAGGTGGATCCCATCATAGACACGTAGATCCCATCCACCTAACATGTTACAATCATTAAAGCACACACTATTGTCACAAAAGCAAAAACCTTCTCCATGGCACTGGCCTCAGAACCAGATATTCATCTGCACTATGTGTCCACTTCTGTAATTTCATGCTTTTGAACCCAGAATTGCAGAGGACTTGGAGCATGGTTTGAGTTTTTAATTTTTTAACAGTTGTACTGTAAATTTGGTCTATGATCAGTACCCTAAAACCGTGTGACCAACTTCAGGAAGAGGTCCAAGGCTTGCATATTGCTTTCCAGGCCACCAAAATCCTGAGTTAGTCAAAACATATCTTTATCTGTACATTTATCTTTCAGAGCCTTTTCAATTTAGGCAGACTGCTGGAGTCTGGGGTCTGGGGTCCCAACCTATGCAGTCATGGGGAATAGGCTGAGCACATTGTTTATCATGGGATCACTTACGGACCACCGATCTAATCCTGCAGGAAATAAAAAGGCTTCCAGGTACATATGTTTTAATTCTGAGGAACTTCTGGGAATTAAGGCAACATTTTCACTAATAATTTTTAAGCTTTCAAAATAAGATTTGTGCCAGTGCAGGACCTTAATGGGTGGCGCTGGTTGCAGTCCCACTCTGGGTTCTTCTATGATTTTGGCAGCTGTGAAAGTGCTTTCAAAAACAAAACCAAACTTCTGGACAGCAGCTTTTTCACATGGCTTGATGAAGCCTTGGAAAGAAGCAACAAGTATTTGGCTTCATTGTTTGCATCACCAAAGCATGCTGCAGACTCTATGGAATGTACCTTTGTGTCTTGCAAAAGCAAACCCTGCATCTTTGGCAAATCAGCATTGTTTTGGTGGCACCAGCCTCTCCTGTGCACCTTGGGCAATATTCATGTCTCCATGGTGGGGACAAGTCTAGAAAAACTGCTCTAGTCAGAATGTAGATATGGCCCTGTGTGTCCAGCACATGTCCTACACACCCTAAAAAACCCTAAGCTCTGCTCTTACTGAAGCCTCTGGCTGGAGATTTTCCCAACCTCTTTTTCTTGCTGGGCTTGCTTGCAGCTTTAGTCTTGTTAGGATTGGTTTCCCCAGCCTCACCTTGTCCCCAGCCAGGACAAGTTTGGAAAGTGGTGGAAAGCTTCACCTTCAGCCCCTGGGCTTCTGCAGGGGAACCACAGGTGGCTCCTACACAGAGGTTGAGTTTGTTGATCCACCTGGAAATGTGGTAGAAGATCAGGGAAAGAAATGAGGAAGGGTGAAAGAGAGGGCAAAAGTCTATGCCCATAAGTGAATGATCACTTCAAAGTAAGGCCAGGTAACCTGGGTGACCTCTGAATATCTCAATATTTGCCCGCCCCAGCTTGTGGTTGTTTTCCCTACACCCAGAAAGCCCAGGCAACTTCCATCCTTGCACACAGAAGTGTGCTACATCTCGCCACCATGGGAAAAGACCAAAATGGCCAGTGGGCTGTGAGTTTGTGCCTTTACCATAGGAGGTTCAGCTGCCCCCCAGGCAGATCCCTGAGGCTGCTCCCTCCTTGTGGCACTCACCTGTGCAGTGGAAGGAGCTGGCAGTCACAGTGGAAAGGCACATCCTGCAGGTTGAGGATCTCCAGCCCCGTGAAGTTGTTCATGTCGGGTATGTTATTCATTTTGTTGCTCTCCAGGTAAAGGCTTCTGATCTTGGGACCGAGGCCGGTGAAGGCATGGGGGGAAATCTGCAATGGAAGAAGGGTAAGTCAGGGGCATGCTGATCAAAGCAGGGGAGCAGATCTCTGCCCCTGCACTTCTGATCATCTTGGGGGACCTGACAACCTGTTCTGAAGCTGGTGGCCCCACAAAAGAGCTGTTTTAAATAGGAGGGACTGTTAATTAATTCAAGCCATTTCAATCACATTTTGGAACTCATTAGACTCTTGTTCAGTCTTAGAGAGAAGGTCACATGCAGGAGGTCTCAGAGTGATCCCTGGGTGCTGTTAAGATACACAGTTTTTATGAGGGTGCTGCTAATACCACTTCCTTGAGAGAATGGAAATATTCAGGATAATAGCAGTGGAGAGGCCTGCAGGACACCCTGTAATAAGAGAAAGAACAATCTGGCCGGAGCTGGGGGAAGCAGGTGGTTTAGGAAATGGTGTGGACCCCAATGAAATTAGGTGTTTAAGGACTGGAGGGAGTAAGCTTCTCCCAAGGGAGCCAGGAGGAAGGTTGAAGCAAGGGAATGCTACAGATGAGCCTGAAAAAATCTGTCTTCCCAGCCAGGCTATGGAACACCTCCTGAAGGCTTGGGAATTCGAGGATGTCTGTTTGGATGACCCTATAGGGGCCACCAGCTCTGGGCAGTGTAACCTGTAATATGCCCTCTGGTGCCACTGCCCCTTGGGAGTCCCATAACACACTCACCCGCTCCAGGCCCATGTTGTCCAGGTAGAGTTGCTGCAGGCTGGAGGCCACTGGCAGGAAGACACCATCCCCCATGTGCTTGATGGGGTTTCGGGACAGCTTCAACTCACTCAGGGCAGGCAGGCCCCGCAGGGCTGCTGTGGGCACCTCTGACAAGTGGTTTCCCTCCAGCTGCAGCTTTTCCAGCATCTTGGTGGGAGCCAGGGCAGCCGGGGCAATGTGCCTGATGGCATTCCCAGCTAGGTAGAGCCAGCGGAGCCCCCTGGCTCCGGCCAGGTCACCCTCCACCAGCTCCCCGATGGCGTTGTGCTGCAGATGGAGGGAGATGAGGTTGGGCAAGAGCCGGAAGGTGCCCGCAGGCACACGGGTGAAGGCGTTGTGGTCCAGGTCGAGGTAGGCCAGCTGCGGGGCCCCCTCAAAGGCAGCAGCCTCCAGGGTGGAGAGGTGGTTGTCGGTGAGGTACAGGTAGACCAGGCTCTCCAGCCCCCGGAGTGCCCCGGGCTGCAGCTCCCTGATGCTGCACCTCTGCAGGTGGAGTGACACCAGCTCCTTCAGGCCAGGGAAGGCATCCCGTGGCACTGTCCTGAAGCGGTTTCGGCGCAGGTCGAGAAGGCGCGTGTCCTCAGGGAAGTGCCGAGGGATGTCCCGCAGGTCCCTGTTCTCACAGGACCCATGATGGAAATCAGGGGAGCAGACACATCCCCGGGGACACTGCCTGCTGCCGGCTGAACTCGGCTGCTCTGGCGGTGCCGTGGGGCTAGGGGGTGGCCGGAGGTGACTGCATCTCATCTCAGGCGACTTCAGGGAGTCGAGGGACCGGCCACGGAGAGCAGGGGGTGCAGCACAGGCACCCTCGGCCTGCACTCGTGCCCTTGCCAGCCACTTGTGGAAGGGGCGCAGGAGGCAGGAGCAGAGAAGAGGGTTCCCATCCAGGCTGACCCTTACCAGCCCCCCTGCCCCAGCCAGGGGTGGCAGCCCCTGCAGCTGGTTTTCCCGGAGGTCCAGAATACGGAGCTGGGGACTGCGGGCAAAGGCGTCGGGTGCCACATCCTGGAGGGAGGCGTGGTCCAGGAGGAGGTGCCTCAGCGAGGCCATGGCCAGGGCTTCCTCGGCCACGTAGGTGATGGGGTTGTGGCCCAGGTCTAGCCGGGTAGCCCCATCCAACCTGGCAAGAGCCTCGCCAGGCAGTGCCTGCAGCTCGTTGTGGTCCAGGCTCAGCCTGCGCAGGGCAGGCAGAGCAGCAAAGGCCTCAGTGCCCAGCACATGGAGGGCATTGTGAGACAGCCGGAGCCATCTAAGAACCTGCAGACCCTGGAAGATCATGTCTGGGAGGTACACCAAAGCATTTGCCCTCAGGTCGAGGACAGTGAGGGATGCCAGATGGCCAAAAGCACCCGGCTGTATCTCTTCAATGCGATTCCCCTCCAGAATGAGCTGCTGGAGGGAGAAGAGCCCATCCAGGGACTCCTGATAGAGGAGGGCTATGCCATTGGAGGCCAGGTTGAGGTAGACAAGCCTCCCCAGACCCCGGAAAGCCCCTTCCTCCAGCCTCTCCACCTTGCAATGCCGTAGGTCTAAGTGTGTCAGGTAGGGGGTAGCAAGGAAGGCTCCCGCTGGGATGACCGTGAAACTGTTGCCCCGAAGGTCTAGTTTTCTGGTGAGCTGTCAGTCACACAAATAAAACACTGCATCACCCCAGGGCTGCCATACCTATTTTCTCTCCCCATCCCTTGACCTTTCTTCCCCTTCCCACCTCTGGGATGGTGTCAGGGATGGCAGTCAGGCTCCCATTGAGACACAGGACATGGGCACGGAGGTTATCGCAGACACAGGGTGCAGGGCAGCGGGCGGCAGCCGTCGCCCCCAAGGCTGCTGCAAGCAGGAGGAGTCCCCAGGATGGCCCCATATTGGAGGGCACCTGTGGCTGGGGAGAGACAGATGTAAGGCCAGGGGAGAGGCAAAGCTCACATGCATCCCCAAAGAGCATCGCCTGCTTGGAACCCCATGTACCAAGATGGCTGCTGCTGTCACTTAATGGGTCAGGTCTCATTTTCTCTTGCTTTCACACTATGATTTCACAAGTTATAAAAGAGGAAGAGTGGAAAAAAGAGAGGAGGAATTCTTGGAATGAAAAGTGAATGTCGCAGCTAGCAGGTCACTCACATGGAGCTGTCTTGAAAAAGACACCTACTCTACTCCTGCATTTTCTTCAAATATCACTAACTTAAGATTGCCTTGGACTGTGCAAGCTATCAATATCTCTCCTACAATTCTTTTTGTAAGGCCAGCAGGTGTAGCCATCCAGTGAAGGTGATCACACAGGCTTCTGAGCTGCTACCCTTCTTTAAATGGCAAATGCCCCATGTCTCCACCATCCTGGTCATCTGCTTCTCTCCCTGCAAGCTCCCTGCTTCCCTCCTAAGCTATTCATAGCAGTGTTTGGAATAGAACTCCACTGTTTAGCTGCAGGAAGGAAAGGTTGGTTTTGGCTGGGCAGGAGTGAGCCCCTGGGGTGAAGGTATCAGAGAGAGGCCAAGGCTGGGAGAAACACAGAGGAGGCAGCAGGCTGCAGATATGACCAATGCATCCTGCTAAACTCTGAGACAGCATCAGTGGGCTCTCCACTCAGCACAAAAAATAAGCAAGGCTTAAATTTGTGGAGCTACTGTAGTGCACAGCCTCATGCCCACTGTAGCTCATTGTCCCCTGTGGTCCCATACACCTACACTGCTCTCCTGCTGTCACCCCATCTAGTCCTGCTGCAGCCCACACACACATACACACACACACACACACACATGCACACACTGGGGCAGCCCTCTCCTGCACGCCCACTGCCCAGTGCCACCAAGTAATGTCCCTAAACTCAGTGCCTGGAGCACTGCCACATGCCAGACATCATGCCATCACTCCCTCCCTCACACCTGGATAGTTCACACACCCAGAGTTCGGAGTACCTGGACTTCAAGATGTGTCGAAGAGAGGAAAGTGTCCCCTGCCCTGTCTAGCAGCTGCTGAGCTCCTGCACTGCTGTTTGCTCTCCTTGCAGAAGTGAGAACTGAATGGGCCCCGTTGTGTTGCTTTCCCAGCAGCTCTCACCAGGCAGAGCCACAAACGTGGGAGGAGGAAAAGGACGGGGGGAGGAAGGGTAAGCCACCCCTGGAGAGAGGGCAGCAACCCAGACATTACCTCCCCCTCGATTCACTGGGGGCTGAGAGCACCAACCCAGCAAAGCCCATGTGGGGTTTGCATTCACTGTTTCCAGGGCTCTGCCTTCATTTTCCAGGCTGTGTTAGTCACAGGAGCTACAGAGCCGCAGGGCAGAAAGATGACATTCAGCCAAATTCAAAGATGAATTGCAATGGCAGTCGTAAGCCTGAGCAAAAGGAGAGGCAGCTGACCAGTCCTGCCACGTTTACAGCCCTCCACTCTCCTGATCTTGCTTTTTTGCTCGTTTAGGAGAGGCTGGATTGGCATTGCCTGCATCATCATCATTAGCTTACAGAAGGACATGGAGGCGTTCATTTTCCTTCCAGACTGCTGTTTTACTCTCCCAGGGAACGGGAAGAGATCTTCAGCCTTACAAAAATATTGGAAGATTTGATACTAGTATCTCGTTCCACTTCAAGCCCTTCTCCTATGCAGCAGCCTCGGTAGAAGCTGAAGCAGCTGAGAGCATTGCTGGGTAAATGAGCAAAGTAAGAGGCTGGGGTGAGGCTGGGGAAGGGCCAGAGGAGACATTCAGTGCCTGGTATAGGACCTTACCTTCTCCATGGTTCTGCAGCAGAGGCCAGGCCACCACCAGGAACATTTTGCTCTACAGGCTGTTGACAAGCCAGGGAAGGGGGCTCCTGGACACAGTAGATGATGGAAGGGCCAGGCAGAGGGCAGCAGGGTAGGCTGGACAGCAGCCAGAGTGGAAGTTCAGGTGTGCTACCTTCATGTCCCATGCCCCATCAGGGAGAGCAAAGAGTGACCGTCTCCTGGCAGCAATCTCACCTGCCAGAACCAACGTGTCCCAGTAGAGACACTGGCATCTTCCAAGACCTGCCACACATCCCTGCTGCTCGTACCTCACCGTTCAACGCTGGACTTTGAAGCTGCACCTGCTCCTGCTCACTTACCTCCTTGTCCCACAGCTTCTGCCAATGGACGATGACACACTTGGGCCTGAGAAGCTCCAGCTCCCAAAGTGAACCGTGACCCAAGAGCCCCACAGCAGACCCTCAAGCAGCCACCCACAGACCCTCCAGCTGCCCAAAATCCTCCAGTTTCAGTTCCAAGCTGCTGCTCTTACCTTCCCATTCTACTATGGAGCTTGTCTGGTGAAGTCTCGTGATGCTGGGAGCAAGGCTCCCTGGGCAAATGAAGCTGGGCATGCAAAGCAGCGGCCAAGAGGCTGCACCCCTGCTTACAGGGGGTTCAGGCTGCTGCCTGGAATGCAAAGTACCCAGGACTCCAGAGCACTGGCCCCCACTTACAGGGTGCCCCTGGTCCCCAAGGCCTATGGAGGCTTCTTCTCTCCAATTCCGGGGCACTCCCCAGTAATGGGGTAGCCACCCCATGCTGGCTGCCAGCTGAAGGAGCACAAAGGCTCGCAGACCCACAGCCTGCTTACAGACTGGTCCACACCCAGGGAGCCACAGAGCTCAGTCTTTCCCCAGGACAACAGGAACGAGACTACAGTCAGGCTCAGGGCCTGAAGCTGAAGGGCCAGGGCCCAGCCCCGAGGACAGGGAGGGCACACGCCCGGCCCCATGACTCCTGACCCCACGCCTCTGAAAGACCGGGGCCAGGGATACCAGCCTGGTTACAGGGGATCCCTCCAGCTGCCTGCCGAGGGCAGGGGACGCACACAACCCCACTTACAGGGCTGTCCCCCACAGCCCAACACCCCGCAACAAGCACCATAGAGCACAGGCTCCAGCCTGCACCCCATTAAAGAGGCCGGCCAGAGCCTGGCTGCAGGGCAGCACGGCAATAGCCATCTACAGGAGCCCCGGGAGCCTCCTCACCAGCCTCAGCATCAGCACCCAAGACACCAGCCCAAAGCAGCATCAAAGGTGGGACTGCGCCCTGCGGCATAGCACTTCTTCAGCCTGTGCTCTCACAAGGGCCCGGGAATGCTCATTCTTGTCACCTGGCTAAAGCAGACTCCCCAGCCCTGTTCACAGGGACCTGGGGCTGCTCCTGGGGACAAATGGCTCCGCAAGGTCGTGACACAGTCCCCGAGTACAGGGCCGGCACGCTGGCAGCTCACCAGCAGGACCGGCAGCTTAGGCACAGCCGCAGGCCCTGGCCCTGGCTACAGGCGGGTCACGGTGCCCCGCTACCGCTAAGGGGCTCTGCGCTGTCCTCAGACGGCAGGGGCAAGGCGGACACATTCCCCACCCGTGCATTTTTAGGGACCTCCCTATGACCACTCAGAGCTCCTCTTTCCCTCCTGGGACGTGTAAGCTACCCTGCTCTATTTCTAAAGGGGGACTAAACGCGGGACAAACGCACTTGCTCACTCACACCAACTGAAGGGAAGACAGGGAAGGGAGGGGAAGACAGTCCCAGAAGAGGGAGCAAGTTCTGTGCAGTCAACCTGCTCTAGGGAGCCATCCCTACCGCTGAGTGGGAGAGGAAAGCATCGGACCTGCCCTTGCAGCACTGCGGGGAGGGCACGGGGGCCTTGAGGCGCTTCAGGGGTGGCACAGGGACAAAGGCTGTGACGTGCCCCGAGTACAGGGGGTCACGCTGGCCAGGGCCCAGCGGCTGGCAGAAAGTGCAACAGGCCCCGCCCTGCTGACAGGGCGAGTGGCTGGGCTGGGGGCCCGCAGAGCTCCATTTCCCCCCTCAGAGGAGGAAACAGGGGCTCTCGCCCTCCTTACAGGGCTGCCCCTCTGTCTGGGCAGCCTAAGGAGCACAGCGGCAAAAGGCCAAGGACAGCACAGACCCAGCCCTGCACACAGGGAGCTCGCCCAGCGCAAAGACAGCCGTGGCACCAGGAAGGTGCCCTGGCCCTGCCAGTGTCCATGAGCGACTTTATAATGCTCATATCCCCATTTATCTCTTTTTGCCCAGAAATAAGTTTTACACCTTTAAGACTAATTCTAAGAGCAAAGAGAACAGAAAAAGAAGTGTGCAGATTGTTTTCAGAAATTGCACTCACTCCTCCACCTTCCTACTCCTAGACTGTGTTGTCTCAGACAGACAAAGAGCAAAACAAGACTCTGCTTTGCTTTTAGTTAGTTTTTAGCTATTTAAAGCAGACAATTTCCATAGACTGTAGTTTTTCTTTACCTTAGATCTATTCTAGACTGAGCACCCAGAAGAGCACCAGCAGCTCACACCTGTAGCCCACCCGGCCAGGCCTGGTCCGCAGCATTTCCAGCACCAGAGAAACTAATAAGAGACTGAGTAAACTAAACTACAACCCACAAAAGAGACTTTCTAAATTTGTCACCTCTTTTAGAGCAACAAAAAGTTTTATTGTTTATTATTATTCATTTTTTATACTGGTAAATGCTTTACCAATGAAATAAACAAATTTTTCCACTTTTCTTCAAAGAAATATTTTCCCAAACCAATTTTAAAATAGTGCCACTTAAATCTACTTTCTAGAAAAACCCCTTCAGAAGTGCTCTCCCAAATTTGCCCTAAACCAGCAGCCCCACAGGCTGAGCCTCCAGCCACCCAATCCCAAATGATATTTGCCACTATTTGATCTTGCCACTGTTTTTTGCATGGCTGAGTTAAACTAGCATTAATAGAATAATTTTTTTTGCTAGTTTTAATATAATCACTTCAATCTTTGTTCCGAACAGTGCATTACACTACATTGTTCTATAGTGCCTTTATTGTGCAGTAAACAATTTTGATTAAGATACTTTTGTCTAGTTATTATAATAATAAATAATGTATTAATACATTTATGTGAATATATTTGGTTTGCAATCCTTTATCCTGAAGGACAAAATTGTATAAAAGTTCACTTCTATAAAATCTTTTAGGCATAAACCATTGATAGATCTGGGGCTGAGACTGGATTATACCACACCCAGGTTTCTCTGTGAGGAGTTTAGAAAGCAAGGGGGTTGTTTCTGCACCTCATGACTGAGCAGGAGGGCTTTTCTAACAGATTTGTCCTGCAGCTCCCATTCTGCCCGTGACAGTACCCTTCTAAAGTATCACAGGGTTTCAGCTAAAAATGTCACCTCTTTCCCTTCTAAGGTATCTCAGATTTTCTGTCAAAGATGCTGCATTGGAATGATGTGTTACAACAGACTCTCCCCCTCAGAAATGCCCTTTTTTCCTCCCTAAATTACCCCAAATTCACCTGTCAAAAAAGCATTAATTTGTTTAAAATAAATTATCTCAGGTTTTTTGACAAGAAAGTGACTTTGGACACCCCAGAAGATTACCTCTGATTTTCCCTCCAAAACATCCCCTAGCTGTGTCCTCTAAATCACCTAATATTTTATCTCAAAAATATTTTTTCTGTCCCATATAGATTACCTCAAGGTTTCCCACTAAAATGTCCCCTCCAGATTTCTTCAGATTTCCCCTCCAAAATATCTCCTACAGATTACCTCAGATTTTGCTCCTAAAACCTTCTATACCATAGAGATTATTTCCCATTTTACTTTCAGTAGTGTAACAAGATGTGCCATAAAACAAGCGAGCTAGCAAAGGCAGTGAGAGACCAAGCACCCTCAAGAGGAAGATAGCAAGTTCTAACTGAACTTCCAAAAGGCAAAATTATCTAAAAACAAATTAGAATGACCAAAAAGAAGCACCAGGCATGAGCTGTAGAGGTAAAAGGTTCAAATGTGAGGAAGACTACAGAAGTTTTCATCAAAAGTCCACCAGAAGACTGATGTCCACCACAGAAGGAACTGACGCATGCACAAAAGCAACAAACTGATGACACAGCTTTATGCAAATATGAGTTTATTAATGATATCGTGAAATTGTGATATTGCATGGAAGGACTTTTAAAATGTAACTGAATGTTAAAGAAGATTGAGTGAGGTTTTGGTGGAGAGATCCACCTCACTCCCAGCACTGAATACACAAATACCTGCTCTGTAGGTATTTGTTTATTCAGAGTTTTATTTTCTTGCCCAGTTTTGGGCTTCACATTTACTGCCCCTCAGGGAATTGGCCATTGCTTCCATGACCTGTTACGCCCGCAGTGGCACCTGCCACTCACTCAGGGACACCTGTCCCCTCAGTGACATTCATATTCCCTCAGTGGCACTCACATCCCTCAGCATCACTTGGAGCACCCACCTCTCCCTCAGTGTTTATTGCGGTCCCTACAGATTACCTCAGATTTTCCTTCCAAAATGTTCTATTCCATTGAGATTATCTCAGATTCTCCCTTCATAGTGTCCTTGTCTGCATCTATACATTGCCTCTCATTTAAGCCCCAAAATGCCACCTACTGATTACCTCCAACTTTACCTCCAAAATGTCCTTTTTGACATTTTTGAAAATCTGATTTCCCTCAGATTTTCCCTGACAAATTTTCCCTATTTTTCCTGTACAGATTACCTCGGATTTTGCCTCAAAAATATTCATTCAGTCCCATGCAGATTTCCTGAAATTTTACCTCAGAAATTTCTTTCAGGCCCTTTAAAATTACCTCAGGATTTATCACAAAATTTTGTCTGCCTGTCCTCCCCAAGTTACCTCAGACTTTTCCCGTCATTTCCCACAAAAAATTTTCTCCTCTAGAGATCGCCTCAAATTTTCCTGCCAAAAATGTCCTCCACAGATTATTGCATCTTTTGTTGCCACAGTCTAGTGGGAATAAAACTCCTCAACTTTACCCTCAAAATGTTCATTCCGCACTGTCCAGGTGATGCCAGGGAATTCCAGCATTCCTCCCCTCTGAAGTTCTTGCTGCCGCCTCTGAGTTTCCTCAGTGTTTCCCCTCACAGACTGAAACACTGTGCAGTCCTGTGATAGTGCAGGCCCATCCATTTTTTACCATAAAATCCCCATTCTTAGTTTTTCACTTGTTCACAACGATTTCTCCCCAGTGTGACATTTCTTATAGTTCTTTCTTTCCCATTGCACAGCCTTCCAATTCCTGTTTTACGTATCCATCAGAATTTTACCTCTCTTCCTACCATCTGTGTTCCCCATTATCCTTTCCTATTTTCTCCCCTTAGCATTCAAGCAATCTTCTTCCAGCTTGCTCTGTTGTTTCTTATGTACATCCCCAATCACACTCAAAGCTTTACTTTCCTCTTCTTGAAAATAAAGCACTTAACCCTTCTGGATGCTCTCTGGACAAACTCAGTTTGGGAACAGGCTAGTAGCACTTTGACTCTCACTCTGGGTGAGATCTTGCAAGATCTTTGTTATTTAATAGCCTTTAGATTAGAAATTTCAAGAGATGGAAGGTATTTCCACTGAATATATAGATAAATCTAACATTGAATCAATTTCAATGTCCCTATTAAATCCAAAGGCTTCAAATTTCAAAATTCACTGCAGACAATGCACTGTTCATCAGAAGCACTAGGGGCATTTATTGAAATCAGTACATATTTTGAAATTATTTTAACAAGACAGTGTAAATTTTAAGCGAAACCATACAACATCAATAGGAGCAACAGTATATTATTAGTAATTGTTTGCATGTAGGCGTGGTCACAAATTTTCTATGGACAGTAAATTCACTGAAAAATTAATATTTTCATCAATTCAAGTTACACTGTGAAGAATTTTTAGCCCAATTATGGCCAGTATTTTTTTCAAGGAAGAATTCCATTATAAAATACTAAAATACGTAAGAATTTCAAAAGGAAATGTTATTTTGGATTTCATAGTTTTGGCATTTTGTTTGACACAAATAAGCTACTATTTAAGGGGAAAAAAAGAGAGAGAGACACCCCTAAGAAGCATTACGTACAATACAGCGACAAGTATTGATTAAACCGAAAATATGTTGGGGAATTTTTTGGCATTTAGATGGAGGACCAAAATATTATTACTCTCGTTGAACAGCTTTATTTTTCAGTTTAGTAAATAGTCAGAAACATCCATTTCCCTGCTTTGTGCTTGGGAGGAATAAGCACATATGAGGAAGGCAAGGAGAAATTGAAGGGGATGCTGTGGATCAAATAAGCAAAGCAGAGGGAGTAAAGGAAGGACTTATCAAAGGTGACAAGCCAGATGACAAATGCAAATGTTTTTCAACTCTATCTGCTGACATCAGGATACCTCATAATCATTTCCTTTCAGGCCTTTCTCATAACTCTGCTCTTTCATTAATTCCTTCTCAGTGAGCTAATAGGGAATTAGTTTTTTTATAAAGATCCAAGAAGGCTAAATATCCTAATAAGGCAGTTTTATTTCACAAATAATATTGCATTCAACGATATAATTAAATTGTAATGTTTTCTGCAGTAGGCCATGTCCATAGCAATGGGGTATGCAACATCCTAATCCACAGGAAATTTTGGCAAAATGAACTTGTCCTTTCCCAGAGCTAAACATCAGTCAGTGGAAAATCATCAAATAGATGGTTTATTCTGAGAGAATATTTAATATCCCAAGAAAAACCAGAAGAACCCTGACCACTGACTTCCTCTGGAGTAAAATTCCCCATACTTGGGGTTTTGCAATAGCTTATATCCTTGTTTGATTGTAGGTGCAGCCTCAGGAAAGGAAATTATTCTCAAATTGTCTTCCCCCTGATCAAAAACTTCCCTTCTTCATGAAAAGAATATCATAGATGCAGACTCTGAATCAAGGTGTCAAGGATGACTTCTGCTTAAAAGACAAAACTCACTGATGCAGCATCAGAAAAATCTTGCAAATAATTTAATTTGCTGTTCTTTTACTTACATTTAATAGTACTAATTAAACATATAATGTAGAAGGCACCTATAATTTTCTGGCATTCCTGAGATATTTTAGGATAAATCAAACTGCCTGTTCAGTCCAGTTTACAGCAGGTTACTGCAGCAGGCACTAGCTCAAACCCTGACAAAGTGCACTGCCACATAGCATCCTGAAACAAGCACAGGGAGGTCCCACAAAAACCCTTCCATTTCAATTTCTGGGGATCCCAGTAGTTTAGAGAGAAATTAATATATGCTTTTCTCTCAGAGTTAGGGCCCTCTATTCATTTGCAGAATGAAAGGTTCTCTAAGTTTTTAATGTAGGTCAGAATACACTCTTCGTGGTGTATTCAACCAAGATGCAGCTATTAAGCTTCCCTTTAAAATATTCTCATTTCCCAAGCCAAGACCCCTGGCTCAGTGCTGTAATTATAAACTGCAAGTTCCAAAATTAGCGAGTGGTAAAGGTGAGAAAGGGTCGAAGCACACACCCATGATTCATTATTTGTTGAGTGAGGTTCAACATTGGATGGGAAAACTAACAAGCACTTTGTGCTTTGAGCTGACTCAACAAAATGCACGGGAAGGGCAATTTTCACAGCAAGCAGAGATCCCTCTCCAAAGGTAAAGGCGCTCCTCTTGCATTAGTGTTGAGGGGAATAGCAGATTTGTCTTTACAGACAAGCTGTGGGTCTGCTGGTAGATAAAAGTAGCACTGGGAGATAAAAGAAACAATGGGAATGATTCCACTGATTGATGAATGGAAAAAGATATTTGCTTTTACAAATAAACTCTTGGTTTGCTGATAAATGAAATTGAACATTGAAAGATGAAAGAAACAATGGGGAAGAAAAACTCTAAATTCTGTAAGAATTAAAAATTAAAAGGGAGTGTTATAAATTAGAGGGAAATCTTTGGTATCAGGGATATTGGGAAGTCTGTACCTCTCAAGTACCTCAGTCAATGGGGAAAGAAAGAAGAGAAATGCAGCCAGGAAATTAGGATAAAAAGGGAGGCTGCATCCTCCAAAAATTTGATAGATTCCAGGGGAATGCCCCATGGCCTCTCCCTTTATTTGAATAAAGTAAAAGGATTCCTCTGTCTCATTTTTGGACATAAACCTCTGATGTTTGTGGATTAATTTTCCAAACAGTGTGGAACTCTGGTGGCTTCAGCTGACGAGGGACCTCTGCCAGATCTCTGCAGGGAGAGACACTGCAAGTGCAGGCATCAGGTGTACAGACAACCTAAGTGTCTGGCAGAGACCAAAGCAACAATTTCACAGAAACAATAAAACTTCTGTGCATTGGAAACTGAAACACTGTAGTATTTTTCATTTAAGACAGCATTTCTTTCATAGCAGAAGAGGAGAATTCAGACAAAATCTAACAATATATCCCGGGAAAAGCTGCTGGATGTGATGGAGGCTGTTTCCTAATCCACAAGTGAGATTTCCTAATCTGAAGACCTTCCTTCTTCCACAGTAAACAGCCTTTGTTAAAACAACAAGGGAAATGCATTAATTTCATGTTTTCCCGTCTTGCTGCTTGACTGCACTCCTTTGCTTTTATCATGAGCAGTAATTCCCCCTCACATACCCCCTGCTTCAGTCTGCGAGTTTCCACATTCCTATAGTAAGGGCTTGAGTGCTGTTTAGCATGGAAATAGCATCAGATTTCCCATCTTAATATTTTGCCAGGGTTCAATAACTGTAGTGAAAGGAAGCTTTATCTGTGTATCAGGTAGTAAAGTAATAATTTTTCCTCTTTATACTTGAGGGGAATTTTAAAATCCTGGGTTTAGAACAAGCTGATCTTTTGTGTTGCTCAGGAGATCTGAAGTGTGTTTAAAAAACAAACAACCCAACATTTAAAATCTTCAAGTGTCCAAGTCATACCTGTCCTGTCAGAGCTGGGGCTCGGCACAGAGAGCAGGAGGCAGCCCATAAAGGAGCCACTGTGTGGGCAGCAGCAGGACACAGTCCTGCATTCCTGGAGGACTGACTGTTCCCTTCGTTTTTTAATCAAGTTTTGTCTCAGAGCAACACGGTCAAATATCCCAGTGCACCTTTGCCTTTCAAGTGCATCCTTCACTTGATTGTCAACATAATTCATCCTTCTGTAAAGACACTCCAGGCTTTGTTTTGTTCATGAGATCACCTTCTCTCCACTCACCACCCACACCACCCTGAACTGAGCTGTTTTCTCAAGCTGCCAGACTCATTTTAGTGCCATTTTTATTGTTAATTTTCTCTTTCTCAGCATAAGAACAATGACTAAATAAAGCTGTGTTTTTAAAAAGTTTAACTTTTGTGTCTTGCCAAATTACTGGTTCCTGGAGGCATCTCGAAACTTAAAAAGAAGTAAAAGAAAAAAAGGGAGGTGTAATTGTGTTTTCCTTCTCTACAAGCATTATTTTCATAAACAAATTTGTGAGAAAAAAATGTGATGAGAAATATCTGCTTTCCACAGATGCTGAATGCCAAGGTGCTCATTACCACAACTTTTAAAATTCGATTATTTGAAACTGCTTTTCAATCCCTTTGCAAATATTCTGTGATTCATGGGCAAATTTTCTGTATATTACTTAATTCCACTGCCTACCTACTCCTTGTATGCTTTTGAAACCACCAATTTCCACAAAGAACAAACAGTCTCTGCTCAGGTAATTCAGTTCTGCTTCTTCTGTCTTTAACTACAGACAGAAAAAACAACATTTCAGTCATCTCTTTTTTAGAGGGTGGTATCATGGTTTGGGAATGGTATTCTCCAATTTAGTGCTCCTAGTAAAACCACTCCCTCCTCCCTAGGGTGGGATGGAGAGGAGAACTGGAGGCACAAAAGATAAAACTCTCAGGTTTTTGTCTTCAGTTTTGAACTTAAATTATGTTAAAATTTATGCTTTTAGTTTCAGCATCAAGAAACCTCAATTAAAAGAACACTTTAAATTATATTATGAAGATATACAATGATGGCTACGTGTAATTTCTTAACACTCAGATTTCAGCATCTCTGGGGCAGACAAGATCTATGGGGCACAGGGGATCTATAGGGCAGGATCTATGGGGCAGAAGGAATCTATCAGGCAGGATTTCAGGATCTATGGGGCAGACAGGATCCTTGGGGCACAGGGGATCTATAGGGCAGGATGGTTTTAATTTATATTCTTCACAAAGTTTGCAATGGGAGCATGAAAGAATTCCAAAGGGTTCCCTTCCAGTGTGTTTATCATGGGCCAGCCTCCCTCTCTCATAAGTAGACTGTGACTGGAAACTGGAATTACTCATTTAACACAGCTTTGTTTAAAAGCCTTCCCTTGACACTCCCATCCCCCCTGAGCCTTCCAGCAGGGAGAACGAGAATATTTTGCCTGTTTCACTTAAGAATATGCCTCATTTCGTCATAGTCAGCAAAATGCTTACACATGTGCTGTGCTTTATCTTTTGTTTTCTTTTTAAAGTGGCCTCTTTAACTTTGTAAGCCCTTAACTCCTTTTTCAGAAAGTAGAGGGATTTACAAGTGGTTTTATATCCCTTTGAGTTCTGTTAAAACAGAAATGAGATTTTTGCTTGTCCTGAAAGTGGAAAAAACCCAAGCAAAACAAACAACATAAATACACTATTTTTTCTGAGGGGAGAGATTTTCAGGAGATCACAACTTTTCCTAGAGCAGCTAGGGAGAAAAAAACCATGGTCCAGATTTCCAGCCTGCAAACCCTTGTTCAGTTCCAATACAGAAGCTCTGTAGAGCACAAGGGGTTTTTCAGTTGAGTTTTACTGCACCAAGCATTGAGACAGATCCTGTAACACCTTGGGAGCCCCAGGGTGTTCCATGGACCTGGAGATTTTGTGTATGCAGGAGATTCACTCCTTCTCTCCCACATTATTGGAGCAAGTCCTGCAGTTCAATCACAGATGGGAATTCATAAAGTCCCACTCTTTTGCTTGGTCTCTTTCCCACTGGCATCTCTTGGCCTGTGTGGATTTAAATGAGGTGGTACAAGATTGGATTTTTTCCTATGTTTGGGGTGGTTTTTTCCCTTTCCTCCCCTCCCTTTTACTAGAAAGACAGCTGTTATGCCTTCCCATGAACATTTTATAATAATTTTACCAATTTGTACTTTGGGCCAAACTCATAACTAATTCCTCCTTGCTCACCTTGAAAAAATGAGTCATAAGTGGGACATACAAGCACCCAGAGAAAACACAAATTTTTCCCTGAGAAAACACAAATTTTAGGTAGCTGCTGCTAATTTCACATCCTAAAATGCAAACCTTATCAGATTCAGCTGAAGTAAATCAAGGTGCAGACAGACAGTAGGAAACAGCTTGTTTTGACAGGACCAGGAATTACCTGGAGGGTGTTTGTTCCTGCATAAGCAAAGGCGACTATTGACTGAGTCCAGCTCACTGGGATGATTCGAATTAAGCACCAGATTCAGGTCTTGATGTTCAGATCTCAGTCACAGAAACTTTTCTGAGAGCCTGCATGCAAAGCTGTTTGTATCACTTGCAAATAAGCGTTTATGGCAGCTTTTCTGTGTGTCAGTAGAGAGAAATAGTTCAGAAATAGCTCAAAGACACAAGTAAAAGCTGCCAAATTTGTGTCTGAAAGACACAAATAGAAGCTGTCAATTGTTTCTTTGTTTGTTTGTTTACAGGAGGGCAAACAGGGGCAATACAAGCCTGGGATAAGGGTCAGAGAGAAGAGGCTGGGAGAAAAAGATAATATATAGTGAGTGACGGGGGAGTTTTATGGTATAAAAGGAAAAAAAAAATAAAGGATACATGCAGTACTTAGAATGGAAGGAGCTGTAGGGAGGCAGAGAAAGGAAATGATCCTTTAGGAATTGGGCACATGGACTGTAATGCTGTTAGTATTTAATATTTCTGGGTAGAAAGAAAATTACATTTTTCCAGTAATTTTGCTGGCATCTTATCTTTCCTATTAAATTTTAATAACAAATGGAGTTCCTTCAATGTGCTTCAGTCAATTCCATGGGCACATGTTATTCCTGTCTTAAATTCCATGTCCTCTACTAAGATTTTTAATACATCTACTTGTGGGAAATGGAGAGGAGCAAGGGTTCAGATAAAAAATTTGAATAATTGTCTCTTCATCAACTTCAATGCAGTGACAACAATTGACATCACTAGTAGCTGTGTCCATATTATTCATTATTCTGCTCTGTGTGGTTGGGAAAAGGGGGTGTTTCTCAATTGACTGATGGTTTTAGTAACCTCTCTTGCATCTATATTTTCCATGGTTTCCAGAAGTCTTCAGGTTCAGCTGCCAAAAATTGAAACCAAGCTGAAATTCTATTCAGGCCCTCTTCCAAATCTAGCTTCATTTCAGTATCTCCTTAGGAAAGGATGAATAAAACAGCTGCAAACAGAGCTGGAGGGAGGAAGGTGGAGGACCAGACTCAAGAGTGCCAGCTGTGGGTACCCACTCCAAAAATACTTAGACAAAACCTAGAGAATACCTCTCACTTCTTCTCACCTGGTTAAAAATCTTCCTTTTGCCACTGACATATCAGACAGTCCTACAAATTATTGCCACTTTGATTTCCACTGTATCATTTCTATGGCTGACTATTCAGCTTATCAAATAATTAATCAATCTTAATATTGGTGTGATAAAGCACATCTCTCTTTTCAAACATGTTCTTAGGGTCATGGCATTTTCAGACTGATAATATATTAAAATTACATCAATACATAAATATATCAGCAAAACTTCTTCCTTTTTAACACAGATTTCCTTCTAAGAATTCAGCATCTATTTCTGGCTACATTTCTGTAATCATAAGGCTACTGATTTTAAATATCCTGAATTTTGATCATATGGACATTTTATCTTGAGGTAGTTGAAGAGATTTGTAATTGTCTGTAATTGTTTATGGATTAAAAGGAGATTAAGTTGTATGAAGAACAGAGAATAAAATGTTCTGTCCTCTGCAACACAGTTTAAAAGTATTAAAATTCCTTATCAGGGCTTTTAAGAGTATATTTTATACAGCATTTTGCAACACTGAAATAGCTGAGACAAATGTAAAATTTAGTGAGTTATCATGAGTCTGTGATTATTTGTAAAAAAGTGAAGGGAATTAAAAAAAATGAAAAAAAATTTAAACCCTGAGACAAAAACCAAATAAGATTTGATGTCTCCTACAATAAAAGATACAGGGTGACTGGATTTTGTAATGAAAATAGCTTGCTCTGAACCTGAGAATTAATTCTTTGGTTAGAAGGATATTTCCAACAGCATTGAAGGACAATGCCAGCTTAAAGATTAGCCAATAAATATATTCTAACTATCGATTGTCAGTGCAATGAGTATGTGGTGTCACTGTCATAACAATATAATAACAGATTAAACTTATATTGTTCTACAGCAGAAGATGCAAACACAATGGAAATGTGAACTACAGTCACCAAATGACAATAAGCTAAAAAATCAGACAAAATTATTAGCAAGATACTGGCAGAAATATTGAACTGTGGATAAATAGTCTCATATCTTCTTAGCGAATCCCAAATTTAGAGATTTGATTGCACAACAACATTTGTTTAAATTTCAATTATTATTATTATGGACAGGAGATGTTCCAAATTATTGAAATTTGACCAAGCCAGGCACCTGCTTATGTAGCCAATAAATACATTTCATCACTATGGTTGCAAAAACAAATGCTGACTAGCAAAATGTGGCTAAATGAAATAAAATGATTGAGAAATAGAACGACACACGGTCTGAATTGCATCAGCCTCCAGGATGCTTGAGCGAAAATGGATTTAACTGGAGGAACTGGTGGAGTTTGCTGTCTTAACTGCTACAGCCAGATACATTTTATTCTAATTTAAATTGCAGGACCTAAGAGCAATTCCTACTTCCTTGATCAGGGACTTCAGTCCTTCCTGCCACATCAGAGTGAGATCTGTTCTGAATCATCTCCTCCTGTAACTTCATTTCCATTGAAAGAAAAGCTAAACAAGTGTGCATGAGTTGAACCACAGCTTCATGAAATTCATCTGTCCTTCATTCTGCCCTTCCATTGCTCTTCATTTTCCTTCAGTAAGTCCCTTAACACTCACAGAAAATACCTTACAGTCAACTCTAAGTTACTCTGTAACTAAAATGGACAAACTGAAAGCCAACTTGTTTAAATATTGAATGTTGGACGGAGTGCAGTGTTGTCAAATCTTTTTTTGATTTATAGATCCCCTGACTTTTTCCATTGATGAGAAGGATGCTGTGCAATAAATCTGATCTACTGACAGTAGATTCTTGGTCCAAATCCACTGGTGGGCCACAGGTGGAACAAAATCTCATTTTTGCATAGCAGGTTCCAGAGTAATTTACAATGAACCTGAGGAGCACACCGGACCTCCCGTGCTTGACAGGAACTTCACCATCACCTGCAGCTTTATGGAGAGTCAGATGTTTTCTTTTGGGGGCAAATCATTCAGTAGGAGTTAAGGAAAGTTAAGTTGGAATAATATGTGTGTTTTGAGTCTGACCCAAAGCACACTGATTGTCAGAGAGAGCATTTGCCTAAATATTCCTCTGCTAGCAAAGATAACTTTTATAAGAAGAAACCATTTTAATGATTCAGAGTACAAATGGAATACATGAGGTCATAAAGGTATTTCCATGAGGTCCATAAAGATATGTCCCTTGCCTCCCCTGCAAATCTATGGCTCTTGCATGGCACACCAGTACATATTTAGAGCCAGACAGGCTGCTCACAGAGGAGCACTGCCATCCTCTATAACCTACAGTGGCAGGACTCAATTTTATGTGAGAAAAAGTCTATTTAAAATCAGTAGACAAGTACTGAACCCAGCACTGATCCTGAGGCCAAGGAAGATCTCAGCAGTCGCACAACTCCACAGGACAGGGGATGGGTTCTCTGTCTTGTAGTGACATCACACCCAGGCTGGATTTCACTGTGCACCCAGAGTGAGGTAAATATGCACTTTCATTAAAGGCAACGAAGTGTGGTGGTATATATAAAAAAACCCATCTAATTTAAATATTTGATTTAAAATTTAGAAACATCTTGCTGAAAGTAGACCCTGAGTTTCTGCTTCCTGTAAAATGATGTATTCCAACCCTGGTGGAATTAATTATTTTAATTAAATTCAAGAACAAGTGGAGAGTACTGGGGAAAAAACCTCCTTTTTGACTCAGTTTGTGTCTGTGCTATTAGAGGATGAGAGAAGAAAAAGTTACATAATTCCTTTGGACAAGGACAGGTAGCTGAGCCCTGCCCAGGCTCAGAGGCACCTGCATGCTGTGGATCTCAGTTTCCTCAGAGTGTGTCAGCATCCCAACCAATCCCATTGCCATGCAGTGCTTTCAGCCTGTGGTATGAGATCACAGTTTTCTCCTAACTTAAAAATTGCTATAAATGCCCCATGAGCACCATGGCTGCTTGCTTTTTCAGTGGATGAGTTCATCCCTAAGGAATGTCTAAGAGCTGTAAATAACCCTTAACCACCTCATGATTGAACTGGTGGAATGAGAGCTGGCAGTCAGGAGCCAATGCTTTCACTATACACCATAAGTATTCTTTTCAGTTAAATAAACTCCAAATATTTCAGGACTTAAGGCACAGAGGCTCAAAAAATCCAACGCCAGGACAGCCCACTTTGGTAAATAATTACATTTTGGAAAAATGCAGGATAAATTTCATGATGGGCAAAAGTGTATTAACTTTCACAGACATTTTAGATAAGCAGAGGAGCTACACCATTGGTGTCAGAGGGATCTAGACTTGAATACGCCTCAGGGGATGGAGCCACTGCCATTTTTGGCCTTTGCCATCCCACCAGAAGTCCTGAGCAATCCCTGCATTCCCAGAGCCCACTGGAGTAGCAGCTTGTGGCAGCAGTTATCGAGCAGGTTTAGCTGAGCTTGGAAAAACCACAAATCTCATCTGTTTGAGATCAGAGGAGCTGATTTTGACAATTCCACACCACCCACTTTAGAAGTTTATCCAGCCTTTTCAAAAGCCAAAAAAATCCAAGGAACAAATTTCAATCCCAACTCAAGGACCAAAGAGAAGTCATACTCACAAACCCAGCCTTTCAGAATGTTGTGTCTGGGAATTTGTATTAGCAATTTAAAGAATCCAAGGTCCCAGATCAGAACTTTACTTTCCTTTATCCCCAGATTGCAGGAGTGCAAGAGGCAAAGTCTAAGTGTGATTGTGCTCACTGGGAGCTCTACTGACCCTCAAGCAAACAGGCTCTTGAATTGAAGTTAACACCCTGAATTAAAACCAGCAGCAGAACAGAGGCAGCCAGCAAGGCCAGGGAAGGAGATACAAGTTATTTACATAAATCAGCTCTGGAAGGAGTTAGTAAAACCTAAAATGAGAAACATTTTATGTTCCTTGAAAGCAACAGGCAGAGGCAGGTCTAAACCACAGTGGAATCCACCTTTATTCAGCACTTTGAGATTTAAATGGGAGATCTATAAATATGGGGGTTCTTCTTCAAAAACAATGAGAATCAGTATCCACAATCAATATAAAAAAATCTGTCACTGCCACCCATCAGAAAAACCCAAATACTACCAACACCACATCCCCCCAAAAAGATCTTTTCTTGAAGACAGACAAAACCAGGTTGTTATTACCTTTAAAAGCTGAGTCACATCATGAGGGCAGTTCTGGATTGCAGCACAATGGGAATCCCTCCCAGCAGAGCTCTGAGATGGGATTTGATGGCTGCTAATGGTAAATAACTTTTCTGGGGGTAGATGAGTATAGGATGATGTTCAAGCTTATTATTTCATAGCTCGTGGATATAAATTTTAGGTAGAATAACCGATTTATCACTGCATATTTGTGTTATCTAATTTTCTGTTTCTTTTAGGGGGATCACATAAATATGAATCTTTCCCTGAAAATAAAAAAAAAAAAACCAGTCCTTTGCAAAAAGAAGTGTGGCATTGTCACAGATTCTCTTTTCACTTGGAAAGTATAAATTGATACATTTTTAAGAAGAATTTTTAATTTCCTAGGCGAGTTTTTGCTTTTCCTTGTTGCTTTAAAAAGGGAAATTGTGAAAAACTTTGATCTGCTGGGTAATTTTTCTTGAAGACAAAAATTCTTCCCTGTGAGGGTGGTGAGGTCCTGGCACAGGCTGCTTAGAGAAGCTGCCCCTGGATCCCTGGAAACATCCAAGGCCAGGCTGGATGGGGCTTGGAGCAGCCTGGGATAGTGGAAGGTGTCCCTGCCCATGAGGGGAATGAGATGAGCTTTAATGTCCCTTCCACCCAGACCATTCTGGGAATCTGTGATTTAATGAAAGGACTGAATAGTTAACTGGTAGCATGATTTTGGAAAGTTTGATGAAATTGGCTTTCCCATTTATGCCTTTTCTTCAGCTTTTGTTGTATTTTAGGACCCAGAACCTCTGTTAGTTTCACAGGCTTGCAAGAAGTCAGAGATGATGTTTTACAGCAAACTTTCCTCCAAAGGTATTAATGAGCTTTAAAAATTCCACCCATCTTTTTTTTTTTTCTTCTTTTGCTCCTGGTCATCCTACAGTCAGGGAGATTAAATATTTTTTCTTGTGTTTCTTAGATTAATTTGAAATTCAGGTTTTCCAGCTCTATCACAGAGAAGCCCTTCTTACTTCAGCCTTGCTCTCTTGCTTGTCTTGTCCTTCTAAAAGACTGATGAAATTACTGAGTGATGTTGTTTGGCTGCTGCTCAGCTGAACTCAGGGACACAGGGAGAAAGTGCAAGTGTTCCCAAATGAAAGGAAGAGAAGGTACTTTAAAATTATACAAATAATCATCATTAGTTGTGTTTCCTGTCAGCTGCTGGATCCAAAGGCTTCTTTCCTCAGGAAGGTGAATGAAGAGTGGAAGAGTGAGGGACTCTGACAGTTCTAACAAGCCAGAATTAATCTAAAATTATTTTCTTCTCATCTTCAAGAAAATGAGGCCCAAAGAGAGGTGTTGCTGTCCTATAGAATACATCACAACATCCTAACTCCTCCCTGTTTGTCTGGAGAGAAATTCTCATCTGCAGTCTGAGAACTGTGGCTGAGAATCTGAGCTGGAGCTTCCATCTTCCTCACCTGCTGGTGAGCTTTGCACCCACAACCACAGTACATTGTAACAGTTGTAGATGTGCAGAATCAGAGGACTCCATACAGAGCCACTGTGCTGTAAGAGCAAAGCACAGACACATTTTTGCAAGCTGTGTGTCCTGGTTTGCTAATTAGGCCGCGTTTAAAAATATTATTTTGCATATTTACAAAGGGCTAGTAGATATAAGCTAATAAGCTCCAAATTCTGAAGAAAAGCAAGACTGACCACCCCAATTTGGAGTCTGGCCAAAGCCCTAAACATCACGTTGCTCTCCTGAGTCTGTAACCCTCTAACCTCTATGAATGCAGGGGCAGTACAACCTCACCAAGTCCATGGAGCTCTGCCCAACGGATCTGGCCCTTTGATTACATTCATATTTTCACAACCACTGCAAAATTCAAGAACTACTCCATGCATTTGATAAGAGGCAGAGAAAAAAATCAGCATTCAAATGGTCAGAGCATCAAGTCACAGCTTTCCAGAGGGAAATCCAGCAAGACGTGGGCTGGCCAAATCTTGGCTGTGCATGAGGTCACACCAGAAAGATTTGTGATGGAGTTTTTAATCCAGTCATTCTTAACATTTCCAGGTTCCTGTGGATTCCAGCCTGGTTTTTCAGCCAATGAGATGAAGGGCTTAAATTTACCTCATCCTGGGAATGTGGCACAGTTACAAGTTCCATGTTTGCCTCACACTACTTACAGCAGAGTACCAGGCTACTGCTAGTAAGTGTTGGCACTGCTTTTCCTGTTTAGACTGTGCTAAATAGGAATTTGAAGATGTCTGGAGGGAAATGTGCTCCTCTGCCACGTTCCTGTTTTGGACAGGAGCAGGAGACCACCAAGAGAAGAGATGGGGGGCTGCACAAACAAGGTCTGTGACTCGATAGCTTGGCTGCTCACCTGACTGGTGCCTCTCTCCTCACACAAACCAGGCTCCATTCCAGTCCCATTTTGTGTTCCACTGCAAACTCTGCAATCACATAAAGCTGCAAAATAGGCTTCCAAATCCCAGTGTAGGCTTTAGAAATGATGATAAGGCTGTGGAGTTAATTTTTATTTACATAACATTTCAGGCAATTGACATAAACATTTGTAAGTTGTATGGAGGAATGTCATGGTGGCTCAGAGGGCTGTATGGACACATGGACAATCCTCCAGACAGATTTAAGGGCATCTGCTGCTACTTGCTCAGTCCAAGAGAAAAGCACAGCCTTCTCTCTCCATATTTTTACACGTGCTTGGCTTTCAAACATGTGACCAGTGCACACAGACCCGGTGTTTTGTCAAAGGGAAGAGAAAGGGACACATTCCACAGGGATTTCATGGACTGTATTCATTTCCAAACCAAGCCTATTTAATTAGGGTGAGAAGGAAAAGGGGCAGGAAGAATAAACAACACAGGCAATGGCAAAAAAAATTTACAATAAAGTATGTTCATTCCTTTAAGCAATGGCCACCAGGATCAACCACACTACACAAATACTCCAAGCCACAGCAGAAGGTGAAGAGGATATTAAAATAAGAATCAGCCACACACTACCTTTGACAACAGACTTGAAAGAAGAACCAAAGGGGATCACACCTCACCCCTCTGGCTCAGAGAAGCAGGGCAGCAGCACAGCCTCCCTCTGGCACAGTGCTAAATGCTATAAGGCAGGAGTCAAAGTCCAATAAAACAGAATGCCCAACTGGGCTGATCCAGATGAGAGCTCTTCTGGGCCCTGTGTTAGTCTTGGCATCCTTGGCAATGCAACCAAAATGGAGAACTCTTCAATTCATGCTGAGCTCACAGCAGTACAGACTTATTTTAGCGTAAGCACCTGCCCTACAGACCAGGGAATCACTTCAAGAGGAGTAGGAAGACAATTCAGCAGGATTTGTTCAAGTTTATGAAAGCAGAAGAAAGGACAGATTTCCTACAGGGGAAAAAAAAGGACAGCACGTCTGTATGGGCTCTGGGATCCTGTCCCACTATGCAGCTCCGAGTTCTCTGCTGATGGCAGTCCCATGGGGAAGGAGGGAAGGAAGGAAGGGCAGCTCTGGTCTCCTACAGCTGGTGGAGGGTCTGTAAGAGCATGTGGCGAGCAAATGAACAGGAGTCAAGGGCACGGTTGGGTCTGTGGAAAGAAGGGAGAGAGAGATTTAAAGTACTGAATTTAAGATTGGCTTTGTGTCTGCCTTTGACTAAGCAAATAAACACTGTTTCCAATGCATTGGATGTGTATGCCCCAAAACCTACAGATTTTGCCCTGTTACCTTTTCCAGTACCACTCCATCACTGCTGCCCCGATCACTGCTTCCCATTCAGAGCCTGCTGTGGAAAACTCTCTCCTGAGAGTCCAAGTCAGGAAGCCAATGGCCAAGAATCAGAACATTTATTTCCATAACTATAAACAATCTGCTACTGACTTTTATCTCTGCAGCCCAGTGTCTCATTCTGGGTACAATGATGGAGGTGGAAATCCCCTTCCCTCTCTTCCGGCAAAGGGTTTTTCCCATAAAGTTTCACTGTTTAGAGCCCCAAAACACAGGAGATTATCCTGTGAGCACTCCAATCTTTCCTCACCAAGTCATCTGCTAGCTATCCAATGATGACTTTGGTCTCAGGACTTCTAAAGTCTTTAAAAGAGGCAGCATAACCTCCTGTTACTCTTCCCTGATGTCAAGTAACACCTGACTGGCTTTGCTGGGTTGACGCCATTTAGGTTTTGCCTTTTTTTCTTTTCTATGATCTCTGTAATCTTCACACATGCGTTTGCAGCTCTGTGGTCTATTGTATTAGTGACCAGTTTTCCCAGTACTTTTTCATAGCCTTTCCTTAAGCAGAAAGACAAAACAAATTCCAGAGCTCCAAGCCTCAGGAGGTTCAAGGCTCCATACTATCTTGGTTCTTCCTGGGAACCAAGATACATTTTCATGGACAAAGCACAGCCAGTGCTAAAGGGGGAGGCTCCAGACAAGGGGCTTAACCTGGGGGGAATTGCATCACCACTTGTCCTCCTAATTGGTGCTTCTTATCAAATATACTAGTTTTCTAAAACCTATAAAATGTACTCACCCTGGGAGGGGGTGGACTTCTGTGGACATCTTCCCATAACTGCCTCTGGAGATCTTCAAATAAAGATCCCCTTTTATTTAAGATCCCCTTTTATATTACCTCCTTACTGAAATTATCTCAAGTTTCATTTCCAGGTTGAGAAAAATGCAACAGGGTCACCTTTCAGGGTGCCTTACAAACAGCCCACAGAACATGCAGAGCATCACCTGAAAGGGCCCAGGACAGAGGTTGCAATAGCTAAGTCAGATTTACACAGAATAACCTGCTCCCTGAAATTAAACCATGGAAATACACTCACAGCAGGGTTAACATCAGGATAAATTTCTGTAATGTTTCCATTGCCCCCCAGTAATGTATATTTCTGTTTCTGCAGGCTAATTGCTAGCTCAGCATCACTGAAACTTTTACCAGTCTCAATCCATACATTAGGGAACTTACTCCAAAGAATTTTAATCCAATATTTTCCATTGTTCTGAGAATAGAAATCAATCATTTTACCTCTCTCCCACCTCACCTCAGCAAAATAACCTTTAACAATGCACAGCTGTGAAGGCTACTCAATTTGGGGAAAGGGGTGAGCTGAAATAAAGAGAGGAATTTCTAGGAAGGAGCAAGGAGTTCACCTCCAGGTGTAGAGCACAACCAAGAGCTGCAGAGGTTGTTTGGTACTTCACTCCATGGCTGCTGCTCTTTAACAGAAGCACATCCTGGAGAAGACAACCCTTTTTATTCCCCCCAAGGCCATTCACACTGAACACACAGTGTCACAGAATCACAGCTTGGAGCTGACCTTCAAAGTGCTGGAGATATATTTCAGCCCTCATCTCTGGAAGACCCAGCCCTGTTTGCAATGAGGGAGCTGGCTCCATCCAGGCAGCTGCCCATTTTTGGAACTAGAGAACCTGGACCACTGATGTTGATCACAGACAAGATCCCTCAGCCCCCTCTCCTGACACTAAGCCTCCTCTAGCCATAAAATTCTCCTTATTTGCTGTGGAGTTACCTGCCAGCCCCTCTGTGCTACTGACTGTTGGAAGAGACCAGTGATGTGGTGCAATTCAACATCAAAGAGCAACATTAAAAAAAAATACCCCAAAAAACCAACTAAACACAAACCCATCACCTCCAGCACATCACAGGTGGGCAGGCAGACATCCACATACTTTCAGTATTTCCACTTAAAAAATTATGGAAAAGCACATGTGGATTCACAGCACCCTCTTGCGTCCAAAAAACCCAAATAAGGCTTGACTGCAAGCAGAGTAAGATGGATGCTGTTTACAGTCTGTATCCAAAATTCTGTAATTATTATGGAATAGAGAACACTGCCTACAACAACAAATTGTCACAAAAGGAAGGAGGTAAGTGCCTGTTCCAGAAGCCCCTTGCAGTGAAAGACAGCAGAGCTCTGGCCTAGGCAGCTACAAGAACTTTACAGCTCTAAAAGCTCAGAAGAGCTAACTGCAAACCAAAAGGAGGAAAAAAAAATAGAAAATATCACAAAAATGCATATTAGTTTTCTGCAAGTGAAGAAATTACAGGTTTGACAGAGTGGAATTGAATTTGTTGCAGAAACAAAGGCCAGATGAGTTCTGAACATTACTAGGTTAACCAGGCAGAGGTTTAATTTTAAGATTGCAATTGTATTCTGACTGAATTCCAACAAGAGACAAGGGATAGAGGTTAACTGAGAAGCTGTGTGTTGGTGTTGGCTGGGATAATTTTCTTCACAGGAGGGAGGGGCTGTGTTTTGGATTTGTGCTGGAAGCAGTGCTGCTAACACAGGGATGTTTCAGTTGCTGCTGAGCAGGGCTCACACAGCATCAAGGCACTTTGTTTCTCACCCCACCCCAGCAGCAAGTAAGCCAGGGGTGCACAAGAAGCCAGAGGGGACACAGCCAGGACAGCTGACCCCAGCTGTCCAAAGGGATAGTCCACAGCACATGGCATCATGCTCATCAGATAAAGCAGAAGGAAGAAGCTATGTTGGAGCTTTCCTGGAGATGGTGGAAGTGATAAATTAATTCCTTGTTGTGCTTTGCTTTGCTTGCAGATGCAGCTTTTGCTTTACCTATTAACCCATCTTCACATCAAGGCCCAAGTTTTCTCACTTTCAGTCTTTCCCTGCTCTTCCCCAGCCCACTGGGCCGAGAGTAAATGGCAGTATGGGGCTCTGGTGGCAGCTGGGGTGAAACCACACCAGGCTGTTTTAACTGGACTGGGGGGTTCTTGAACTGTTTACATTTACCCGGGCACAGACTTAAGAGCTGTTGTCCTTGTTCCCTTAAGGGAAAGGCCTATGTTCATATAACAGAGATAGATTGCTTCTATCTAGTATGAACTTCATTATGCAGCACAGGACAAAAGCTTCCCTTTAAAATCACAGCTTGCAGCAAGTTTGTAAAGCAGCAAACCTCAGCTCCAAGCATTTCATAGCACCAGGGCCAGTGGAGGCTTGGATTAGCACTGGCCCATACCACAGGAAGGCAGGAAGATCTGCCTTTCACTAAGGAAGGCTCTCAGCTCTCACTCAGCTTCTACAGAGCCTATGAACAGTCTGAACCTTCCCTCAAGAGACTCTCCCCTCTTGTTCTTGTAGTGAAATGCTGGCTCTGGCTTCAATAGGGTTGTTGTTGATGGATTCATAAAGACCAAAATTTTACTATTTTTTTAATCAGCTACAGCTTAAAAACATTTTCTGAGAAAAGCCTACATACACGTGTCTCCCCTCTTCCTGTACATGTGCCTTTTCTGAACAAAATGTGTTAGGACACTTAGAATTAAGAGGCTACTCTGGGCCTTGCTACCTGACATAAACAATTAGGACAGTCAAATGCCCCAAACCAAAGTCTTTCTCCTGTACTCTCAGCTTCCAGCAATTTAAATTCCATTTTGAGGGCTGGGGCTTGATGAATAAGCAAGAGCAAGGCATCAGTGTAGGAAAGAGCAGAAATTCAGTGATATGGCAAGTCCTGGTACTTCTTGCTTAAACCTATAATGACTGAGTTGGAGGAATACTTGTTCAGTTGGCAAAGCACATGGTCACTGGCAAGGCTGAGTGTCTTAACCTGATCAACACAAAGAGAGGAGGCAGCAGGCAAAGTGTTCCACAGGAAGAGCCTCCAGTTAGCATGTGCACATGTGTAAACAAGATGCTTTATTTTCCAAAACTGTCATTAATATGGTTTGTGTCCATATCAGTTTTGACAGCTTCAGCCACACCAATGCTTGGAAAAATTCTTTCCCCCCATCACAACTGGGCCAGCTTCCAAGCCCGGCAGGACCAAGACAGACCAGCAGTATCTGCATTCCTACTGTCCATGTTGCATACTGACCACAACTATCTGATGCCTCCACCTTTCACCAGCAAGGGATCCTCAGCAGCTGCTGCCAACCCTTTTACCATGAAATTCAGGAAGGTTTAAGCCTCATTCTGGAACCTGCTCTCACCCTGCACAGCACATAGTCCATGCTGAGGCAGCCACCAAGCTCCAAACATTTCAGGCCTCTGCTGTTTTGTCTGGGTAACATTTTTGGACTGCTTCTCCTCTGACAGTTGAACAGTAGTATGCTATCCTATTGTAAATCTGTTTGGTGGGGTTTTCCCCCTAAATATCAATGCTGAAGGTGACACTGATTTAATTCAGTAGAGATATGGTTTCCATAGCCATTTAAGACCTCAAAAAAGCTAAAGCTGGTGGGGGCAGGGGTTGGTTCTATACCTCTTGTGGAAGTAACAACGTTCAGTACAGGCAGTCAGTACAAGCAGCTTCTTCAGTACTTATGCTTCCCCATTCAGTTCTCAGAAAAATCACTAACTTTGTTGCTGTCACAGTAGGAAGTTCCATTTAAAAACAAATTCAGTCTTTGTGTTTTGCAGTTTTCATCTGCCGGTGTTCAGTGTCACACAGCATGACAACTCTGGCAGAGCTCTGCTGACCCTCTCAGCTCTGAAGGAGGACTTGGAGGGCATAGTTAGATCCAGTGCATGCACAGTTCACTCATGCAGTGGCCAGAAACCCAGCAGGTTTCCTTAAGCTCAAAACAGCTCTTCTGTGAGAGGCATGAGCAATCCCTCCTTCAGAGCCACTTCCTTGCAAAGCCAACTTCTCACTTTTCCCTCTGAGTTTTTTTTTTTTAACTCTGAACCTCACATACTGCAGTAAACAAGATAAAATAGAGGCCTATTAAACTGTTAATTCTCACTTGCAGAACAGACATTCAGTGGACATTCACAACAGCTTACATGTAGCTATTAACCCTCAAAGAGTTGCACAAGCTCCCACAGAGAAGACTGCATGGCAAATACAATACTCACTTTGTAACAAAAGCTGAGAGAACTGGGGCCAGGGATTTAGGGAAATAATCCTGCTGGACCATATGGTTCAAAGTCATAAGAATACCATAGAGACTTGGTACAGTTTTGATCTTCTCTTCACTCTGAGAAATGGACAAGAAATCAGACATCAGACAAAGGGGATTTGATTTAGCCACTGTAATTCACAGACAAGGAATTCTCTGCTGAATGAAGTGCTCCCACACCTCTCACTGCAGGAGAGAAAGCTGGTCACTAGATTAAGCACAAGACAAAGGCAGCCAATCCCATAGTCTCCCAGCACCTGAAATAATGCATCAAGAACATTCTAGTACTTATCAACTGAGAGTAGTACTAATAGGGAAAGGGAAGTAGTGAACCTGCAAGTGAAACAGCCAAATCTTCTCAGAGGCTCTGTGTCAAAGTGTTCTCCTGAGGAATTTCACGAGACTTCAGTCCATAAAGAATTCAGTTGCCCTAACAATTTTTATTGTATTACTCTGTAGCTCATTTTTACACCACCTCCAGCTCTTTGACAGGCTGCCAGAATGTGATGCAGTGTTCCCAGAACTGCTCTCGCACTTATGTACAAGATAAGGCAAGGCCAACAGTCACCCCCTTGCTTACATGAAGCATAAGTTATTCTTACTCCTAATGTGATGTTACCCTGCATGTCCCAACTCTTGCATTGTTTTCATTTATTTCTCTACTGGCATTTCAACAAAACTTCTCACTCTGCAAACAGGGCCCAGACCTGTGTTCCTGCTCTACGACCTTGGAGCTCACACTATTAAGAATATCTCTTGCTTACATGTTTCCAGCTACACAGGACTGAAAATGGAGTCTGCCCCTTCTCCACAAGCAGGGGACTGGGGATGAATTAGGCACATCCAAGATGTGAATGAGCAGGCTGATCCTCCTGGGCTTTATCCTCAGTGCCACTTCCCAGCTCGAAAGAATTCTTCAGGAGCACAGGTTTGTGCTTTGTGCCTCATGCTTATTGCTATTTTCCATATGGGCAAGAGGTAGGTGGCAGTGCCCAAAACAGGCATTCTGCAGAACCAAATGCCATCTTGGGTTCCACTGACCTTTCTGGGAAGTGGGAAGCTCAGTGCTGGTCCAGTATAGGGAGAGGCAAAACTGACTTTTAGGCAATGAAATCATATCCATGCATGTCAATGAGGGTCTGAATGCCAAGCTGGATAGTACCAGAAGGACATTCATAAACCTGCTTAATAGCAGGCTGCTGTAACAGATTATGGCTTTTCTGTAGTTTAGAATTGTCTTAGTCCAAGTTTATATTCCCAGCTTCCAGGCCTTAAGGCAGTGAGAAACACTTACCCTTGTAGCTCAAGCAGGCAAAGGTGTTTAAGCCTTTGCAGAGAGAACCACTCCACAGTCACCTCACTGAAAATAAAGCCACTAATTCTATGAAAATCACAGGCTTCCTACTGACCCTCCATGTTCTCACAATCAGTTTATTCCTTGCAACTAATTACTTAACACCAGCATTTGGCAAAGAGTCTCCAAAGCATGAAGTTGAATGCCACTGATCTGGCATGAGAGATGATGCACATTTGTGAGACATGCTCTCAAGAAGTGCCCTAAAGGACCCCAATAACTACTAACACTGACATGGCTTTTATAGACACCACAGTCCAGCAGCTGCATTACTGCCCTACCTGAGCCTCCCTACCTTCAGGGAAGGACTGAAAATGCAGAGCACATTAAGCAGGAGTTGTACAAAAAACGAGACACATCCTTCATCCTAATGCAACCTTGCAGGTCCAGCAGAAACTGCAAATTGCAGACTTCTATTGTTCCTGGGCATCAGGCATGCACAGGCACCCAGCTGCTTCCATGGCAACATAATTACCCAAAATCCTGCCAGTCTGGCCTTCAACAGCTTAAACAGACCATGAATTAACTCTTTCCTGCTTCCTCACCTTCAGCAGTCCCATGTGGACCAAGAGGTTTGAGATGAATGCATCTGAATTAAATGTGGCAGAACTGAAGGCTTTTTTCATCAAGGCATCTGAAGAGATAAGCATATTGGTATAATCAACACAAAAAAAGGACAATAATGGATTTTAGGATTAAAATAGATCATACAGAAACTCAGCTCTTTAATCAGTTTTGTGATACAGTATCTGTTAAGATTTCATTTGTCTCTACAGCTATAAGCTCTGAAACATTAAGACAGATAAAATACCTTAAGTATAAAGAAAAATCAAAATGTAAAACATCCAGCAAAACACACAAAGCTCACGTGAGAATTCCCATACTGCCAAGCTTCACATGCAATACCCCCAGTCCTATACACCACCAGCTGCTCTGCTCAGTGCATTTGAGCATGCTGTGGTGTACACATACATACATGTAAACATATGTACATATATGTTTACATGTATGTATGTGTACACCACATACATATATGTATGTACACATACATACATATAAACACGCATACAAACACGAGCAGATGAGCTAGAGCTCATCAAGAGGTAGAGTCTTGACTTCTTAAAGGCCAGCAACAATTCACCTTTCATTTGAAACCACAAACAATGAGAGAATACAACAAGAAAGTTTGTTCAGCTGTTTTCTGGGGTCCCTCAGGACCAATACTATGCCACAAACAATGGGCAAACCAGTGCTTTTATCTCTCATGTGTACAAGGTGGCAAGGCAACCCATTTTTGACCTCTGACAATTCTGTTTTCTTAGAATGGGCAGAATTCACTGGAGTGGCTGTAGAACAGTGCCAGACATTAACCAGGGCCCTCACTGTCAGCAGATGACTGCTTTTATGGAAAGAAAGTAATTGCCAGGTTCTACCTTTCCTGAAAAAGCAGGAATAAATATGTAAACAAACCAACTTGAGACAACACTAATATCCTTTGTTCTATTTTTTACTGGAGACCACTCATAACAGGCATGAGCCAAGGTGCAGTAACTCAGTGAGGTGCCACCTGACTATTTTTCACTGATTCAATTCATAATCAACTGCAGAGAGCTATTGTGTTACTGTTTGCAAAACAGTTTCACCACGTCTGTGAATTCCAAACTAGGGAAATGCACAGTACACCACTTTAAGTGGTCTTCAAAATGACTGATCAAATTCTTTTGCACAATGATGATAGGTAGCTCATGTGTGGGAGAATTGAACTGCTGGGAGATTGGAAAAAAATGAAAGGCAGTGGCCAGATACCCAGGATTGTTTGGAAATTCCTATTTCCAAACAAAACCATGAAGGGATATACTAGTAGTCCACAGACTAATCAGACCTAACCCAAACTACTACTCCAATATAGTGTGAGAAATGGTCCTTTCTTTGAAGATTGGTTTCTGTGTCTTGCCCCATGTTGAAAATCTCTGCTTCCTGAAGAAATTAAACATAGGAGACGTCAACTAAGAGGTCTCTCTTTACAATCTCATAATACTATACTTAGGGAGGCACTTCCTGCAAAACACTTTTTAAATAAACAGCCTTGTAAAGGTAACTGGCCTTGAAACACAGAACTACTGGCTGTGGACAGCCCAGCATCAAGAAGATGCAGTAAGGGCAGCACTGGGCCACTACAACAGAGACAGACTTTGGCATCACAAAATCTGCCAGGTTCAGAATGAATCTTCCACTCTACACAACAGCAGGGCACTTGGAACAGCTTGGAACTTTGTTATCTGCCAGGCACAAAAAGGCCCAATGGCCTGGCTCACAGGGGCCTTGCCCACCTTGCAGTGGTGCCTATGGCACTGAACCAGCTCACAGCACAAAGTGAAGAAAGGCCCAATCACCTGTTGTTTCATGCACTGCTGTTTTCACTGGGGCCTCATCTTTGAAGACTGAGGATATCCTTAGGAGGGTTGTAACTACTTTCTCTACATCAGATGTATCTGTCTGAAAGATGAAAAAAATAGGCATCAGTTAACTGCTAGACAGCTACACAACATGAGACTCTGCTAGGGCTGTGGAAAGAATTACTCTTCAGCTGACTGACATCAGCTTTGCCTTGGCCACATCACAAGGCACAAGCAACACAAACACAATTATTTTATGTAGAAGCTCTGATGCCAGTTTAAGCATTATCTGCATCATCTGCTTCCATTAGGTTCTTTGGGATCACTGGAGAAAAGATGCAAATCTAGGTCAAGTCATCCTCTCTGGCAATTAAACAATTTTGAGAGAAAAATCAAGCCCAGAGAAGCACCAGCTCACCCACCTGCTGAGCTATCAGCACAGAGCACTTTGGTCCTAGTCGCAGCAGCTTCTCTGGTGATGGGAAAGCAAGGAACGTGGCAACATCCACAGGAGGAGATGGCACTGGAGTTGAAGCCTGAAACAGGTGGAATCCATCTCAAGTTTATTCTTGGAAGTAAATAAATAGGTTCAGCAAAAGCAGATGGGACAGCTCAGGGCACAGCTATACCAGGCCAGAACCTGTTCTGTTTGGAAACAGCCTGAGGCTGACTAAGCCCAGAGCTGCAGTGGCCAGGATGTGCCAGCATGAGGGCACAGCACTGCATGTATGAGGTCCCCACCACTTCCTGAACATGGAAGACTTGTTACACCACTACTCAGCCCTTCCCTCCATGCAGGGGTACAACAGGCCCACTTTAACAAAACACACTTTTCAACTGATCCACTTTATTTCCTGAATGTTGTCTCCCTGGTGCAATAGTGCCAGCCCATGCAGGAATGTGACTGCCTGTCAGCACTTCAAGTTCAGACTCCACAGTCTCATTTCCTCCTTTACTCTTCTCCAGCTGATGAAACCAAAGTCCACCTGGCAGTAAGCTTACCTGTGAATCAATTATCTTCTTCGGAGTCAGTGACTCCTGCTCTTCTGCTCCTCTCTCCTTCAGCTGTTGCTGTTCCTCCTCCTCTTCCTCCTCCTCATCTTCATCTTCCTCCTCCTCCTCATCATCATCCTCCTCCCCTTCATCATCACTAAGGTTAGAATGTTATACATTCCATTAATTACACACCTGGAATTCCTGTACACTGGAACTCAAAACTGTTCAAGAAAAAAAGAGCAGCCTCTCCTCAAAGTCCCACTGCAAGAAGCACATGCCACCTACAAGACACCAAGAGGACACTCAGACATCAGTCACCCAGCTGAGAACAGCAAAAAAAGATCAAATACAATCAATTACTTATGCTGAGGTAAGTCTATCAATGAAAACAAAACAAGTTTAAGACGCATCCTTGGCTGTGCTCCACACTCAGATCAACATCCACCACCAATGAGTTCTTATTTTAAAATGAGATAAGTCAATGAAAGTGTTGATGAAAATTGTGAGAAAACTTGTGATTTAAACTCTGGTACCATGCCTACCTCAAAGATCCCAGCACTGATGCCATATTGAAGCCTTCGAGGATCTCATGGAGTTGCTCACACACCTCTTCTCCCAGACAGTTACCTAGATTGACAGAGGAAAGGGAGTGGACTTGACAGATACACACAAGTTTGTTCTTGAGGACTTAGCTGTATATTCTTGTCTAGCTCTTGTTTCTGAAATCAGTTACATGCCATTTCTGCACAACACCTTAGAGGCAGCAACACAAACTGCACTTATAAGACAGAATCAAATGATGGTTAAACAAATTTCAGCAGCATTACACAATGGTTGGAGCTGAAAATCCCCTAATGCTTCAGAGTTTGAGAGACTTGCTGTTATTTCTCTAAACAACTCTTGTTCTTAGTGATTCTAAAACAAGGGCACACAGCACAGCACCAGTGAAATGCAGTGATCCAAGGTATGAAAACCAAAAGCCAACAAAGGCAAAGTTCTCACACTCTTCTGCATAGCTGCACAAAAGGTTTTTGTTTACAAGTATGAAGTATCTGAGATAGAACGGAATAATTCAGAATTTCACTGAAAATAGGTATAGGTATCAGCCTAATCTCTCCACCTCATCAGGTGTACCAAAAATGCTTACCAATTAACTGAGTTCATGGATTAAGAAAACTTTCAATATCTAACCATTTCCTGTCCCAAGGTGATGCAAGTTCAGCTACTGAGTACTGTTCTTTATATGCTGACAATTGCAAGAATAGAATACGTGGTTCTGTCAACATTCTTCCTAGTGGTTTCTGATTGGAATCAAGCTACACATACTTGGATCTAGCAAACCTACATACCATTGAGATCCAACTTCTCCAACTCTGTCTTATCTTCAATAGCTTCAGCAACAGTCAGAGCAGCATCTCGCTTGATCTCACAGAAAGACAAATTCAGCTCCTAAAACCACAAAAACCATTTTGTCTGCAGAATTCCTATTAAAATTTATCATATCCATAAATTTAATGTCCTCACAAGTGTCCTGGAAAGACCCACTTGAAGAGGCTCCCAGCAAAAAAGAAGTGCTATTAATTGAAAATAAAGCCTGACATACTCCTACCTCATATACTTAAAAGGAGAATTTTGAAACATTCTGGTGGCTAAGAGCAGCACTATTAAAGGTGGCAATTCTAAAATACCTACAAATCACTGCACACCTAAAAGGTGCAGACATTTCAGTCCTTAGCAGTCAGCTGACTGAAAATCTTCACTTATCAAGGGTCTCAAGAGCACTCCAAAACTCCCACTCTGGTAAGTCTAACAGAAGAAGGGCAGCTACTGTACTGAGCATATTGCACATTTCTTTTGACACTTCAGTTGCATGTTAAGGCCTTCAAATAAAAAGCCATGAGTGGTACTACTTCTGACAGAGCCAGCCAGCCGAGAAACCACGTGGACTAGTAAGAGTAAAGGAATTCAACAGCCAGACACCATCCCCCACCATTCCATGTTGTGCTCAATCAATGCCTTCCTGAGAAGGGATTGAATATTAACAGGAGAAGGGAAGCAGTCCTTGAACAGAATGAATCAGCTGCAATTGCTTCATGCTACTTTCCCTTAACCATTTCTGCTCTGGAAAAAATGCCTTAACTGTTGATGAACTGTCTGTTCATCTCAATACCCCATTACTTAAGTTTGCTTGGGAGATTCAGACAAGTTCCAGTAGAACCAGTAGAACACCAAGCAAGGGATCACAAACCACAAAGAACCTGCTTCTTTCTATACCAGTTTCATACACACAAATAGGTATTACATTAATTTTTGTCTTTGCAAGATTCAGAAATCACATGTTCAGCATCTGTCTCAGGGTAATTATGATTCATGGCAGGTGTTTCTAAAGATCCTAGTTTGCTTATGTTATCAATTCTGACTTCAGCCTATCCAGAATGTTGTCAGATTCAAGTCCTGTGCAAATACTGATGTAGGAGGCTGTTGTATCACTAAAAAAAATAAAAATATTAGAACGCTTGATTGATGCTTCAACAAAGAAAAGGCACTAACTGTATGAGCTATGAAATGCTGAAAAGACAAGCTGCTCATGAGGTCCCCTTCATGTCAGTCCCCACTCTTGAAGCTCTGGGAAGTTCTAATAGCAGGTACTGCCATGATCAGATTTCTTGAGTAGCACTTGCTGAGCTGAGCGAGGAGCAGCAAAAAGATTAAACAAAGACTAAAGAGATCACTGGTTCACCTCCACATAGCACAGCCCTCACTGGATGGTGGGATGCCACTGACCCACAGCACAGCCTCTTGGTTTCAGCTGTGAGCACAGAGCCTGCATGGGACTGAATCCTATCCTAAAGTAATCAGTAGCAGTAGGAGAACGAACAGAGAAACATGAAATGGAAAACTTGGCATTTCTGCAAAGAGCTGAAGAGCAAGCAGACAATACCTTTAATTTATGAAGCCCTTCTTTAACAGCATCAGCAATGGCAACAGCGCCCTTGGAACGCACCAGGCAGTCGCCGAAGTTGATCACCTCAATCTGACGGAGCGCCTTCAGAGTCTGCAGAGCAAGACAGCACAGATGTGGAAGTGGACATGCAAGTAAGTGAACACCCTATTCCTTCTGGAATGTCATCTTTCCTACTGCAACAGGACATGGTTGCACTAACCCAAAGGTGCTCATGCCAACCAGACTTGAGACAAAACCCAAAACAACTTCTTAAAACAACTCACATCTGCCATGGCCACAGCTCCTTTCTCCGTGAAGGTGTTGTCATTCAAGTTTATAACCTTCAGCAGTGGGTTGATAGCAAAGGCCTGTGCCAGTGCTGTTATGCCAGGATGGTTGATTCCATTCTGTGGCATATGAACCTCTTCTAGAGTCCCAATGATCTGGGAAAGGATGTAGACAACAAAACAAAGCTTTTAGAGAGCATTCAGCTTCAATTCAACCTCAGCTCAAGAGCATGCTGCTCTACTCTTAGATTTACTTAAAACTGTTTTGAGTTTCAAAACTCCATTGGTTTTTCTACAGTGAATTATCTACCAGCAATTCTATCATGAATGTAAGTGAAATCACAGACACATGGCAAGTGCCAGATAAATACAAAGCCCTGATTCAAAGAGACACAAGCATCATTGTCCTATGTGCCTACTCTAAATAACTTATTACAAGAGTTCTTCACAAGTGGTTGAAGAACACTGAAATAGACCATACAACATCACTCTAATTTTCTAATTAAAATCTACATTTTGCCCTGACCTGAGAAGCAAACATGTAAGACACCCAGTACAAATATTGTTTATGGACTAAACAGCATGTCACATAACACAGTAATTAATCCCACTTTGGTAGTACCATTCAATCTTGATTCTCCATGAATCATGTTGTTATACAACTGTAGTATTTAAAAAGTCTTATTTTTACCATGATTACTGAATAATCAAAATGACATCTAGGCAGTTCTTTACAAAAAAAAGTCAACCTGTAACCTGTGATACCATTGTCAATATAGCTGACAATATGCATTGTAATGCAGAAGTCACTTCTAGCAAAAACTGAAGTATGAAGAGGGAATTAGGTGGCCCCAATCACAGTGAATCATTTTCCTCCCACAAAAGTGCAAGTGGGCCAGTGACAGCAGGAGAAAGCCAGGCAACACTTCAAGCTCTGACCAGATGATCCTAGCAAAAACACCAGGCTGCTTTTGCCAGAGGACTGAGCAAAGCAGCACTCATGAGAACAAGCTGGGATACCCACCCCAGTGCCAGTCACCAACCATTAGCACAGAGAGAGGAAAAGGAACAGGACTATTAAATTACTCAGGAGATGACTATTTCTCCCTCAGGTAACTACTTTACACAGCAACTAGCTATGTGTTTGGAAATTCAGGTCACAAAAACACTCAGTCAGCAACTCTAATTCCACTTGTTGAAGACTCCAGTTCCAGCAGCAAGAAACATGGTGACTTTAGTGACCAGACCAGCAGCTCCTGCCTCCTAGCTGAGGCACACTCTCTGTGCATCACCTTTAATACCAGCACTGAATCATACCTTGCTCAAATTTGCTGCCAAAGCAGCTCTGGCTTGATACTCACCCCGAAGGCTTCAGCCAGGGCAGTGGCACCATCATTCTCCAGACGATTTCTGCCAGCCACAAATATTTTTAAAGCAAGAGGCTTGCCCTGGGCACTTGATTTCCTGTGACACTCTTTCAGAGCAGCTGCCAATATCTAAAGATAAAACAAGCAGCTTATACTCCCCCAGCATATCACTCTACAGGAATCCTACTCTGTTTCATAGATCCACCTCTTGAGAAACACTTTGGGCATCACTGACAGGTACCTGTTTCTACAACAGGTATACAATAAAACTCTCTACCTGCAAAACTTGCACATTGGTCTCAGGAAAGAATTGATAATTTTGCAACACTAAAACATACTGAGCCATCAAGAACATTTTGCTTCTAATCAGGCAAGCTTATATGGGTAGGAAGTTGACCATGAGCTACCAATACACACTTGAAGCAAAGGAATTCTACTGGGCTGCCCTGGGAAAAAGCACTCAGAGAAGTAGAGATCCTTCTCTGCTTAGGCCTGCGAAATGCATCAAGCACAGTGTCCAGGCTCCTACATGGATTTACTGGGGCAAGTCCAGCAAAGGGTGCCAAAGACAACTGAAGAACTGGAGAATTTTACTCACTAGGATAATACAGACCCCTGAGATTAAGGCTGGAAAGAAAAGGCTGTGGGGGACATATTATCCATGTGTAAAAATAGCCAGAACAACAAGATAAGGAGAGAAGGTGGTACAAAGAAAGCAGAGTCAGACAGAACTGCACACAAAGTGCAGAGAAAACACCACTTTAACACACAAACTCCCTTTTTTAACTGTGAGGGTTGTTCAACACTGGGCTAGGCTACTCACAGAGCTTGTGAAGTCTCCATATTCAAAACCTGACTAGAGCAAGCTTGAAGAACCCAGTGTACTTGTAGCTGCCTTAAGCAGGGGAGTTGGCCATCACCAAAGATTGCTTCCAACTTCATTCCCAAGAGGAGATAAGCCTTACCTTGCCACCACCAATGCCCATGCCACAGTTATTGAGCTTGAGTTCCTGCAGGGTGTAGCATGCAGGGCTCTTCAGCAGGGCCTCAAAGCCCCGCACACCGTCAGGCCCGAAGGCATTGTCACTCAGGTCCAGCTCCACCAGCTGGGCTCCAGCAGCTATGAGTGCATCCCCCAAAGAGATCTGTAAGGAAACAGATGGCCGTGGGAGGGAGAGAATGGATTAACTTTTAGTGACAGCATCACTGCAGTGGCTAGGTATGACAGTGATGCTGCAAAAAAAAATTCCACTTTGAAGACATTCTGCAAAGCTGCATGGGGAAATAAAAGTCTACTACTAAATCCAGAGAGGAAGTTGCACAAATTATGCTAAAGATAACCCTCAAGACTCTATCCCATCCCTTTAAGTCAAATACTCTTCAAAGTGAATTTCCTGTTCTACACTGCTGAAAGAAATACTGTTTTCATCAATGTTGAGCTATGTTCTGGCTTCACAGGACTTGAGGAGATGAGGAGCTCTGTAATGGTCTTAGAAGACACAGTCACATGATTTACTTAGAAGGCTTAGCTCTCACTTTATCTGTTGGGTCATGAAGATGGTATTTCCCAGTGAAAAGCTCCTTCACCAGCATGGACTCACATTTAACCTTTAATGAACTCCTCTCCATCTCACACAGGAAGAGTAGAAGAGAACCACTCACCTATTCTGAGACATTTAGCACTAACAGCACAGAGAAGGATCAGCTCTGTGCCAAAATACAGACTCCCACAAAAAGCATGACAGGTGAGGAAAGAGGTGATATTAGTTAGAAGTCTCAGATCTAGTTTTTACTTACCAAAGCAGGAGGGATCTCAGACCTTAGCCTGCCTGTGAACATGTCACTCCAATGACACCTCTAAAATAAGAAGCATACAGATAAAACCCACTAAAATATTTAGGTCAACTCAGCTGTAATAAACATTTACACACACAAGATGCTTTACATCACTGGAGACAGCTTAATGCTGTCTCCCTTCCCTTAGGTTGTCATTTGTTTGTACTAAAGAGCTGCAGGAACCAATGTTACAATCACTTCACTTGCAAGGACAAAGTAACTGAAATTCACACTATAAACATTATACAGGAACTCTTGTTTGTGTTCAAGCTGAAATTATTTTCTGCTGAGAAAATTGCCACTGAAAAAACCAACAGGAAACAGAAGAATACATTAGCAATGCAAATTTTACTAAGGTATGAAGCACAACAATCTGAACTTACTTGAAAAGCCACATTTGGGTGATTAATACATATCAATGTCTCATAGCACTCTCCCTCAGGGGACAGTGTAGTGCCTCTAGCAGCACAGCATCCCCTTAACATTAGGCTAGAGCAACAGTAGGAAAACATAGCTTGTGCAAAGATGACCCTCCTGTTGCATTTCCTCCATTATTTCCTCTCTATTCAGACATTCTCTGAAGACTCACTCTCCAGAAGATTTGACTCAGTTTTTCAGAGAGCTTCATTTGAACTTAGTCTTTTGCTACCATGGCTTTGTTTACAGATGCTGCCTTCAATAAAGACCCTTCATCACAAAGCTTCCCAGCTTTAAGATTGGAAGCATTCTAACAGGAAGTTAGGAATGCAGAAGGTATTCCTATTATCCCAAAGTCTCCAAGTAATGCTGTATTTTCTTAAGATTGCTCTTCCTTCTGGAAGAGCTACCAAGCAAGCTTCAGAGGTAACTCAAGGAAGGTTTCTGCAGGAAGAGCCCAGACAGGCCTTGAGTATTTCCACATTATTTCTTCCCCTTGACTACTCTCTACTTAAGAATCTCACCTTGAGCTCACTTTTCTTCTCCAAGGCCTTGGCAATAACCTTTGCTGCCTCCACTCCCACTGTGTTGCCTTCCAGGCGCAAGGCTTCCAGGCCATCAAACTCCTCAATTTGCTTGATCACATCTTCAGCTGCAAGAAGCAGATAATCTAGTTGGTCTTTTAGCCATTGTCTTGGTTACCACAGTAACCCTCTGAGATCCAGTAAAACTTGCTCAATCTCTAGCAAAAACAGCTAGAACAAAATCTGAAACAGCAATGGGAGGAGAGCTGAAGTGTCAGCTCACCAGAAAGGACACTCTCCATTCCCTATCCTGCCTTCTCATAATTCTACTGTCCTATTATATTCTATGTTTTATTCTGATAGCCATCCTCCTATTTGCAAAAGTAAGTTTCTTTACTTCCCAAATAAAATTCTTCTGCCATTCAGCACATGCATTAAAAGCTAGAGTGAATGTCCCTGTAGAAGTGCAGACTAAGTTAAAAGCTGATGAGCATTGGTGTCACACCAACAGGAAAAAGTTCCCACTGACTGGCAGAAGTAATGTCTGTTTAGCAAATGTATGAGGGTGGAACAATTTAGCTCTACAGCGATCCTATGCAAGGCAAAGAAGCAAGTTGCAATCTCTCCTGCCAATGGGCACTTGCTATTGTTCCCAAGCTCCAAGGCCTTTCTCCATAGTTCAGTGCCTTTGAGCTGCTAAATTAATCTAGAAAAAAGCTCCACCTTTGGCATTAGCAGAAGAAAAAAAAAGGCTATACAGTATATATATATACTACATATATATAATTTGCTATATACTATAGCAAATAACCTCTCTGAAAAACACGCTGTTTTTCTTGCATGGCAGAAATGTTGATCTAATACATTTAAGTATCTGGAGAAAATGTATTAGCAGCCACTGTAAGACTCATTGTGAAACACACATACAGCAACAGGACAGAAAGAAAGTGAACTATTGCAGCAAGCTAACACATCAGCTCATTGCTCTGAGCACCTCTTGCTCCAAGAGCTGTGATACACTCATTTACTGTTCTCAAAAGGAGCACTGACTTCTAATGCCCAGTAACTGTCAAAAGCACTTAGAGAGAACACCAAGAATACAACACCTGCAAACCAGGCACCCAAACCCCAGCTACAGCACTGCCAGGCACCAGGTGAAAGCAGGGTACCAGAAGGGGAGGAAACATCCCTAGCAGGGGCAGTTGTAGCTGACAGACCCCCCCCCATCAGAGATATGTTATGACAACTTGTCCATGCAGGATTAGCAGAAAGTTTAGCACAAGATTTGACAACCTCAGGGAGATGCTTTCAAAACACAAGGGTATCTTCTCTTACCGTCTTCAGCTGTGTTGAGTTTAAGGCTCTGGCCTTTGAAGCTCAACTGTCCACCACCCACACTGGTTTTGGCAAGTGACTCAGCAAGTTTAGTGATGTCTTCTGATGCCATTTTCCCAAAAGTTAAGAACTGTCAATTAAAAGAAACGGTCATCATAAAACCTCTCAAACTACAATACATAATCTTTACAAATAACCATATTTATTTGAACACTCATGTGGTTTTTGTTACTCAGATATCTAATTGAGTTTTCAATGTCATTACTACTTTTCCCCAGAGCTCAATTAAGACAGCTAAGCTAGATTAATATTCCAAAGCCAGCCAGTCAGATGGTGCTGACTCTTCCAACACTGACAATATACTTCATAAATAAACAGTAGGTAAAACTATGGATTAAGGCCACATTAAGACATTATTCTTTGTGCAAGATTAACAATTACAATGCAATATTCCTCTCATTTCAACCTCCATCCTATAATTATATGTGCTGCATGCTTCCCCTGCTCTCTCATTCTAGCAAGCTGGAATGAACACAGTTGCTTTTCCTTTTCAGTGATATTCCCAGAAGTGCCCTTGTCAGCACAGTTCCAGAACCACCGCATTGCTGAAAACACTGTGTGTGCTGCATGCAAAACTCTCTCAGCTTCCTGGGTGCTCTTTCCTTTCAGATGTTCCACACAAATTGAGCACACATTAAACAGGATGATCTTACAATAAATTAGTGAACATCTAGCCTTGAGACAAGTTTGAAGCCAGCCATGCCTGGTAGCATCTGCATAGCATTATTTAATGAATATTAATCACTGTCTGAAGGAACTGGCCTGCATCCATTGAGCAGGATAAACAGAGTGCATTTCTTATCCCACTGCCTCTGTTGGGATAAAAGGCTACACACAACTCATGCTTAGAAACCACACACTTAGACTTTAGATGTCAGAAGGGATGAAGTTCTATTCCTCCAACACAAAATTGGTTCCTTCCACTCCTGTCTGATTAGAAGTCACTCCACACTCTTGCAGCTGTTTGAGGCCAACAGTGCTGGTTTTAAAATATCCCCTATACAAAAACTCTGTATTTTCCTCCACATACTTTCCTCCTGATACCCATTTGTAAAGCCTCCAGCTGACCCAGAGTATGACTTCTCTTCAGAGGTCTTTAATTTTAATACCCCTTTTGGAAACAAAGGGCGAAAATCTCCAAGGCTGAAGAACATAATTTTTCTAGGATGACTATCCTCTCAAGTAGGTGCTGCCACTAGAAAGAAATCTGATGCCTAGTGAGGCTACCTGGACCAGAGGCTAGACAGTGTTAAAGGAATAAAGTAGGTATTTATTAAAAGGCCTTCAAAGGATACACCTTGGGCAGTACAAGAGCCCAGCCGTGGCTCCACCCAAGAGGGACACCCGGTCACAAGTTTTCCCACTTATACTGTAAGTTTTGGTCCATTTACATATTGGGGTTAATTGTCCAATTACAGCTTATGAAGTTCCATCCTCCCAGATTGCTCTCCTCAATTTGCTGCTGTTTACACTTTTTGGGCCTGAAGCTGCAAGTGTCCTTGGTTCTGGGGCTGGAAAAGGATTGCTTTGTCTAAAGGCTCTGTGAAGACAACTTGCTGACACTTTATATGAAGCTCAAAGTTACACACTTAAGGCAGTACAGAATCTAGAAAATATGAAAGCTAAAACTTAAGGCATCAAACCCATGTAACTGACTCCATTCCTACCAGACCACCCAGATACCAAACCCATGGACATTCCCAGCCTCTGCCAACTGAGAAGGAAGAAAAAGAGGACAGCCTCCAAACCATAAAGTTTTTTTACCAGACAGGAACAGAAGTACTATCTGCAGAAGTTAGTCTGTCCACCTAGTTCAAATAAAAACTTTACTCTTAAAAATCAGTTCCATTCTACTATGATCATCTTCCTTACAGATGTTCACGCCCTCCCAGCTTCTCTTTCCCTTGAATCTCCTTTATCGTTCTTCACCTTACACACAGACAACCTCCTAATCTCAACATACAAATCCAGCATCACATCCCAGAGCATGTTTTATAGCACATGTCAGCCACACCCCACTGTCCACCTACCAGAGGTCTCTTCACTGTTAAGTCTTCCACAGAGAAAGCTTCTGGGGGGAAGAAAAAAGGAAGAGTTAATCTGTTTGGCAAACACAACCGAGATCTGAAAACGCCTAAAGACAGGCTTCCTTTTCACTTAGGGTTTGTATGAAACTTTACGCTTCCTGATGATCAAAAAAATTAGTTCAATACTTTAATTATAACACTTCGTCGACCTCAACAGCCAACACACCGGCTACCTGCAGCTCACCCAGCCACGGGGCGCTGGCGGAGCGGGGTGACAGCCGAGGTCCCCGCCCCGCCAGCCTCGCAGCGCCGCCGGCTCCAGGGGTGCCGAAGGCTCCTCTCCTCCTCTCTTCCCCCGCGGGAGGGGAGCAGCAGAGCGCCGGCCGCACGCTCCCGCCCCACGCACCGGGGCAAAGCACGGCCGGAACGCCGGATCGCCCTTCTCGCCCGCGCAGGGAGCGCGGAGCGGGAGTCGCGGCCGGACACGCGCGACGCGAACCCACGGGCGGGGACCCCCGCCTGCGCCTGGGAGCGCCCCCCGCAGGCGGGGCCGAGGAGCGCGTCAGCCCGCGGGATCACCTCCGCTCACGCACGGCCCCTCCCCGGCCGCTAACGGCGGCGGCCGCCGCCGCTCCCCTGCCCTCACCTGCTCGGGGGTTCCGCCGCCGGGGAAGGCGCGGGAGCCTCACGCCGCCGCGCCGGGGCCGCTGGGTGAGGGGCGGGCGGGGGAGGCGGAGGATTTGAACGCCGGCAGTTCTGCTCCCCGCTCCGGGATTGGCTGCTGCCTCGTGACGTCACGGGACGCACTCCAGCGCCGCGCCGCAGCCGATGTCGCCACGCCGGGCGTGGGCGGGGCTGCGGGGGCGCGCTCGGCGACGGCCGCGGGGCACGCCGGGAGCTGTAGTCCTGCCCCCGGGCGCGGCAGGGGCCTGGGCGGGCTGTGCGGGGCCGGGCCACGCTCACAACCCTCGTTCGCGGAAGGGTCGCTGGGAGAGTTCCCGCAAGCCCGCAGGAGGGACATGAGCACCTTCTGATGTGAAACCTCGCCTAGATAATGTCCCTGGGGCCTCCTGTTCATGCTCGCATGTTACTGAGACCGTTCTGCTGAAGAATACATTTCACAGAATCACAGAATCTGTTAGCTTGGAAAAGATCTCTGAGATCATCAAGTCCAACCTATGACCAAACAATGCCTTATCAAATAGATAATGACACTAAGTGCCACATCCAGTCTTAAACACCTCCATGGACGATGACAACACCACCTCCCTGGACAGCCTGTCCTGATACCCAATCACCCTTTCTGCGACTGAATTCTTCCTAATGGGCAACCTAAACCTCCTCTGGCACAGCATACGACTATGTCCTCTCATCTGTCGCTTTCACCCTTGAGTGCAAAGTCATTCCTGCTTCAGGATGGGAAAAAGCCTTGGTTTGCGTGCATGTTGTGCAGGACATTTTCTTCCTGAGTATAGAAACAAAAGTACATGGGACGAGGCAGGGTGAGCTGTGCACAGACCTGCCTGCTACTGCAGTGGGTTTGCACAGCACCTCTGTCCCTTCTCTGCAACCTGCAACCTACAGGCACCAATGTAAGTGGCATTTCAGGCGGCAGATACCTGGAGAGATTGCTGTTGAGGAGGGCCAGAGGTAGGATTTATTCTGCTGTTTAGTCCCAAAACATTGTAAGAGGCATTTTTCAGTCTCTTACAAATTTCCCAACGGTGGTTTTAATAAGCAACAGCAAATGCTTATATGGACCCAAGAAAAGAATGTCAGTAGTTGATGGTGCTGGGTGACCAGCCTCATAAATAGTAAGACAAGTTTCTTTTGCAACTGAAGAAAATTAAGAACCACTTAGACACTAGACTGGCTGTATGTTAGAAGCATAAAGTTGCCAGAATACATACAGCTGATGAGGAACTAAATGAGTGTGATCTCGAGAAGGAGCCTGAACCTGGAGAATATAAGCAAGAAATTTGGCACTGGATATTACTTCTTCACAATTTTTAGTAAAACAGGATCTTATCAAATACATTGGATTCCCCTCCCTGTCATTCTCCCAAATACTGGTTTTGCCAGAGGGGCAGGAATAAAGGCATTGACTCTAGGTGCAGCTATATTGGATCGTAGGTGTACCATGCCACTGTAGGATAGATCCATATATTCATTCTTCCTAAAAAATAGCTTTACAAATCAAAGCAACTTCTATGACATTGTATGTGGTTTGTAGCAGGGATTTGCAGTGTTTGACTCTTGCTGACTACCTACACATGAGACTAAGACCTCAATAACAGCACTTGCAACCTGTGAAAATCTTCATTTTAACGGCTAAGGAAAGATTTTACTTCATGAGAGGAGTGGTGCATGCCCCATGATCTTGCAGGACACCTCTCCGTCTTACAGACAAAGGAAATTGGGATGGAGAAAAGCATAACTTGACTTTCAATTGAGAAATGCAGTCCTGGAAATGAATGCTCTTAAATTAAAAGCTAGTGTTTATTCCAGCATAACTCTTGATTGTGTGTACATTTTGGTTTTGTTCCTCTTTTTTCTCATCTCCTCTTAACCTTTCTTCTCATCCAGCAGTGATGTCTTTTCCTTTCACAGGTGCTGCAGGGTTGGAGGTGTCCTGGGCTCTGTGACTCATTTAGTGATGGCTCTGTAGGGCTGCCCTCCCACTGTCTGGCATATCTGCTCTCCCTGTGTTTGCTTTCTGCCTCCAGACCTGCTCCACCTTTCTTCTGCCGAAAACCACTCCATCAGTAGGGTTTGTCATTTAATGTACATTTTACCCTGCAGCTTCTGCACCAGAGGCCCAGCTTAGTTTAGGTTCTAGACATTGTCACTGTGTCACCACCTTAAATTAAGAAATAACAAATCTTCTGAAGAGTTAATGAAAATAAACATTATCCATAGATAGTAGCAATCTTTGGATCAAAACCAATACCTAAAAATGTGCATTGTAATAAAATATTGTGAAGAGCATTAGATAAAGCTCTTCAGTGTCATAAGGTACACTATACAAGTCACAGCCTGTATTTCATAAATTATCAGTTTAATGTGTTGGCAATGCTGTCAGAAGCCAATCCTACCCAGTATAATAAAGTCTTTTCTTTTCTGATCAATGCATTTTAAATATCAAGCAAGGCTAGTATACTTCAGATGTTCCTTCTACCTGCCTTTGAATCTTGGCAGAGTACACTGTTGCAAAGCACAAGCTGACATTCTTGTGGGTCACTGTAAATAGAGAAGTGAGACACTCAGGAGTAAACATGTCACTGATTAGATTGGAAAAAAGCTGGTAATTTAAGCCAGTGTCAGTCTGGAAATTATTAATCTAAGGATAGACAGAATCCTTTGGGGAGGGGGAAACTATTCTACCAGGGAGGCTGTAGGAGCATAAAACTCCTTGCAGAGGGTTATTTGAAGTTAGCGGAGCTGGGTGGGGACGGGTGACCCCCCAGCTAAGGTGGTCTGTGCATCTGGATCTTCACAACCCATGGTAGAACAGGTCCCACTCAGCCTCCCTTTCCACCAGCAGTTCTCTTCCTGGAGCTCTGCTAGCATGGACTGCTTGGAGATTCAGTCCACTTTCGGAAAATATTGAGGGATTTGGGATGAAAACAAGCAAAAAATCCAATTCAAAAAAGTGTCTAAACTCATGTGTGTATGCATAAACATAAAAAAATGTATGCATCCACATAGATATAATAAATATGTTGATTTTATATTACCCAATCATATAAAATTTAATATTAATATGGTTTATTAATGCTGCATATATGCATCTACATCTATATAACATATATTGTACAATCTACGTGTGTGTATATATATAAAATATATGTAGATTATATAATATCCAGGCATATAAAATATAATATTAATTGAGATTTAATTTTTTTGTTTGTTTTATTTTTGTGTTTAGTTTGGTTTTGTTGTTGTTGTTTTGTTTTTGGTTTTGGTTTTTTTTTGTTTTGTTTTTGTTTAGTTGTTGTTTTGGTTTTCTTTCTTTTTTCTTTTTTTAATGCATATTCCCTTCCACCCAAAGATTTATGTTTTCAGATTATTTTATTTACAGGGCACCCCCTCAGCAGTGCAGGGTGGAGTAAGGAAGGTCTGGCTGGAGCAGATTATTGCCCGGCCATCAGCGATGGCCCTGGCCCCCGTCCAGCAAACAGAAATGGGTGGGCACAAGGGTCACTGCTTCACGGATGTGAAAATCCCGGGGGGGGTCTCACAATTCCTCCCCGCGTTCGTATGCATGCATTCCCTCTGCAGAGGCAGCTTTGCTTTCTCTTGGGGTATATTTTTTTGTATCAGCAAAAACAACCAGGAAGAAAAAAAATGTTTCATTAAAATTAGAACGGAGAATCGACTGCTGAAGCGCTTGATTTTTTAGTTTTTGTTTTTAAAGCCTAATTCACCTTAAAGAATCTCAAAAGCAGCCTCAAGGGAAAGATCTGTGAATTTTTGTAATGGAAAGCGGTAGCCTCTAGGGCCCAGAGGATATGCAGGGAGGCATTTTCTCCTGCTGGTGCAGCTGAGAGCCAGCGAGAGAGAGCGAGACCTGGAAATGAAAGTAAAGAGATCAGGAGGCACATGGAGGGAGCTGCAGGGGCAGCCGATCCAGAAGCAGAATGCTGCCTTCTATAATTAAATAGCACTTACTATTATTATTACTTCTAGTAATAATACATTAATAATATCTCTAGTAATATAATACCATTTATCAAGGAAAGTTTATGCCTAGTGTGGGAGGGAAAACCCGAGGAGAGGTGAGTTATTTATTATTATTTTGGGGGGATTATTTTTGTCTTAAATCAATTCTCTGTGTGTTTGTGTATGTAGAAAGGGGTGGACTTGAGTAACAAGAAATTCTGGATGTTGCTTCATTAGAAAGTAAAGGTTTCAGATAGTAGCTGCATAGATGAAAGGTTGTGTAATTGGAAATGTAAAGAAAATGTGATGAAAAATAATACGGGTGAGATTTTGAAGCTAAACCCTCTTCCGCCAAAAATGTGGGGTTTGCAAAAAAAAAATATTGTCAAAGATCCTAATCCCACCCCCTGGAAAAAAATGTAGTAGTCTAAAATTGCATAGCTAGGGGGAAAGACCCTGGGTTTACGTGGAAAACTTAGTATTAATCGCGTTTGTGCCTGTTTGTGTTTTGTACGTTCGGGATGTGTATTCTGGTCTGTATTTAGGCTGCAGTTTCCCCCTCTTGTTTGGTCCAAACCCCATGAAACGGCAGAGAAGCCCATTTGGAATTGCTTTTTAGATGGACCTTCCGTGGGGTCTCCTAAAGTTTATCAAATAAGAAGACTGTGCTTTTTTGGGTTTTGTTTTGTTTGTTTTGGTTTTAATTCTTTAATGTTTTAGACAGTTTCCGGGTGGCAGGGGACGTTATGTGTTGGATTTTGGTGTTTTTTTTTTCCTCTTAAAGCTGTCTCCCAGACTCTTGGAGACGCGTGATTTTTATCTAAGTGGATGGGGGGTGGGGAAGGAGGAAGAGTATGTTTTGGTTTGTTTTCCTTTTCCCGGGGAAACATGGATGTCTTCTGCCCTGGGAGACCCCTCCCAGCAGGTCTGCAGTGTTGGAGTGCCGGGGTGCCGGCGTTCGGCAGAGTCGCGGGGGTGCGGGAGGCGCCGCCGGCCCCTCTCCGCTCCAGCGGCCGAGGTGGCGCCTCTCCCGGCTGCGGCCTCTACGCAAGGCCGGGGACCCGCGGCCTAGTGCGGGCAGCGGGGGGAGGGAGCGAGCCAGGGCTCCCGCGCCATCCGTGTGGGAACCAGCCCCCGGATTTAGTTTTTCAAATGAGGCACAGGAATGCGAGCTGGGTGGGCAGAAACCCAAGAGCAAGTGGCTTAGGGATAGGCAGCATTAGCCCACAGCTCTCTCTTTGCTCCTTGGCTGCGCTGCGGTGGGGACAGGAGGAAGGGTGGCCTGTGGTACATGAAGGTGTTATGTGTGGAGTGGTTATGTGTGGAGCTACTATGGAAGGGCTATGTGTGGAACACAAGGCTGAAGGGGCTGGAAAGTGAGGTAATGGGGGTTGATGTGGTCAGTTGAGGCTTTAGCCCCCACTACCATCCCCCTCTCAGGGAAACTTAAGAGTCACAGCTTTTATTTTCACTGGGGGGTGAGCTGGTTGTTGCTACCTTGCTTTGCATTCAGCAGTGAATATTGCTGGGTGCAGCTGGTGACACCCCAGCGACCCCAGTGATGCTGCAAAGCAGGTGTGGCACTAGTGGGGTGCTGGGATGTGAGATGGTGGCCATGGAAGTTCCTTGGGGCGGCGGGTGTGGGGAGGGACACAGGAGTCTGCCCTGGCGGGCACCGCACAGTGGTGGGGAATCCAAGAGCGATTGGCTGAGAGAAGTAGTGAAACCCAGGGAGTGGGACATGGCAGAAGGCAGCTGCAGGAGTGAGCAAGAGCCCAAGTTTGTAGTGGGTTCTGCAGTTTGTCCTTTACTTGATGTGTGCCCAGTTAGCTATTGTGCCGTACCACTAAGGTGGCCAAACTTCAGGCAGTGAAAGACTCCCATGTTTCAGACCAGTGTATCCTGGAGCCTTTTTCCTGGGCAGCTCCAGTGTCAGCTCTGCAACCTGCAACTTGCATCTGAGTGTGCTTATTTCTAGCTGAAATGTTACAGTCAATGCCTGGAAGTCAATCAAGTGTCAGCTCATTGCCATCTTATAATACAGTGTGAAAAACTTTGCCCAAATTCAGTTCTGACAGGGTTATGAATAAGGGCTGTGTCCTTGATAAGATGAATTCAAGTCTTTCCGTTCATCTCATGTTTCTACCATCTACCCATCTAGATAGCCACCCAATTTGTGATTCAGTCAACCCAGTTTACTGCCTCATGCTTCCTTCTTAAGGCAAGAAAACTGTTTTGCCTCTCTGTAGCATTATATTCCTCTCTGGCAAATGGTTTGTAATTTATTGATAAACTGTGAATAAAGTTTTCTCTCGATGCTGGACCTCTATCCAGGGAGGATAAATGTCTCTGGACTGAAAGGATGAGAGTTTTGTAATGGAGATATAAATACTCGGTATTTGAATTTTGCTGGTGATTTGAGTGGACAAGTCTGGACAGAGAGATTTGGTGGGGGAGAGAAAAGGGATCCTTATATACAGTGCTTCATCAAATGTTTTCTACTGTGTTTCTAAAATTATTTAAAAGCTCAAGAAAACAAAAGCTAAACAAGCTTTGCACTTAAAATTAATTATGCAGTAGCTGTGGTATAGTGTGCAGCAGAACTGAAGTGTTGCTCATGTGGGTGGCTCACTGTGTGTTGGGTTTGCTGGTGTAAGAAGTGCATGGCTTGGTCTGAGTGTTAAATGCAACACAGTGAAGAGGCTGGAATGATGGGAAAGACAGAAGTGACTGGGTTTGCTGGTGAGGTAGTGGAGGAGGAGGTGTGAGGAGCAAGAAGAGGAGTCGGATTGGCAGCCTCCTGCAGTGGTTGGGGCAGGTAGGACAGATGAAGGATCTGCCACACGTGAAGGAGATTGTTGGTATGGAGTCACATTGAAGGGGAAAGAAAGGTAGTTGTTCCTGAGAGATGTGCAAGAAGTTGTTGGGTAGCAGCACATGGTGAGTGCTTTGAAGGTGCTGCCATGAGGGGATGAGTCTTATGTGCAAAGTCATGACTTAAGCCTGGAGGTGTGACAGACCTGTAGCAGAGAAAGCTGGTCACCCACTTGCAGGGAGGGAGGAATGTGGGGCAGTACCAGGGAGCAGCAGTCTAGAGTGGAGATCAGGACTGTGGTTTATGTTTAAAGAAGGCAATGGAGGGTTTTGGGTTGAAGAACGTTCACTCTGAAGATAAGCGTCAAACTGCAGAGCACCAACAGCATGCAGGGCACAGAAGGTTGTCTTTTACCACGGTTTTATAACAAGGAGCAAACTGTAGCTGTGTATTGTGGAACTTACAGAGATGCAGTAGGCTGGTCAGCCATCCAGGTGAAACAAGGGTGGGGATATTCATGCTAGATGCAGTGGCAGTAGTGACGAGGAGAGGAAAAAACAGAAAGGGAGCTTCAGGATGCAAGAAGAGTTGGGTAACTCTAGAAAGGAGACATTCTGTAGCCATTCCCAGTAGTCCTTTGGCTGCACTCCAGGTTTGGGTCAGTAACTTTTGAATGCCCTTCTCTCTGGGCAAGCAACAGTAATCAGTTCTCACTGTAACACAGACTCACATTGTGCTGTGTAGGATGTTTTAGCAGTGGGGTCAGGGTAGCTGTGAGAACAGGTATGGATCTCCTCTCCTTGCAGAGTGTTTTAAAGGCTGAGCTCAGAAACAGAAGTAGACCATGTGTATTGAAAGTTTTTTAAGGTGGTGATGTGTTTTGTGGATATACACAGTTGTAAAGGTGTGCCTGGCATCTTTGGAATGCAGCCATTGCCTTGGTGGTGACCAGCCAGTGTTCAGCTGCCCTCCTCAGGTCGCCAATAATCTCCCTTTTAATCAGATCTGTGGGCTTCTGCTTCACTTCCCTGACTTAGGTTCCCTCCAGCATGACTCAGGGAGCAGCAAGAACAGGGCTGCACCTCCAGGCAGGACAAATGAGTAGCAGCAGAAGGTGATGGCAGTGACCAGCAATGCCCTCACTCACAGGCTACAGTCCCACCACACGTGAACAGTGTAGGCAGAACTAGATGCCAATAGGAGTGGTGCATCAACAGTCCCAAAGAAGATGAGGTGGTGAATCTAGTCCAGGTCCACTCAGTGAGTCCAGTGGTAGGAGATGGTGCCAGAGACAGACTGGAGACAAGCTGCCTGCAATGAAGGTCTGAGATTTGTCCCAGAGGTAGACCTGAGGACTAGTTCACCTACAGCATGGCTCAGACAAGGCAGGACCTGGACCTGCACTGAAATGGAGCTTCTAGACTATGAACAGAGGGCCATAGGTGGGGGTCCAAGGTGTGGCTGTTTGGAATGCTTCAAGACTTTTAGTGTATTTAGCTAGAAATTCTTCCTCCCTTTGCTCTCCCCATGAGCCTTTGAGAGGGTCCATTTGACTCTTTTCTTCTCCCCCAGAGTTTCTCTCTTGTCATTTCTTGTGGAGGCCCTTTCCTCACTCTTGTCTCAGATGGCCCTGCAGTGATCTGGGGTGGCTCTGTCCTTTCATGTCTTTCACTGCTGCCTTTGTGGAAATGGCTCCTCTTCCACTTCTCTGTTCTCTCTTTCTTCCTCTGTCTTTGCAGAATTTCACACAGGGAGAAAAAAATAAATTAATTATCTCTCTCTTTGTCTACCTCTCAAGCCTGTCTGCCTGTATCGTTAGTGATCATATTAACCTCACAATCTCCTTGTTAAATTTCCTTCTTTCTTCCTGATTGCTCATTATCCAGGCTATTTATGAATCAATGCAGGCCTTCTGTTGATGTTGTACTGAAGTGTATCAGCTCTTCTCCATCACTTCTGTTTAAAAGCTTTTGTAGAGATGCTGATCATCCCTCACCTTGGCTATTGGCTTTCCCTTTCTTGCTGCACTGCCCATCCTGTTCCAAGTTCAGCTGCTTAAAGTCTCCTACCTGCTGCTTGAGCCAGGTTGCTCCCAAATTTACTGTCTGATGACTTAGAAACTGCAAAGTATCACTTTCAAGTTCTTGCTTCCTTCTGCTGCCACTTCCTCTCACTCCAGTCTTTCCTGCTTCCCCCCACTCTTCTTGTTGGTAAAGGGCAGTTCAGTTCTACATTTTGCATGGCACAGAGCACAATCAGCTAAGGGCTTGCTGGGTTGTCAGAATTGATTCTTATACCTTAAGATTCTTGTACCTTAAATGCCCCTTCAACCTGTGTCATTGATACTGCAAGATATCTTAGAATGATAGAGACGGTCTTAATGTAGGAGCTGGATGATAATCCTCTCCAAGCTGTTGTAGTGTAGAGGTGGAGAAATTACTTTAGTATCTTCTTAGAGGCGGTCCTGGGTTGGGAAGGTATAAGGTCTTCATCTCCATCTCATTTCAGTGTTTCTGTACTTGCTGCCTTTGTCCCCAAGTTCCTGTTCCTCAAATGCTGAGCATTATTTGTGGTCACAGCTGGTTGATGAGAAATTTGCTGTCATCAGCAGCTCAGTTTTACCACAAAGTGCCATCCTTTCTTGCCTTCATTATTCTTTTCTTGTGCTACAGGCCCGTGTACCTTGGAGAAAGGTCACTGGGGAACCATTCCAAGATTTACTTCCAAACTGCAGAGGATGAAGTGCAGATAACTCTTGAGCCTTCATAAGGGTGATGCCCACCCCAGTTTAAAGCACTGCAGGATAGGGCTCTGTTCCCTCTCCAAAGTGTTCCCCAGTCTGTGCTGCTCTTGCCTGTTGATTTTCAGCATGAAATCCCCATTGCATGCATTCAGTGCTGTGCTTTTATGTGGACCACAGCAAGCAATTTCATCTCCCTTTGTGCTGTACCTCCATAAACCTTATGTAGATAAAGTATATTTCATATGCTGTGCAGTAAACTAGTTTAAATCTGTCCCAGATAAATAGTGGTCAGAATTGTGTATCATGGGAGGGTCTAAGCACAAATTCCTGAAATGACTGCCAGTGCAGGCAAAGATGGTATTTGGTTTCTTCCCTTTCCTAGAAGGCAGTCATGATAACAGTTGGTTCCCATTGCTTTATTTACTGGCAGCCTAAGCAGAGAGCTCAAATTGAAGTAATTCCTCTTTGCCCCTGCATCCTGTCAGTGGCATGTGAGAAAAAGCAGATACTTGGTAGCGAGCTGCTTGCCGTGCTGTATCTGCAGTGTGGATAAATCATGAGCTTTGCTGTTCAGGGCATCAGGTCTGGAACATTTTGTTAGTAGTAAATTCAGGCACAAACAAAATACTTTGCTGTTTAATTGCCAGCAAGACCTAAAATGACTCACTTTGTGTTGTTTCTTTTTCTTCTTCCTCCACAGCAACCATAATGGAGAGGCAGAAGAGAAAACAAGAAATAGAGAAAGGACTACAGTTCATTCAGTAAGTGGACAACCTCAGGGTTCCCCGTGGATTTGGAGGTGGTCATCTTTCTGTTGAGGATTGCAGGAACTGAGTTTTTCCCATTCACTGCTTTGGGTTTGTTGCATGGGAAAGAAATGCTGTCCTGAGGATTTTGACTGTGATTTTTTTCAGGGTGTTTCTTGTCCTGTTAACTTAAAATTCTGTAATTTTAATTTCCTTTGGTTTTGCCCTCCACTGCAGTTCCAGGATTATCTTTACAGTCAGCATAATGCTAATAGTACTTGGATCTTCTACATCATCTTCAGCATGAAGATCTCAAAGTGCTCTCTTAACAAGGCTGTCCCACCTTTGTTAGGAAGGGAGATAGTGTTTCAGCTCTACAGGTGGGGACACAAGGTACATAACTTGTTAGGCCCCCCATATAGTGCCTATAGGAAAAATAGATAACCTGGGTTCTTTTACAGTTGCCAACCTGCAATGTAGAGTTTCAGATCACTCCTTTATGAATGTCGTGTGGCCTTCTAGAGCTTGAAGTTGCTCATGTAGTAGTTACAAATCCTAGTACTTCCTTATCAGATACAGTAGTATTTCTCCCTCCCATATTTGACTTAGCAGAGGCCTCAAATTCAGGTCCAGGTTCCATGGTGTAGTAAGTAGTAAGATTGTAATCAGATAGGTTTCAGGTTTTTTTAAGGTCTTCTTTGTGTCCTGCAATTATCATGCCTGAAATCTGTGCCACCAGAATAGGAAAGCCCCTAGATCTTCCATGTTACATATTTGTATCCTGTAATAGGACCATGATATTTTCATCCCAGTCTGAGACTAAATAGGGCTCATAGCCCGGTTTTGGAGAGGTAACAGTGAGATTTATATTGGTAGCACTTACAAAAATGCCCGAGATTCTGGAGAAGAAAATAATTTAGAAATATGAGGTGTAGTTCATGCATCTGGAGCATATCTTGCACTCTGAACCAGGAGCAGTGCCATATGTTGGTTTGTTTTGATGTGAAAGAGGGAGTCCAAATATGTAAGCAGCATGAATATTTCTTACAAAGCCATGACATTTCCTGTAGTTAATTTTAAGGAGTGATTAGGTGAAATCTAAAACATGTTTATTCTGTTACCAGTAAGATCATGTATGCACTGTGGGTGAGAAAAGCTATGAAAGGTGCTGAGGATTCCTCTAGGGCCTATTGATTTGTTCTTGAAGAGAAACAATGAATATATGTGGACCAAGCCTGGATGAATTGGGTAGTCCAATTTGAAGAACAGAACATTTCTCTTAAGTCTTAGTGCTGTTGTAGGGTAGGTGTTATCCTCACAAGCTCTGCCAGCGTTTGTGGTTCAGCCTTGGCCAAGAAAGTCTGGAGGTTCAGAACTGGACTCCTGAACCTGCACTGTTTTCTCCCTTCCTTTTGTGGGGTAGGCCTAAAGGCATGTGGCTAAGTTAAGGCAGAGAAAAGTGATTGCATTTATCTCTGTGTGTGTCTCTGGTCTCACAAAGAATTTGAAGAGGTCTTGGAGTGCCACTCTGGTGCCTCTCATTAGAGCCAGATGCACATAAAATACACTTGTATTCTTCATGGCAGTCTCTCATGGGACTTTATTAAAGATGGGTTTTTTAGGTGACTGTCAGAAGGCACATTACAGAGGATTATGTATGCACAGAAAATAAATGAAAATAAGACTCTTCTAGTCTCAAGTCCCTCTTAGATGTGACCATTGCTTGACACCATTGTGAGTGTCACTGAGCATAATGCTCCCTAACTGTGCTCTCTTTGCCTCAGCTGCCTTTGCAGTGATAAAACGTTAGTAACTTACTGAGATCACCAGCACAGGACTAGAAAAAGGATCTCTTCATCAGACAAAAGCCCTTGTTTGCATAGATGCCTGTTTCATGAGTATTTTCTCTTCTTTTTCTTCAGGTCCACATTACCCCTAAGCCAAGAAGATTATGAGGTAATGGAGATTTTGTTTGTTGAAACTGGGAGCCCTCTGGTTAGCAAGATTTGTTCTGTTGAACAGCCATTAGTTTACATGCCAAAAGTGAAGAATGTGGGATGCTCTGTCACAATTTACCTGTGACTTAAAGTTTTAAGGTTCTGATGATGACAACTTTCAGGGAAAGGAGAAGACACTGAAGTACTCAAGAAGAATGGGAATTTGACTGGATTATTGTCCTCTACCAAAAAACCTGATGTTTTACAGGAGGGTAGGGATGAAGGAGTATCTTAATGGGCAAGCAGTTTGCTAAAAGATACAGAAAGGAATGGGAAATTGGGAAGCCTGTCCTGTCTCTGAATATCCATTTGAGTCTTATTTGTTCTCTCCCTGCTGCCCAGGCCTTTTTGCAGAAGCTGGTGAGAAACTTGTTTGCAGAGGGCAATGATTTGTTCCGAGAGAAGGATTTCAAGCTTTCCCTGGTCCAGTACGTAGAAGGGCTGAATGTGGCAGATTATGCAGCCTCAGATGAGGTGACCATCCCAAAGGAACTCCTCTGCAAGCTCCATGTCAACCGAGCTGCCTGCTACTTTGCCATGGTGAGTGCTTTCCCAGGTCATCCCCAGGAGCCAGGGTTACAGTGCTGTGCAGTTGGAAAAGATGTCATGAGATATTTCAGCTGGTTTTGTCCACTCCCTGTTCAAACACTGGAGGAGACAACAACACACTGAAAAGTCTACATTCTCCTCACAATTGCACTATGTCTTGCAAGACCAGAGGAAGAATGTGAGGAGAGGGGGTCAGGCCTAAGGTTCTAAGAACAATGCAGTTCTGCTCTTCAGTGGTGAGGAGTTACAACTGTCCAGTGTCTTCCAGTGTTGAACAAGTATTTTTCTGGAATACTGTGTATTGTTCTGGAGGCTCTTGCCTCCTCCTTTGAGACACTGGAAGACAGTAGGAAGGCTTTGGGTCTTGAAGGAACTTATGCAGCATACACATGGAAAGGGATTCTGAAATACCAGGCTTTGAAAGGTTGCATGCTTCCATTTTACTCAGGCATGTAGCAGCTTTTCTTCATGGCACAACCCGAGCCAGCCTGTCCTGTTTGTAAGGACACAGAGTCCCTTGAAAATTAGCAAGCAGTCACATAATTAAAGACTTTCAAGTGTAACATGCTCAGGATAGAGGGGGAGACAAGATAAGGTTGCTCAAGCAACCTTAGTTCTGTCATTCCTTGACTTTGAAGTGTTTTGAGTTTTGCAAGATTTAACAAAATGTTCTGTTAATGTAGGTGTGTTTGCACGCTGGTCTGTGCATGAGGTAACATATGTACTTCCACCTGCTGCTTGTATTCCTGCTTTCTGCTGAGAGATAGAACATTTGCATTCACAGAGAAGGACAAGTTAGCCTGCTGTGCCTCAGCTGACTGCAGGTGGTCTGTTCCATGCAGGGGTTGTATGAGAAGGCGCTGGAAGACAGCGAGAAGGCTTTGAGTCTCGACAAGGAGAACATCCGAGCGCTATTCCGGAAGGCCCGTTCCTTAAATGAACTTGGAAGACACAAAGAAGCGTATGAGTGCAACAGCCGATGCTTGCTGTCCCTCCCACATGTAAGTTTTTGACATACAACCCATCTTGGGTTTTGTGGCTCACAATCTTTGTCTCCTCAACATGCTTAGTGTGAGGCAAGAGGATAGTGGAAGGGAAATTTTGTCTGTTCCCAATAACATGCTTGTGCCCAGAAATTCTGTCTCTCTGACTCAAAGTTGTTTGTCCTCACATGTTTCTTCAGGCCTAGTTACCTCTTAGAGATAGTGCCAGCCAAGGACACCAGCTAGTGATAGCAGGTTCATGGTCTGTTTGTGAAGAACAAACCCCTACTCTAACAAAAGGTGAACTTAAGCCATGAGAATGTTTTAATTGGCTGGTTTTTTATCTCTAATAAAAGTGACAAGGATAAATGGGAACTGGAGCTCTGAAAGGAAAACTTGTATGGTTTTCCTGTGTTGGATATAAATGTCTCACATTTCACTTACTGATTGCTAAGGCAAAGTGATCAAGCTTTTTATTTCTTGAGGAACATGCAAAGGTGTCGTTAACATCACATGGCACAGTTATTTTTGTGTTCAGGGGTGTGCAAATTTTTGCATGCAGAGAGGACTGTCTGCATACACTAGGAGCTAAATATTTTCCTGATAGTGTTTTTGAGCATCCTCTTAGGCCAGATATTGATCTGGAAAGCAAACTGTGATTACATGGATTCAAGTGAGCACTTTGCTGATGTTGGTTCTGATCCATCACAGTAATGTTGTTAGAAGAAAAATGCTTCCACCTCAGCAGGAGAAGTTAACTTTCCTTTATTATTAGTGGTATAGAAGCAATATTTGAAAGCCTTGTTAGCAGTTAGTTATTCCTTTTATGCTTGTAAATTCTAGCTTCTTTACTTGGGCAGAACAGGGTGACCAAACCATGTTAAAGATATCCTTTTTGGGGAGTCCCAAGGAATTGTTTTATAAACAAACCTTTGATTAACAAAAGCATCTAGTGTAGGTGTTCTTGTAAAGCTATATTTTACATTGCAGTTGAGTCACTTAATTTATATTTTAACTATATAGTTATGTTTACATAGCTGCCATTATTGTCATTACTTTATCAAACTTCTCTGTGCCAGGAAAGTTCAGCCTAAAAATTTCCATATTGAGTGATCTGTGTTTCCTATTCTAAACAATTCAGCCTTGTAAATTAACAAACATAAATTAACATTGTCTTGTTACCTGCTTAACAGAAATCATAAGCCTTCTCTGCATCAAAGACAATTCATGTTATCCATCATTTCACTCCTGTTTCCATTACCCTCTGGAGCACATGGGTGCTTCCATCTTCGCATTGCTGTAATTGCTGAGAACTTTGTTGTGTTCAGAACAGAGCCTGTCTTAGAACTTCTGATGATAAAGGATGTGCCATTCATTTGGCTGTCTGTCAGAGTAAACTTATTTCTGGGTGCAGACACTCAATGCTGCTAGTTTGCAGAAGTTCTCAGTTTGGTGAAGTTAATACTTCTCTGTGGTACACTTGTGTTTGGTATGGCATGAGGTGTTTTAGAAGAAGAAATAGACAAGCTAGATTTTGTTTTCACCAAGTTCAGTGAAGATAGTGCCAAGTCTAATGTTGAAGGTGTGGGGGAACACAATCAAAAAGTGGCACTCCAGATTGAAGGGAAAAGTTACTGATATGGTGGGCTGGAAGAACCAGAGGCTTCTCAGCCCTTGAAAGTGAAAGGACTCAACCTGCAAGGAGAAGGAGACAGGAAAGACCAGCATGGCAAGTAGAGAGAAGAGGGCAAGCTTCAAGGTTGGACATGAGGGGGGAAATTCTGGGAGGTTAAGGTGAGCTATCACAACAGGTTGGCCAGATGGATACCTTTTTTCTTCTTTGAAAAAACTGTTGAAGTACTCTGATATTTTTGCAAACAGGGAGAGAGAGGAAAACAGAAGGAAACAGTTGCTGGTGATATATAAGTGCAGAAGACTGTGGCAGGTTGTTAGTCTGGGCAGGAAGCCCATGGTGGTGTGTGAGTGGGCATGGACACTGGGCAGGGAGGATGGTAAAATGCTACACAACAGAGAAAGCTCAAGATCTGCTTGACTAAGCTGAGGCAGTTTAGCGGGAGCTGGAGACAGTCAAAATGCCTTCTAGCTAGTAGGTTGAAAACTGAGACTTGGTTTCAGCTTTAAAAACAAACAAGCAAAACAGGCTAGTGGGTACTGTCTGCATATCAAAACTGAGGATTAACTCTGCAGCTAGCAGAGAGGGAAGACCTGCAGGTTCCTTCCCAGGCATGGAGACCTTGTGGAAGCTGTATCAGCTGCCAGCCTTGGCAGCTCCTTCAGCCAACTTGCCCGCAGGACTCCTGAACCCTGTTTTCACAGAGTGGGTGCTTTGTTGGAAGCAGGTACTTGATTCTGATTTTCTGCAGCATTGAATGAGTGTAGGGCAAAACTCCTGGTGCAACTGCGGTATCTTGGCAGGACTAAATGACAAGAATGCTGAAGTCTGTTTGGCTCTCTGAGGCTGTTCTGGAAATTATCTATCTGCTGCTGTCTGAAGTTGAGGCTTGGTGCAGCCCAATGTGCATAACTGCATTCTTCTTTATTTTTTGTTCTGTGTGACAAAAAGGCAAAACTGAAAGTCTCCCATCAATTGTTTTGCCCCCAGGATGAAAGTGTCACACAACTGGGGCAGGAGCTTGCTCAGAAGCTGGGACTGAGGGTTCGAAAAGCATACAAAAGACCTCAGGTATGACTTCTTTTGTCTTAAAGGCTATCCTTTGCTTGTACAAATTTTACTTTTGCAGAAGTGGTAGGTGCTGCTCTGCAGTTACAGACATGTGTACACAACCCTGCAAGCTCTAGCAGGCTGCTGGCAACCCTCCTTGTCCTGACCCTCTGACTCACTTTGCCTTGATCCATTTCTAACCCCAGTGCTGCTCTGTGTCTGCTGCCAGGATGTTTTCTGAGTCCCCAGCTGGTGCTGCAGGAGAAATTTCCAACACAGCAGATGCCTGCTGTGTTTTTGCAGGAGAGGAACGTGTGACCTGATCCCAAAGCAGGTTTTGCATCACAATCCTCTCCCTGTTATGAGATGAGAAGGATGGGATCCTCTGCTTTGGAGGCATGGCTGGTTTTGTAGTGCATTGGGTTCCTGCCCCTTTTCTAGATGTACACTTCTTTGTGGTGGGGGAAAGGCTTGGCTTTGGGAGAGCAATGGGTACACACCTGGTCAGAAGCTAACTGACCCCAGTGACTGGATCTGTTACTTTACAAGGAGGTGCTGTAGGTGTTCAAATGTGTACCCTGGGATGGAGCTAGAGGGCGGTAGGCCACTGCCAGGGATAAAGCTGCTCTCCCATAAGCTGCCTTGGTCACAGATTTTGCTCTCAGGAGCAGAGAACATGAGCTAGTAGTGGAGGCTGATGTTTGTGTTTCCATCCTCAGCCCGAAGCACGGCAGTGTTAAACAAACAGCGTGTTCCATCTGCAGAGGGGCACCTCTGTAGCATGAGGTGGAATGATTGGTGGGAATCTGGTTTGCAGAGAGCTTTTAGGGTAAATCTGGCTGTAACATGTTAATCCTCTCCCCAACAAACCTCACGTGTGATTTGCCTACACTAAGAAAACTCCTTGATCTCATAGCAGCTTTCCACACTCCAAAATGTTTCTGTCTCAAAAAAAGGGAAGTTTATGTGGAAATACTTTTTGTAGCTGTTCACTGTATTGGCCTTGCCACCTTTTTTGCCACTGTCATGTTACTCAGCTGAGATGGGCTTAAACCACCTGTATGTTAGAAATTTGAAAATTAAACACTCTAGAATGCTTTTTATTATTTGAAATTCTGTGATTGGTCTTTTGTGTTGAGTTCCAGCTTTCACTCCAGTGTGGTAATGGCTTCCCAAAGTAATAATTTCTTAATGAAAAGCAAACCCATCTGTTTCTCAAGGAAGTTTTTTGCCTCCTGGTTGTGGGTTGGATGTTCTGAGGTGTACAGAACAATTAATGTCCTTTTTCAGTGTTGACAAACGTGCACTCTTGTGTCACAGTGGAGTAACCTTTCGGGGTGACTTTTATTTTTGGGCAGTGCTTGGAAGGAAACCATATTGTAACCCAGCTTTACCTAGTTCATGAGCATTCACAGGCTGAATTCTGCTCTAAGACCTCTCTCTTCCTTGCAGCAGGAGTTGGAAACATTCTCACTACTCAGTAATGGCACTTCGATCAATTCATCAAACCAGGTAGAGTTTGCATCCTGTGGTTGTTACTGTTTATGGATTGTGCTACTAGAATGCTTTAAAGTTTTATTTACATGCAAATTTATAACTGTCTTTTAAGTTTTAACTGTTTTAATTAGTGTTTTCTGCTCTTAAGAGATATTTCCAAGAAATTAATTTCTTTGGAAACGTTTCAGCAGACATATTTTTTATGTTGGTAATTAGATCACCAGTGATGGTTATTTTTCTTAGTTATTGTGGATGTTTGCTATCTCTTGCATTTTAAATAATTTTTTGTTTTCAAGTTTCGAATATCTAACAACAATGCTAAGTAAAAGTCAGAAAGTGCAACTGCTGAAGAAACATACAGAATTAAATCCTGTGATGTACTGAGTAAGGTACATACACAGTTTATGTATTGTTTGTTTTGTCCTGGGAGACCCAGCTGGGCAGGGCAGTAAGGTAAAATATAAGAAATTTCTGGTTTCCTTGGTCTACCACTGGGCAAGAAAAAGTCCCAACAAGCACTTGCTGTTTTTACAGTCTGTTTGGTATTCCACAATGCTCCTTAAGGCAATTAAACAATAAAACTATAAACATCGTAATTTTGTACAACAAACTACTAAAGAACTACTTTACCTCTCACTGTTCAGTGATTTGGCTTCACATCTTTCTAGGAAGGCCAGTCAACTTTCTTTATTAGTTGCGCCGAGTTTATAAATTCAAAATATTTTCCTTTTATAAGAATTGAAAATAGTGCAAACCCCACTGTAACAGATGCAATATTACAAGACAAATGCTTTACTTGTGCCTTTTTAAGCTTAATCTGAAGGCACATGTACTTACCTCTATTTATGTTTCTGTAAAATATGGACTCAATTTATTCCTTGCCTTGAGCTCCAAGTCAGCAGTTGTCTTGGCAGAAACATTTTCCTGTTTTGAATTTGCTGTAGAAGTTTGTGGTTGTTAGATTGCAAAATATGTGAACTAAGAAGAGGAATGTTGTGTAAGATCGGGCTAATCAGATCTCCCATGCAGTGGGCTGACCAATTGATGTGTCCTGGGACTTGGGACACAGTGTTCTCATCCACACATGAAATACCCTGTTCTATGTATGGAGTTGCTCACATGGTTGGATATTGTGCAGACGTGGTTTTCTTGTAGCAAAAGGATTTGTCGTCTGCTGAAGGCAAACATGAATAGATTCCTTGGATCAATGGCCTCCTAAAGTTTATTGGTTTTACTGTTCCAGCACAGAAAGAGGCCATAAAGGAAAAGAAGGAGTAGTGAAGAGTCCCATATGTAAAGTATGGATGTCTATTTAAAGATTACCTTCTCACCATATTTTTTGTCTCCCTTTTCCTACATCCTCTTTGCAGGCTACTTCCAATGGATTGGGCTCAATAGATGACATTGAAACAGGTAAAGATATCTCCTCAGATATCTTGTGGCTTCAGTATGGTATGTGATCAGGCTGGCAGGCTTGAGAGGTTCATCACCTGCATTTGTGTCTCTTCTGCACACTCCTAACCTTGGTAACTGGGAGAAGGAAAAAGTGGTGCAAAGCAAGAGTGTTTTTCTTGCAAAACCAGCTTTTTGTCCAGGCCCTGTGAGAGACGTGTCTGGGAGTTAAAAGGGTCTGCTGAGGTGCACAGCTCTCTCCAGTTGTGCTTTCTTGAAGCTGCTCTTGGCAAAGCTTCTGAAATTCTGCTCCAAGACAAAACAGTCCAGATAAAGTGAAGTTAAGGTTGTTTTGCTCTGAGTGCATGTGGTCCTCCAAGACATTGAGGTGGAAGAATTGAAAACAAAGGAGTTGGGAGGAACCCAGGGAGAGCCGAGTTCAGGGTTAGGCACCCAGGAGGAGAAGGAAGATTAACAGGGTTGCTTTTCTCATGCTGGGAAACAAGTGACCTTAACTCTGCCCCTGTAGAAAGGCTTGCTACCTTGTGTGCTGGAGCACTGAACTTCTGCCTCTGAGCACATCAGTCTTTGTTCCTTTGTGAAGTAGCTCTGTGTGCGTAAAGGTAAGTGTGAGGACTTAATACCACAAATAGCAATTGCTCTTTTTATAGAAAATTACTAATTTCATGATTAGGATGCTTTGGAAAGCATGTTAGTTCTCTGTTGAATGCCAGTTTAGTATCTGCTTGCTATATGAGATCATGGGACCCAGTTCTGTGAATTAAGGAGAGTTTTCACATTATCTTGCTGTACTAAAATTAACTGGACTCCTCCTACAGACTAACGAATGACTACATCCAGTAAGCTCTTTATCTAATCTGGATTTGGTGTAAGAACAGCATGCCACCTTTACTGCAGATCAGGCAGACAGAACCTTTACTGCTAGGAAATCTTTGTAAAAGTACTGGAATTATGTTATCCAATTGCCTTGAGCATGGTGTGGTACCAGGACAACTGTGGCTGCTGGTACCCTGAGAGTTTCAGATTAGAAGAGCTTTTTTAGCAAGGATTTCTGTGGTTGTTGTTTTGTTTTGTTTTAAAGTGCAGACTCTTGAAGCCTTTTCCTCCATGTTTTGCTTGAAGTTATCTGATTAACTCAGCCCAGTCCTGCAGAGAGATCATGGCTCAGTTCTGGCTCAGTATGGCCATTGGCCAGCTAATGCACCAGGGAACCACTGCTATTTTGGAGAGCAGAGCTAGAAACAGTGCTTTTAAAAGCTCTGTGCTTGCCCCTCGGGGCCAGAGAAGCTACCAGCTGGGGGGGCTTGGTATGAGAGACTTGGTTCATGGGTGTGTATGGACAAGCCCCTTGTTGGCCTTATGACAATAGCGGGGCTGACTGTGATGGCAGGGGCAGAAATCAGCAGGTGTGGGTGTGCCTATGAGCTACTCATCAGAGAAAGCTGTTTTATTCTTTTAAGATGGAGTAAAAGTTAGGGGAATGCAGAGGATGCCTGAGCATTCTGTAAGGAGAGTATGTGAGATGTGGGTATCACAGCTGGTGAGTGAGGTCAGCAGATCTGGTGTCCTTAGGAAAGCAGGAATGGGAAAGGAGAGACAGGGAAAAAAATTGGACAAAGTAGAGTGGGAGGAAGTGGCTGAAGGAATAACAGTGTTTGGGTGGTCAGGGAGAGGGGAGTGGACATCTTCCCTCTTCCACTTGCAAGTAGTGGAACCTGTTGGTCCCTGCTCTTTTCCTTGCCCTTCACATGCATTGATCTGTGGGGGTCTCATGTTATTGTCTGCCTTTTGGTCATGCATTCAGCATTTCTGGGTTTGGGGCCTCTTAGGGTGTGTGAGGGCCTCTTTTCTTTGCTTCCTAGTCTGAGTGGAAAATGCAGGGCCTCATTCATTCCTCAGAGAAGGTCTGAACTGCTGGATCCTTTGGGGCCCTGTCATTGTGCATCCTTTTGCTCCCCGCTGCACGTGTCCCCATCCCTTCCGGCATGTTCTGAACTTCTTGTTGGCCTCTGTAGGGTTCTTGACAGTACTCCAGATTTAAACATCTGAAAAATGGGAAGGCACAAGCCATCCCTTTGTACTGCAGGGAATCTGGCCAAGCTTCCAGCCATGAGAAAAGCTGGATAGCTGGCTCCCTGGTGGCTGGGGGTTCTGCACCAAAGGATGAGATGAGATGAGATGAGATGAGATGAGATGAGATGAGATGAGATGAGATGAGATGAGATGAGATGAGATGAGATGAGAAAGTCATTGCAAAGGGGGCATGGGGTTGGAGCTGAGCCTGATTGGTGGGCAGCTGCAAAACTAAGGACATGCACAGCCTGCGGGAAATGCATTCAGCTGCACACCGAAATCCTGTGTTGGATCCCATAAGGTACAGCATGTGTTTGCCTTCAATGGCATGCCTGAGGATGTGGAGAGGGACCTGTGTCTGTTCCTTGCCACTTCCCCTCCTTCCCTGTCTTTGTCATGGCTCAGCCTCCAGTGCCTTGCACAGTGACCTTTGCTGAAGTCCATCCATGTGGACCATTCACAACAAATACTGGAGGAAAGGTTGCAGAGGTTGGTGCTGTGCTCCAGGTGAGGTTAGAGATAAGGGGGTATGCCTGTGTTTGTCATCTCTGCTGTTGTTTTGTTCAGGACTTGGGGGTTTGCTGGAATTGCTAATTTGCTGAGCTCTCTGAGAAGAAGCTCTCAGTTTGCAGCCAGTAACAGGGCTCACTCGCCTGGTGCCTGATGCAGAGGGATGGCCAAGTTCTTATGGAGGCTGAGTGAACAGACCTGCTACAGACAGGATGCAGCATTTCTTGCTGGATCAAGTTTTGTGTCTCTGAAGCTTGTCTAGTTTCTTTCCCAATTTTATCAGTGTTTCTAATAAAAGCTATTGTCTCTCCTTCCAAACTTTGACTTGCTTTTATAGCCTTACTCTGTTGCAGTTACAGTGCAGCCAATGGAATATTGATGAAGAAAGTAGCACCTTTGTCTTACTTCTTTTCTTTTATTCCAGGACATCTGCACAGGGGCAGAATTAAGGTAGTTTGGGTGCTTGGTTTGAGAACTGCAAATGTAACGCTGCATTTTCCAAATTTCTAACATTTGAACTTTTTTTTAACCTTTAATTTTTTTGAGAATAAAAGCTCTTCTGTGAAGAACATGCTTGCAACCTTAACTTCACTTAACAGAGGTTTATATTGCATGGGAACATCTTACTACTTCAGTAGTGTACTGGAGAGGGGAAGAAACATTAGGGAAAACCACTGCCTCTTTCCTGTCTCAGCCCTGCCTCACATGAGTTCCCAAGGGCATGTTTGCTGATCAGATATTTAGGGGGAAAATGAGTAGCAACCTCCCACTTTTGGACATCAGGAAGGACTGAAGAGCAGGGAATTTACTTGGGCAAAGACAGCTGAGTGAGTCTGATGAGGATTTTTGGGACACATTGTTAGCACAACCTGTTCTCACCACTCAATCTCTGACTCTCCTCTCAACAGGGCCTTGTGTTTTTTGTTTTCTTCCATTTAGGATGCCTGGGTTTTTAGAGGGGGTGTGCAAGTAAGCAAGCTTTCAGCTGGGATATCAAAGCTCCAGGGAGTAGAGAAGGCAGTGATCTCTGCATGCATTAGTGAGGAACATTAGAGAAAAACACCAGGTGGAAGGTTATAGAGAAATTGCATTATGTGCCCCTGGCCTTTAGTCCTGGCCATAATGAATTTGGTAACTGCTCAGCCACAGGTTTGGTGGTGTTCTTGGTTGCTGTAGGTGCCTGCCAAATCTTGACAGTCAGACTGGGCACTGGCCCTTAGAATGTATTTCAGCTCTTGGTGAGCCATTGGAGAGTGGGAACAAAAATGAAAGGGCAAGTACTCTTCAGAGTAGAGCCTCTCCTCTCAGAAAATTGGCATATTTGGTTTTTGTGATTTGATGGAGTTGTACAATATTGTTTTTGTCATGTTGTGCTCTATTTGTCTCCTGCAAGAGGCTCTCCTGGTGACTGGCTCTGTTTCTCTCTCATCACAGACTGCTCTATGGACCTGCAGTGCCCCCCAGCTCCTGTGGCCACCTCCATCCCTGTGAATGAGGGGCTGGCCCCTTTGCCTCCTGACTCAGATGCAAAGGGCTTGCCCACCTCGCTTCCTGCTGCCAGCTTGCTCCCGTCTCCAGACTGTGCACCCTTGCCAGTGCCTGAGAACACAGAGGACTTCACAGATGGGGACATCATTGGGGAAGAACTAGACTCCCTCCTGGATTCACTTGCTGAAGGGACACCATACCCTCTGGTAAGAGTGGGTGCTGCATGGGTCTGCTGCTTCTTTGTTTCTTGGAAGTCCTTGGAGCATGAGATGTGCATGCTGCCTCTCATTCTCTTTCTGTAATTCTTTTCTCCTATCTATTCCTCTGGAAAAACTCATTCATTCTTTCCTTTATTTCTGCTGCTGTGAGTATGTAGAGTCCTCCTCCAAGCATGCTTTGCTGTGTGCAGCTTCAGGGAGCTGCCTCTCAAAACATACCCAAGGTAGCCCTTCCCTGACATCTTCTTCCACCTGGTCTCCCATGTCTGTGAAGTTGGAGGAAGTCTAAGAGTAGTAAAAGGAGTATGTTGAAGCAGGAATGATGGATGTATTTTATACAGGGGGCATACTCTAATCTCCTTGTATTTTGTGCCGGTTGCACTCAGCCTAAGCTCATTGAACAGGTCTGGGAGCTGCATAAACAATCTGTATTCATATTTATGTTGGATTTTAGTTGCCAGTGTTGCTTATGTGACTCACCTTGGATCTGGAGGCAGTATAATGACTTTCATGTTGGAAAAGCCCTGGTGAGGGGTGCCACAGGTTGTGATCATTACCCTGACCTTTGCACTGGGTGTACTCAGCCGCCTTGTTTCTCAACCTGAGCTAGTTTAAGTGCCCAGCGCAGGGCACTGCCTTGCAGACTGGTGAACTCAGGTATCCCAACACCTCCTCAGAGATCCTGGTCCAGATTGTTTGCAGTACAGAAAAATTGGGAGGACTGTGGAAAGTCTGCAGGTGGATTGAGCTGCCAGGTATCCTTTTGCTCCAGCTAGTACAACACGCCCTTCACTGGGAGCCTGTTGCTCTCTGTTGTCATGGTTTGACCCCAGTCAGCAACTAAGTACCAGACAGATGCTCACTCACTTTCTTCCTGCCCCTTCTCCAGTGAGGAGGATAATTGAAAAAAACCCAAACTTGTGGCTTAAGATAAGAACAGCTTAATAATTGAAACAAAATAAAATACAATATTAACAACAACAATAATAATAGAAAAGGAGAGGGAGGAATAAAACCCAAGAGAAACAAGTGATGCACAGTAGAGCAGCTCACTACTTGCTGACCAGTGCCCAGCCTTCCTTAAGCAGCAGTCAGTGACCCTGCCCAACTTCCCTCAGTTTGTATCCTGGGCATGATGTTCTGTGGTATGGAATATCCCCTTGGCTTGTTCAGATCAGCTCTCCTGGCCATGTTCTCCCCCATCTTCTTGTGCACCTGCTCACTGGCAGAGCATGGGAAATGGAAAGTCCTTGACTTTGAGTAAGCATGACTTAGCAATAACCCTAACATCAATGTGTTATCAACATTATTCTCATGCTAAATCCAAAACACAGTGCTGTACCAGCTACTAAGAAGAAAATTAACTCTGTGCTGGCCAAAACCAGGACATCTCTTTTCAGTCTTTGCTCCTTAATACTAATTCACTATTTTTCCTCCTTTCTGCTCCCCTGAAGTCTCTGGTCCAGGGCACCATTCCCACCAGCCTACCAACAGAGATGCCCCAGTTGATTCCTGTGTTTCCGGGGGGAACTCCGCTGCTGCCTCCAGTTGTGACAGCTAGCATCCCTGTCTCTACCCCTCTGCCACCTGCCTCCTTTGGCCTGGTGATGGATCCCACCAAGCAGCTCTCCTCCTCCTCTGTCCTGGATGCCTTCGAGGCCCCACCAGGAGGAAGTGGCAGCTCCACTTTAGATTCGCTGGATTCCCTGGATCTGCTTCCATACACAGATACAAGGCTTGATGCCCTGGACTCCTTTGGGACAAGCAGGAGTTCGCTGGATACCTTGGATTCCTTTGCCATTGGTAGGTGCAGGGTGATGTGGTTTTGTGTTGCCTTAGCTGTGAATGCATGCCAGAATTATTTCCTTCAATGCTGAGGACATATGTCTTGTCGCTTTCTCTGCTCGTGTGGCAGAACAGGAATATAAATGTAGAAGAGAGCTGTGAATTGTCTTGGACAGAGTAACTGATAATGTTTAGCTCAAAAGTAATGAGAAAAAGCTAGGTATGTTATCCCAGATAACCAGTACCTGCATGGAGTGAAATCTAAAGAGGAGAAAGGAACATCAAGGTGTATAATGATGAATGATGAGATTTGAACTTGCCTTGGTGTCCAGAACACCTCCCTTGGCACAATTTGCTGGACTATAGCATTATTCCTCCACCTTCCTTCTCAATGACTCTGACATTTTGCACAAAGTGAGCAGAATGGTGGTGACTGTTTTAGATAGTACAGGACCTCATTGTGCTGGGCAGAATGGTAGAGGCCAAAGTAGGTCTTTCCCATCTCTGGATTCAGGGCAGTGAGTGTCCTCTTGAATGGAGCTCTGAACTCTCATGTCATAAGGAGAAAAGCTGTGGAGGATGGTGGGCAAAGACTAAGTTGCCTCCTGTTCAGGAGGGAAGTGGGCTTCTTCTTGGTTAATTTGTTCCCAGTATTGCAGTATATTGGCAACAAAAGTATTTTGAGAACAGCAGAGATTGGCCAGTCAGCACTTGAACACTCACATTCACCTCAGCTTTGGGTTGCCACCTTAGTCATGCCAGTTCTCAGCAGCAAAGAGTTGGATTCAGTAGGATTTCGGGGACAAGAAAGCATTTCCTGGAGTTTTTCTGAGTATAGACAGATGCTTTGGGAAGAAAGTAGAACTTTCTTTGTGAGTAGAACTGCCTCTGAGAGGGAAATGATTGTTTTTGTTTTGTGGGGCTCTTTTCCCCTTCTTTTGCCCAGAAGAAACTAACTCTCAGGAACTGCGACACCCAGCTGGCAGCCAAAAACCAGCCCCAGTGGTGAGTGAGCTACTGCCCCGTGCTGACGTCCCAGGGTGCTCTGGAACCAAGGTAGTAGTGGTGGTGGTGGTGGTGGTGGTAGTGGTCACTTGGGTAATGTAGGTAATTTGGGCCCCTCCTCTTACCCTGCCCTGGTGAGTGTTGCCTCCCATGTTGTGGCAAGGCAGGTAAAGATTCCCACTGAGTCAGCAGGAAGACATTTGTCCCATCTTTGTTTTTATCCATAACTCCATGTTGCCCAGGTAAACATGGTGTGACCAAGGCTGTAGGGTCAGCAGGGGGTCAGGGAAGCCGGGGTCCCACTGGATCTGGCAGCCACATAATGCTCAAGGATGGGGCAGAGTAAGCCAACTTCAACTTCAGGCTACTGAAGTTCTTTGTTGCTCTCTGCCCCAGTCAGGAGACTTCTCCAGATATTCTGCCTCTGTCCTATATCTCCAGTCTTTGAGAAAAAGGGGAGGATTAGTAAGCTTGGAACAAAAGTTATTCTTGAGTTCCTGTCACCTGCTGGCCCTGTTAACATCAATGTGAATATCCCTGAAGATTGATGATAAGCAGTTTGGGTTTTTTTGTAGCTTGGGATAAGGTTGATTTAAAAGTCTTTCATTGCAGAGTAGATTGTGATGGAAGGAATGGGAAGGAGTCAGGAGGGCATTTTGTTCTGTGGCTCGTGATAGAAAACTGAGGTCTCTTACCAGTAGGAAAGAGGCCTGTCTTGTTGAAGTGAACACACCACAGTGTTCATTCTCTTTGAAAAAGTTGCAGTCATCTCTTGGAAATGTCATTTCAGATGTGAACGTTATGATGAGAGAGGAAATGAGAAAGGTTTTGAGAGACTGGATTGGGGCAGGGGTTGGAGAGGTCTCTTGCCTGTGTGGTTGCAGAGCTGAACAGAGAGGTGTGTGTGTTTTCACTCAGGTCAGCCTTGGTGGAGGGAGTCACCCAGCTGTGCCCAAGGCCACCGAGCACCTGCTGTCCCAGCCAGAACCAGTAATGCCCAACACGGCTCTGCTGGTGAAGAACCCCCTGGCGTCTACTCATGTTTTCAAACAAGCCTGTCATATCTGCTACCCCAAAACAGGTGATGCATTTGCTCTGCCACCAGAGCACTGGCACAGACTAGGAATTGGCTTTCCCCAGGCTGATGGGGTTATTCTCTCTGGCAGGGCCCAAGGCAGGTGATTACACCTATCGGGAAGGCTTGGAGCACAAGTGCAAGCGGGACATCCTGCTGGGCAGGCTGAAGAGCTCTGAAGATAAGACCTGGAAGAGGATCCGTCCTCGCCCAACCAAAACCAACTTTGTAGGATCCTATTATCTGTGCAAAGGTGATCTGTGGCAGTTGGTCACTGAGAAAGGGCTGAGCCAGGGGAGACTGGGAGGGAAATTCTGTTTGATGTTGCCTGCTGGCTCTAGGGTGTCCTGTTCCATCAGTAGCCTGTGGACTGGATGGCTCAGTACAGTGAAGGGCAATGAGCTGCCATATCATGGAGAGCAGGCAGCTTCTGAAGTGGTGGAGCAGAAGAGTTCCAAAGGCTCAGTGAGTTGAGTGCTCAGAGCTGCTCTGCTGACATGGGCTTTACTGAGAACCTGCCTCCTGCACATGTGCTCACATTAGTCCCACTCAACCCAGCTGCCCATGGCCGGGCTATGGTTCTGCCTAGGGAAAAGCATTCTCTGCCTGCTCCTTTGCTCCACCCCATCCCACAGTACATGCAGGCAGTGTGACCAGACTGGTATCCCAAGGCACTGTCATTACAAAGTACCTAATGAATGGGGAGATTGCAAAAGCCATGCTAAAATGGCTCCTTACTGCTGGGCCTATGGGAGAACTTAATCTGTATTTGCTTTAAAAGGAGTTAGATAAGTCATTCTTCAGGCCAGGCACTGAATGAAAGCTGGTCTCTTGTTTTGAGACAGTTTCCCCCATAGCAGCATTACTGGAGATTGTCACCATTCAGTAGTTTGCATTAACTCCTGAATGTCTTGATATAGGTGAACTTGGGAGGAGATGTCTTTTCATTCTTCTTTTAGCTCTCTGTTTTCTTGCTTTCAGTTCCATGTGAGGCGTGGGCAGTGGGAGAAGACAAGAGAGAGTTTAGTTTCTGACTGGGCCGCCCTGCCTGTGTGGTGGTGTGTGCTGTTTGTTGCTTTGTAGATATGCTTAACAAGCAGGACTGTAAGTACGGGGATAACTGCACCTTCGCGTACCACCAGGAAGAGATCGACGTGTGGACGGAGGAGAGGAAGGGGACCCTCAACCGTGACCTCCTCTTTGACCCGCTAGGTGGGATCAAGCAGAGCAGCCTCACAATTGCCAAGCTCCTCAAGGAACATCAGGGCATCTTCACCTTCCTCTGTGAGGTACGGAACTGGTGGGAGGGGGCAGGCATCCATCATCTCTTCAGTATGTGTTTGGACCACTGATATGTTGGTAGTTGCCACCACTAAATATGGTGGGATGACTTGCACAACTGGAATAACTTGCAGTGGAAACTCTTCAGGAGGGACAGGTGAGGAAGAAGAGGCAGTGGGGGAGCCCTGTGTGTTAGGGACAGTTTTCACTATCTAGAGTTTAACGATGATGAAGATAGGCTTGAGTGGTTATGGGTAGGAGCTGGGGGAAGGCCAATAAGGTGAGAGTCTGTTACAGGCCATCCAACCAGGGTGAAGAGGCAGACAAAATATTCTGTAGGCAGATGGGATAAGTCTCATCATTGCTGGCCCTTTTTCTTGTGGGGAACTTCAACTTACCAGGTGTCTGCTGTAAGTACAGCACAGCAGACAAGAAACAGTCCAGGAGGTTCCTGGAGTGTGTGGAAGAGAACTCCTGACACAGCTGGTGAGGGTGACAACTAGGGAAGGCATCCACTGGGTCTGGTGTTTGTGAACAGAGAAGGACTGGTGAGTGATACAATGGTTGGAAGCCGTCTTGGGCACAGCAATCATGCAATGGTAGAGTTTTCAGTTATTTGAGAAATAAGGAGAGGGGTCAGCAGAGCTGCCACCTTGCCACTTCACCTTCTGAAGGGCAGACTTTAGCCTCTTTAGGAGCCTGGTTGGCAGAGTACCTTGGGAGGCAGTCCTGAAGGAAAAAGAGTCCAGGAATGTTGGACATTCTTCAAGAAGGAAATCTTAAAGGTGCAGGAGCAAGCCATCTGTAACTCTGTGTGTCCCAGCCAGTGCCCTGCTCCCAGAAGGACAGTGAGCATTGTACATAGGAGTGTGCAGGAGAAAGGAGTAGTTTCCCTCCTTAGCCCTGCAGCTGAACCAGGTGCCCACAGCCTCATGGGATCACCTGTCTCTTCCCCTATCTTGACATACTGCTTTGAATTGTAATTTAGCCCCAGTTACTTTAGAAATCAGAATTCCGTAATGCAACAAATTCCTACTTGATGTCTGTGCAGAGCTACTGAGTTGGTCAGTTGAGAATTGCTTCATACCATCTTAATGCTCTGCAGCACAGTTTCCCATGTTGGCAGTGCATGCAAAGGGACGTGTTCTTTGCTGTGAAGTGGCTGTTCTTTTTTCTCCCTTGTTCTTATTCTGTTGGCTAACAGGGAAAGAATATGCGGCTCTGACCAAAATTTTTCCAACCACAATGGAAAATACTGTGGAGAATAAGCCAAAAAATGTTGTCCGGAAGCTCTTCCAGAGATTGACTTGCTTTATTTTAAGCCCTACCACAAAGTTTTCACCACACATCTTTCTAACTTTGAACATTAGAATAGGCTGGCTCTGGTTCTTCTTTCTCCTCTAAGTGAAGTCGCTCTGGTTCACTGCTCTCTAAGATTTTCCCAGTGTGCTACTTCTTCTCTTCTCAGATTTGCTTTGACAGCAAACCCCGGATTATCAGCAAAGGGACCAAGGACACACCATCTGTCTGCTCCAACCTTTCTGCAAAACACATTTTCCATGACAACAAGTGAGTGAATGATTTTTTCTCCTGATGGGAACCATGTCTCACAAGTCCAGCCAGTTTAACTCCAGGGCTCTGGTCTCTTTCTTCTTTCTTCCCTATGGGTTCCAATCATAGGACAGCTCAAATCATGATCAATAGCACTATGGGCTTCACCCTGCCTGTTTGCTTCTGGTACTGAGGGATTTCAGGCATCAGCACAGCCCTTTGGAGTCACTCTGTTAATAAGTTTTCCATTGACTTAATTTGACTTTCAGTTTGGCCTTTACAAAAAGGTCAAAACAACGATCCTCCAGCTCAGGATCCTGCCTCTGACTGTCTAGTAATGAATGTTTAGGAAAACAAGTATAACAAACATGTCAAGTACACAGTCATACAATTCCTTCTGGTTCCTGCCAACCTCAGCTGTGGGGAGATGCTGAACCAGAGGACTTGGTATCTTTGCTGCATATTTTTAAACTTGTCTGCTCTCTGAACTTAGGCAGAGCATCACTCATGTGCTCAGGGTGAAAATAACTACCCAGGCTTGATAGGGTGGGAGGGCAGGGGTTTGCTTTTCCCAGAGGGAATCTGTCTCTCCTGGTGTCGATTTTTTTGTGTCCTTTGCCTGCCCAGTCAAATGTCTGGATATCATATGTAAGGAGGAGGAGGGAGGGTTTGATCCTCTGGTGCTTTGTATTTTTCTGCAGGTGTCTGGTCCACATTGTTCGTTCCACCTCCCTGAAATATTCCAAGATCCGTCAGTTCCAGGAGCACTTCCAGTTTGACGTGTGCCGACACGAGGTGCGTTACGGCTGCCTGCGTGAGGACAGCTGCCACTTTGCTCACAGTTTTATTGAGCTCAAGGTCTGGCTGCTGCAGCAATATTCAGGTGAGTGGGACTTGGCTGGTGTTGTGTACACCTGAGTTTCTACCAGTGTGTACCCAGGGCCAGTTGAGAGGGACAGAAGGTGGTTTGGGACTACTGAGAAGGTGTCGCTCGCTCCTGCATATTACTTACTCTGCCTCCTCAGGGACACAAAAGAGAGGACCAAGGTGTTCTGTGAGGTGATTTGGCCCTTGTCCATTTATAGAAACAGGGCTATCATAATTTGCAGACCAGAAAACCTTTCCCTTGGGACCAGCTGAATAAAATTAAAATAATTAGGAAGATAGAGCTGAATCCCAAGAGCTGTTTGGTGCTTAGATCTTGTGCAAATAGCAGCTGGACCCCTGAGTGAACATGTCTTGCAGTGAGAATGGCAGCACAGGTGATGAAGCAGTTGGTTATATAAAGAGGGCTGTGAATCTCCAGTTTCTCAAAACAAATTCACCAGCAGCAGGAAATTGCAAGATACTTTGTGTTTCCCAAAAAGCCTTTGATGACATGCCTCAGGAGAGGGTTTTATGGGGATTATACTCAGGGAAATCATATAGTGACATTGCCATATCTGGCACTTTCAGTCCTGTCACTTTGTCTCATCTGATATATTGAAGGTTTTCTCTGGCTGCTGGCCTGTTGGCTGTGTAGATATTAGTCCACCCACAGTGCTACCTACATGTTTTTTCACCATAGGGTCTCATTTAGTGCAGCACCCAACCTGGTAATGGGAGTACTTCAAAGAGGAAACATATTATGCATGTTTCTCACTATTCTTTGATGTCATAATTGATGTTCAGTGCAGTCCTTGGCCTTGGCTTCAGCTCATGAGGGAGAGTGATGAACAAGGCAAATGGCATCTTTAATCTTTCTGTTTGCCCTCATTTACTTGTGGCCTCAGAAAATTAAAAAATTACAGCTCTGGAATTTCTAAGAAAGCACATTGCCTGTGAGTCATGGGCCACTATTGCTGCCCTGCGTGCTTGTGATACAGCTCATTGTACTCTGGGCACTCTAATATTCAAGTACCTTGCTTTTATCTGCATCCCATGGTTGGTTTATTTTAGTTGTTTTGGTCAAGTTTTGTTACTTGAAAAGCTTCTTTGCTCCCTTCTTCCTTCCCTCTGTGTTCCTTCCTCTTCATCCTGCAGAACAAATAAACTGATTTTTTTTCTTCTTTCCTTCTTTATTTGAAGAAATCATTTCAAAGGGAAAGCTGAGGAGATGAAACAAGCCATGAGTTAAGCTACAGAGTTGATCACTAAGCCTTGTGCTTAATCATCCACCTTTTCCAACAATAGGAGAGACATTATCTTGTGGGGCTTTTTTCTGCAGGGCTGTATATATGAGCCTGCTTTCCTTGTTAGTTTGCCTCTCTCAAGTGTAGCCTTCATTATGGAAACTGAGATTAAAGGTAGTTGTTGCCATTCTCTGGGAATACTTTAGCTTTGGAGTAGGAAGTTTCATTTGAGCACTATTTGCTCAGCAAGAATAGGAAGAGGGCAGCTTACATTTGAAACGCTTCACAGCCATTTGAGCATTTACAGAGCTTTTGGCTTTGTTCATGGGGATAAAGGATTGTATTACTGGAGTGAAGGTTCCCAAGATCTGAAAATTGGACAGGCAGGACTGTTTTCTTGTTCACTGTGGCTTTTCACAGGCATCTCTTGCTATCTTCTTCAACCAGTGGTAATAACAGACTCTTTGTCTTCACTAATGATATTGCAAAAGATGCCGAAATATTATAAGTAATCAACACATGGGCCTTTTGGTTCCCAGCTCATTTCTTTGTGACAGTTCCTGCTTTGAAAAGCTGGCAGATTGGAAACCATCCTTTCACATTTGTGAGGGTTTTTCTTTCCCAACCACCACATTTCTAGATTGTATTGTTGAGATAGTTCAGAAATCTAGAACTGGAAGAAGGCAGTCACAAGAACTACATTTGAAATTCAGTTTTCTGACAAGACCTGTATATGCTTCTCCCTTTGGTTCTGCACCCCATGGATCACAGGTGTGCAGAATGGAGAAGGTGGGAGCTGCTTCAGACCTTTTCCAGCCAGGTCCAGTGCAGCATGTAAATTTTTTGTTGTGGTTTTCCCAGATTTAGAGTTTTTGTTCCCAAAATACTAATCATCATTGTGTCTGACCCTGGAATACTTGGACATGGAAGAGGAAGTTGCAATTTTTCTAACTCTACACCATTTCTTCTGGGATTAAGGGTTAAGAGGTAGACTATTCACCAACAGCTCTGATCTGTGAGCAATACCAGTTATGCAGTAGCTGCCATTTTAAAGACCTGAGCAAATGTTCTTGAAGAATGGTGAAGTTTTCTGAGTGCTTTTATTCCTGTTCAAACCCTGGTGCAAATAGCAGTAGTGGTGCCTGATGGGGACATGAACAGCCAAAATCAGAGACAGGAAAACTGAGGTCAGGAATGCTGTGACTTTCCCAAGCTACACACAGCCTAAGCTGAGATGAAAATTTTGTTTGGTGGCCCTTAAGTTCTGGAATGTGCTGTCTCCCAGATCAGTGATTATGTTCATGTAATACTCCTGGGGAACACCTCACTTCAGTAATAAAAGCTGTAGGCATCAGCAAAGCAACCAAATTTGCAATGTCTGTGTCCTGGGGATGCTGCATCATGGCCATCCTCAGCACCCCCCTTGCATTCAGCTCCCTGTGCAAGATATTTGCTTCAGTTTGTTTTGGCAGCTGTCTTGGGTCTTTAGAGCACTTAATAACTCGAATGCACATCTAGCTGGCTGGTGCTAACAGAGGCTGTTCCCTCACCACTTGAGCTGGTCAGGAGCTAATTCCTTAGATAAGGTCTGACCAATCCTTTTTCTTGTTGTCTGATGTTGTATTTCTGATATCTGAGACCTTGAGAATCTTTCCTTGCTGGTTATTTACTAGCAGCTGTTCCTTGGTTCATTTTGCACTGCTGCCTTGCTTGTGCTTGGCATCTATTTGTGTTGAATTTCACCTTTCTCTTTGCCTATGGGAGGCCCTCTCAACTTGAAGGTGTAACAGGCTAATTAATCCCAGCAGGTAATAGGTGAGACTTCTGGGGTCTTGCTAGATGTCTCTGGGTGTCTGTGATCCTCCAAGCTAGAAGCAAAAACATATACAGTAGGTCAATAGTAACAAAGCATTGCCTTTAGGACCTTGGTAAAATCTGCTGATACGGGGGTCGGGGACAGTCTTGGTCAAGCTCTTGACCCTTGTGAAGAATTATTGACTTGGAAGCAGTGTCTGGGTTCTTTGCAGACTGCCTGAGCAGAAAGCCAAGTCTGAACAAGTCCAGGAGACTGAACTCTTCTTTTGTTTTGCTTGTGTAGAGAGTCTGAACAAGTCCAGGAGACTGAACTCTTCATTTGTTTTGCTTGTGTAGAGAGGAGCTTGCTTAGCAAGGGGTTAGACATATTCTGTGGTGCATTCTGTCACAACTCAGTCCTGATATTACCAGGGGGACTGCTGGGAGCTGTCAGCTACTTAGGGGTTACTAAGCCCAAACTAAAAAGTCATGCAAGCCCTCCTTCTCTTCTCTTGGCCAAAGGCGTGTAGCTCAGTTCTGTCTCCTTTTTGTTCCCAGGAATGACCCACGAAGATATTGTGCAGGAGTCCAAGAAGTACTGGCAGCAGATGGAGGCACATGCCAGCAAACCAGCCAACAGCGTGGTAAGTAAGGTCCATCGAGGGCTTGGAGGCAGATTTTGTTCCCAACAGTTCCAGCCCTTTCTCTCTTTTCCTCCCACGATTGTGCCTGACAGGTCCCAGGCAGACCAGGCTGGCCAGGTGAGGAGAGCTGAGGTGGAGGAGATCTGAGAGCTTTCCTGGTTGCAGTGCTGGTGTTGAGCTTTGTGCCTTGTTTTGCAGTGTTGTGATCTGCTCTGTTCCCTGCTAGGGTGAAGCCTCCAGGTCACCGAGGGCAACACACCCAAGAATGTTGTTTCCTGCGACACTTGCTGGTGAAACTGGGAGATTTTGGGGCAGTGGTCACATAGTGGGGACCAAATGTGTCCTGCTGCCCTTTAGTGGCCAAGGGGCAATAGAGCAGTTTGAAGGACTTCTAAGGAATGACTCATGATGTCTGATCTGAATGCAGGAGTGGGTGGAACTGGCAGCCCAGGTGCTGTTGAGGGTGACAGAGAACTTAGTGGTGCTTTACCAGGAGGAGGCTGAGAGCTTTGCCTTTTTTTTTGCCACCAGTCTCTCAGTGTGGAGGGCTGAACCCTCCAGCACTGCCAAGAGCATACCAGGGTAGTGTGAGAGGGTTAGAAGCAAAGGGCTTTTTCTTTCTTTGCTTTTCTCTGTCTTGTTGGCTATGGGCAGTTCTGTCTTATTATTTTTTTTTATCCCAGAAGGGATTTCTGTACTGTAGGAGCAGAGCCCACCCAGTGAGGACAGTTCCCAGCCCAGTCCTCTGAGGCTGAACTAAAGCACTTTTTGCCATTAGAACAGGACAATGGTGGGGAAAGTGCTGTAAATCCTTTTTGTTCCCATTTGACAGCTTTCTTTAACCTTGGCAAACCTGAGCTTGCCATCCCTTGGCCTGTGCCTTACTGTCTGAGCAAGAGTGTTTCACCTTTGTGTGGGATCTGTCACCCAAGAGTTCCTCTGCAGAGACCAGGGCCAAGTACAGCCTGTGAGCACCCTGTGGAGGAGGTCTTTTGTAGGAGAGGAATCTGAGTCACTCATGTGATGTTTAGCTGCTGTTTTTTTGTCTTGGTTGTGTGCCATCAGAAGTGTTCTTCAGGCTGCTGGGGAAGCATCTGTGGGAGGGTCTGATGGGCATAGCTTAGCCTAACAGAAAAGATGCAGGTGACTGCACTGACACTTGTAGTGGGCTCTGTGTCCACCTGTGCGCTGGTTATGCTGTATGAGATGGATTCATCTTCAAGCGGATGCTCAGCAATAAACCTGTGCAGCTGTTGTGGTCTGAAACAGTTGGAGGAGAGGAATGGGAAGCAGCAGTCCAGAATAAGCAAGAATAACCAAGGTCTGTAGTTCCCAGGACTGTCTGACTTGCTTAAGGAATATGTTCTAACCCCTCAGGAAGCTGAGCAGGACAAGTTTCTACATCCTGTATTATATGAGAAGTGGATGATCTGAATGCTCCCTGCAACCAGAGCTGGCTGTGATCTCTTTCTGCCTGGTGTGGGGACAGAAGCAGTGGCATGCATCTCCACATGGGAGGAAACTAGATGTGAATTTGCAGCAGATTGTGACAGCAGTTGAATTTATATCAGCAATCCCTGCTCCATATGTGCCTTGCAAGCGCACAGTCCAGAGATTGGTTCTGTCCTGTCTGCTGTGAATTTCCCTGCATTTTCAAGAAATCTCTGTCTTGCCATTCTTTGTGCGTAATGAGGGGATTAAAGAAAATATAAATGGACAACTGTTTTCCTGTAAGCCTTGCAGCTTCAAATTCACCTTTGTCTGGAGGTGCTGCTGCTGGAAGAATAAGCTGTACAGCAGGCATGGTCAGAGCATGTCCTCTGAAGCCTGTGGGATTTGGATGCTAAGTGAGGGCTCCATTTCTGGCTGCTGGGCCTTGCAAGGGGCAGAGGATCAGGAAAGGAAATGCCAGAGCCTGCTAAATCAGGGGATGGGTAGAGAGCTACAGTTTCTGGGCCCTGTGGACAGTGCTAGGGCTAATGACCAATGGCAAAGTCTGGCTGTGCCTCACAATGCCTGTCACAGAGCTGACTGCACCCACAGCCCTTCCAGGGTACAGAGGCAAAGCAGTTGCCATGTTGGTACAGTGAGAAAGTGCCTCCCAGCAGCACCACCAGCCGTCCCTAAGGATTGGCAGCGCTGGCACTGGCACTGTGCAGGGAGACAGTCAAGTCAGTCAGATGCATGTGTTTGCAGTAGCACACCGTGGCTTTGGCAGCAGCACGTCCTCAGCCAGAGGGCTGTGCTCTGGGATGAGACTCGGGCTTGCTGCCGAAGGCCCTGCGGGCAGGACTCGCTATCTGCTGAGAGGTGTTTACTTTTGCCATTGTTTTCTCCTGTCCAAGCAGGCTAACGTGACTCAGAGTTTTCTCAGCAGCCTTCCAGCTTTCAAAGTTGGCTGCCTGGCAAAGACAACTTCCCAGGAGTGCTGTAAAAACAGACCCCTCCTTCCCACCATCCCGTGTGATCCACTCTCACTCCAGTGCCCTCTGGTCAGCGGAAACGAAGTCACTCTGGGGAATTTTGCTGCAGTTTTGTCACAGCTGCCAGCTGGACTCACCACCCAGGGCTGTCCACTATGGAGAAAAGAGGCAGGCAGCATGCAGGGGCCCAGTAGCTGTGACAGTGAAGGTCAGGAGGCTTTGCAAGAAATGAAAAATGAAGATACGCTGCTTGCCAAGCACCTGCCGGGAATCTTGCACTTGGCCCCACAAATTTGGCCTCACAGCAGCTGCTGTAGGAGGAAAGCCACAGACTGAAGAGCCACAGATTGAAAAGCCAGTCTGCAGGAAGGGCTGTTGTAGGGAGCTGGGTGTCCTCTCGTCGCATCCTAGCAAACTGAGGGGTTGTAGACCTCATTTTTTCTGGTTTTCAAGAGCTGCTTTGTTTTTATTCCCCTAGCCTGCACCAGAATCCCCATGAAAGCTCACCTCAGAATTATCAATTTAAGCATGGAGAGGAAAAAACCTCTCCATTAAGGAGTACTTGCACCTAAGTACTACGCACTCAGTTAGGTGGCTGAGTAACCTGGGCTCCTCATACAGTCCCCTGAGGTGTGTGGCTCCTCCAGAGAACATTTCAGTATCACGTAGAGGAGTTCCTGAGGATGGGAGACATGAATGGCTGTGCAGGGTCTGTTGTTTTCTGCAGAGCCTGAAGTAGAGAGCTGCCGTGCCAGAGACTTGTATTTATTTGGTTGCTATGGAGCGCAGCTAGCACTATATTGTCTGGCTTCATAGCAAGGGGCGGTGCCATAGCCCACGGCACTTGTGCCTGGCTTCGTCTGCTGGAGCCTCATGTGATATAATTTCCACACTGTTGGTTATCAGCAGCCTGCCAGGTATGTGTCTTGCCTTTACAAATACAGTCATGTAGCATTAACAGGAGCCGCTTTGAATTTCTGCTTGGTTCCTAATCCCCTGGGAGCACACATGCCCGCTGGATTGACCAGCAGTTTGCATGACTCAGATGAAGAAATGCACAGGGCTTCTTTTGGTTAAAAATTTGTGGAAAAAGCAGCCCAGATTACCAGAACTACCTGAGAGATATTTTCTTTCTCTCTGATCTCTTGTCTCTTCTGCAGACACTCAGTGTTTAGTTTTGCTGGGTCAGTAGGTTTGAGCAGAGCTTCCTGGCTGTGCTGAGAGAAATGTCACCAGAGGATAGCATGGGGTTGATAAAATGGAATATGCCAGCAGTGCCATTTTGTTACCATAGGCCTGTTGGTTTGATGGGTCAGTAGTGAGCGGTCGTGGAATTTCCTTTGGAGACAAAGTGGAGATTAAAGCTACTGTTGAAAGGCCACATATCTGAGAGGGAGGCGCCTTATTACCTTTCATGCTAGTCCAAATCTCAACTCTGCTCATCTCACACTTTGAAGTGTTCTTGGTGGTCACCAGCACAGGTGACAGCTGACAGCAAGTGGTGAACGAGTCATGTGCTGGGAGCCACCAGAAAGGTCATTCTCCCAGATGAGAGATTGCCCTCTCTCAAAATAGATTTTCTCTTTCGAAAGAGATGCTGGTTCTCTCAGAGGGTCCTTTTGCTGGGACATCAGAGAACCGATGGCCTCATGTATGCAGCACAGGTGAGGTCAGCTCCCCAGTCAGCTTTTCACAGTGACAGAGGACTCTTTATATGCCAGCTCTGGTTCTCCAAAAGACTGTGTCTGGAGGATGCAGAGTGGTAGTTGATAGCTGATGTGGTGTCTCCTGGGAAATGCTTCGATTCTGTGCTGCCTATGTTTGCTGTTTTCCCTTCACCAAGGGGTGCAGCCAGGCTGCAAGCTGCTGCTAATCAATTGCTGGCAGAAACTTGCTCTTCAGGGGCACAGCTGGCATGTGTGGTTATTGTGAGATGCTTAGCGTTAAAGTCAAGGCATGGCATGTGGCACAGGCTGCTGATGTGGCTGACAGTCAGAGAATTGTTTTGCTGGTGCATGACCTTTGTGCTTCATGGCCAGCTCAATGACCAGGGTGTTACCTTGTACTCTCACATACTCCTGTGCCCAGGGCTACTGGCATCCAGTCGGGTTTATTTTTTGGTTTGGAAATGAACTGGAGACACCAGCCTCGTGTTCTTCCAGTGGTGATACAAAATGCAAACAGTTTTCCAGAGATTTGCTCAGAAAACATGAGGCAGCAATGATATGAGATTGGCTCCTTTTCTTTTCCTTCTCCACAATCTGTTAGTCATAATCCCAAACTAGCCTTTTCAGGCGGGGTGGGGGCAATAAGTTCAATGGCTGACAAGATATGAAATATGGGCATTGTACCTCTGTCCAGAGACTGTGCTTCAACTGCTTGTGAAATGCAGTGCAGAGAAACTGTGAGAGACAGAAACCTGCCCAGAAAAGGCTTGGAAGGTTATCAACAAGAGGACCCAGCTCTGGCTTCATTGTGTCAAATGTTAGGTGTGACACAAAGTTCTTGGTGCAAAAGCAGGAGTTTTGTGTCCTGCGCTGTGATGTGGTCCAGCTTCCTCGCAAGGGGCCTCTCTTAGCTGTGTGACCAAGGGCTCTCCGCAGGCAGTGGGACATGGATTGCCCTCTCTGCAGGGAAGTGGGGATTAAGCGCTGGGGCAAGTCTCACAGAGCTTGTCTGTACACAGAGGTACACAGCCAGGGTTTCACAGCCAGGCCTGGTCAGTGCTGGAAGCTGCCAGGCTGTCTGTGCTTTTGGCCAGATGTCAAAGCCCAGGAAATCATGCTGAAGCAAGCAGTGGTTTTGCTCCTGTCTGGTATCTCATTGGGCCACTGGCTAACACCGGCAAAAGAGCTGATTTAATCTGGCTTGTTGCTGGCACACAGGCGTGCAGGGAGCTGCCAGCATCTCTGTGGCAGGTTTGGGGGTGCATTTTGCCTCTGTTCTACTGAGGCTGTGGTTCTTTTCCCCAGGCTTCTCCCCGGAATCCCATGTCAAGCACCTTTGACCTCCAGATGAAATTTGTGTGTGGCCAGTGCTGGTCGAACGGGCAGCTGGTGGAGCCAGATAAAGACCTCAAGTACTGTAGTGCCAAAGCCCCCCACTGGTGAGCAATTCAACCTTCTCTTTCCTCTACCCCTCTTCAAGGGCAGGAATTTTTCATCCTACCTTCTCCACGGCTTCATTTGGCATCTTTGGAAGAGGCTGTAAGGTTTCCTAGCAGCCTCTCACTGCTCAGGGTGTTTGTCACTATAGCAGGCATTGCAGATAGCTGTTTTCCAGCTTCCTTCTCTCTTTACTGTGTGTATTTGTTGCCAACATTGTGCAGACTGTTACTCCTGGCACAGGCAGTCCAGATCCCACAATTCCCTTTTCTCCCAGTTCCTATAATTTCTTTTTACCAAGGCCACTAACAGAGTTCTCCTCTACATGTATTTATGCACTTAGCTGTTTGCAGATGTCCGTCAGGTCACAATTAGAAATTATTCAAGATACCCTGCTTCCTTTTAAATTAGTTTCCCTTGGCTCTTTCATTGCTTTGGTTGCTCCTCTATGATGGATCTTATGTCTGTTTGCACCTCTTGACTCCTTGGGGCCCATGAGAATGTTTGGTGTGATAGAAGCATTGAATCCTAGAACAGTTTGGATTGGGAGAGACCTTTAAAGGTCATCTAATCCAGCCATCCAGCAATGAGCAGGCACATCTTCAGCTAGATCAGGTTGCTCAGCCTGACCTTGAATGTTTCCAGGAATGAGGCATCCACCGCCTCTCTGGGTTGTGCCAGTGTTTCAACACCCTCATCATAAAAAATTCCTTCCTTACGTCTTGTCTGAATCTACCCTCTTTCAGTTTCAAGACACTACCCCTTGTCCCAACACTACAGGCCCCACTAAAAAAAATTGTCCCCATCTGTCTTATAAGCCCCCTAGAAGGGAAATATTGGCTAGTAAGTCACTGTTTTGTCATGGAAACTGTGGCCTGTGTCACCTAGGCAGCCTGCAGGGATAGGATGGAAGGGTTGATAGAACTTGTCTTCCCATAACACAAACCACAAAGGCACAGTCCAGCTTAATATTGTAAATGTAAAACTTTTGTTGAAGAAGAGACAGAAGCAGCAGTTTCTGGAGGAAGTAAGTGGGTGAGGATTGCTTCCTTGGATGTGAAAAATAACACCTCTTTGTGCAGCTGCTGAATAGAGCTGGAGTTTTTGCTTAGGGTATCTCCTGGTGATCCCTTGCTGGAGCTGAAGGAGAAGAAATACTTCCTGGCACTGTTCATAAGGTAGTGCTTGTAATGACTTGCATTTCTATTGCACCTTTCAAGCAGAAAATATTCCCAAGTGTTCTTCATAGATCTGATTGCACAAGAATAGGCTGTGTCAAAGGAATGCAACTGTTTAATAATCCATGGTGATGCCATGAGAGATTTGGGGAGACTTTTGTGGCTTTATGAAAGGAGGTACCCCAGGAAATAGGTAATATTTACAGGGAGAAGTCCTCCTAAAGCAGCCTTCTTGTGGCTTCTCCATCACAGATGTGCATGTCTAGGAACAGCCAGATAGTGCAGGGACAAGCTGGACAGGAGGATCTGCTCATCTCTCAGTATTTAGGGGTCTCTGAGGTAAAGAACATTTGTTCTGCTCTTTCTTGTGTCTCTCTTGATTTATTCTCTCTTCTTCAGCTGGACGAAGGAACGCCGTGTCCTGCTGGTGATGTCCAAAGCTAAGAAGAAGTGGGTGTCAGTCCGACCACTGCCTTCCATCCGTAACTTCCCACAGCAATATGATGTAAGCCCCACGCCCGCCGTGGCCAGGTGCCCCATCCCTTTCCCTTTCCCTTCCACCACGGTGCAGTGTTTTGAGGGCTGCTGCCTTGAAGATTTGTCAGGGAAGCAAGCACATGATGGCTGAGATGGGAGGTGAGGACAGACTGATGGGAGAAGAATACATCCAGCAGAAAGATGGAGCAGAAGAAGGAGCAGTGCCCATTTAAACCACTCTATGCACAAATGCAAGTTTCCAGTGTTGCTGTTAATGCATAACAAAAGCTGTTAATGCATCTCTGGCTGGCACAGGGTTTGGGAATGAAATTTAAGACTCCCCTTAGGTCAGGGTTTCTCAATGTGGGTGAGAGGCAAGATGTTTAGGAGAAGCCTATCCCTGCCTTTGCTGTGACTGTGCTATAGATTGTGAAACTTGCTCACAATGGGTTTTGAAAGCAAAACTAAGAAGTCAGCTAAAAAGCCACGTGCTGAGGAAACTTACAGATATCCAGCCTCCAACCCCAGCCCCAAATGTCGTGATAGTTTCTCTCTCCCTCTCCTTTCTTTTTTCTCTGGAAGGAGAAAGCTCCTTCCCCCTACCCTAAGACCTAAGGTAGGTCTTCCTTTTGTGACAGGGGGAGAAAAGATGATGAGTAAATATTATGTTTAGAAAGTTTCACATTTTCTCTAGCAATGATGCTGTTGGTAGCTGTGTGTGCACCAGTGTGGTCTAAGCAATCTGTAAGGCCACTCTTCACTCACTCAGAGAAGGTGGGGAATGAGTCACCTTTGGGGACCAGCAGCTTCATCAGTAGGAAACACTATTGGGTCAATCCAGGATGCTCCTGCTGTTGGCCTGTATCTGCACCCAGTCACCTATGGAAATGGCAGCAGCTGCTGAACTGCCTGTGTGTTTATGTCATCAGGAGACTTTGGAAAAGAATCATGAGTTAATGATATATAAAGTGTCCTGTTTGCAACCTCTCCTGTGCAATTTAATGCCCCAGCTGGTTATCAAACCCACTTTCCCCTCTAGCAAGGACTGACAGTGCAGATGCTAAATTTTTCTCTCTGTCTTTTAACAGTTGTGTATCCATGCACAGAATGGCAGGAGATGCCAGTATGTGGGCAACTGCTCCTTTGCCCACAGCCCTGAGGAGAGAGACTTGTGGACCTTCATGAAAGAAAATAAAAGTAAGTGCGGGGGGGGGAAATCAGAAATTTAAAATGGGGGGGGGGATGTGGACAAAGAGTTTGGGGAGAGGGAAGAGAACATCTGGGCATCTGGAGGGTCTGTTAAGACATATTCTTGACAACAGAGATGGAGCTGCTGCCATGAGTTTATGTGGGATTGTGTGTCAGGTCTGTCTACAGCTGCTCTTTTCATAAATGGGCATGTTGTATCTCTTGAGTCCCTTGCTGTGGGACTAGTGCACAATAGTTTTATGTCTTACATTGCTTCACTGCTGCCCTCTCTTTCTGCATCACTTTTGAATCCACCCTGTACTGTCCTTCAGTTGCCTGCAATGTCCCAGGCCTGGCTCTGTATGGAGCTCTGCCAAAGCACCAGTCCTGGCCTGTAGCTGCTGCTGTATCTTTCTTGTCTATCTGCCTTGGCTGTCTTACTTATTTCTGCTCATATTCCTTGGTCTTGGGCTGTGGCACTCCCTGCTCGTGGCATTGTATTCAAAGAGGTGGAGTTGAGATCCTGAATGAGAACATCGCTGGGTGGTGCCTTTGTGGAGAAACTAGTCTATATTTAATTCTGCAGGTTTACCTTTTGGGCAATAGTTGGGGGGGTTGCCCATATCCTGGACAGCCAGCTCTGTGGCAGAAATCCTTGTTTATTCAGATCAACAGGAGGCTGGGGAAAAAAGGCCAGTTGTCCGGGTGCTCATCTACCTCTGTTGGAGCTGCTGAAAAGCCTGAAGGATTTCAGGCCTGCCCTGAGTTTTTTTTTTGGTTCTGTGGAGGGTCCTTCTCTCTGCTGAGCCAAACTGTTACTTGTTGCAGTTCAAAGCATTTCATTGCTGGGGCCTTTAAAGCACATCAGTCTGTGTGTGTTTTGCTCAAGCACAAAGGTGAATCTTCAAACAACAGCGTTGTCTCAGTTTGGGGGAATTTGCATTCATTATCCCCAGTTACCTCAAGTTCCTCAATCACTCATTTAGCAAGGAGTAAATCACTAATGCATCACACTTAGAGCATCATATTGATATCTGCAAACATAAATGTTTCCATAGCCTCTCTCAGGAGCTGATCTTGCAAAGACAGATGTCTAGTTAAAGCTTCCACCTCAAATTTCCCTTCCCAGAAGTATGTTGAATGGCTTTTAAATCAAAAGCCATGAGAGACATTGACTGCAGTTCTCTGGGCAGGTTTTGAACTTAGAGCAAGCTATCATTAGGTCTTCCTCCCCTCTGCAGTGCTTCCTGTGGCCAACTTGCTTAGGAGCTCTCCTCCCTCTCTAGTGCTGAGGATGAAGCTTGGGCTTAGAGGGAAGAGATGGATCTGAAACCAGCCATGCCTTAGCTTCCTGACTGGATGAGATGACTCCTGAGGTTAAGTAGAATCAGGCCTCTTGGAGAATCATCTTGTAGGGTGAATTCCAATGAGATCTTACAGCACTTTGCCATCTTTCTGAAAAGTTTGTGTGGCTGTTGTCACAGTTGCCCCTGGACTGATAGAAGACCCCCCCCTCCCCCCGTGCCAGGTGGTGTGCTGTGAATTTGGCTCCTCTCCCCAGGGGTCCTGTCTGAGGAGGTGACATGGGGCACAGCCCTTCAGTCTGGTGCTGCTGCACAGGCAAGGGGAGGGAAGGGCTGCCCCAGCATTTGTCCTTTTCTCATAGCTTGTGCACCAAGTGGGAGGTTGTTTAGTGGCTTCATGTGTCACCTTTGTGCAGTACTAGATATGCAGCAGACCTATGACATGTGGCTAAAGAAACACAATCCTGGGAAGCCTGGAGAAGGAACACCACTCACCTCGCGAGAAGGGGAGAAACAGATCCAGATGCCCACTGACTATGCGGACATCATGGTAATAAGCTGACCTCTTGTCCTTCATTCCTCCTCCTCCTCAGTGCTGCCAGCCTGCCTCTCTCCTGTGCTCCAGGTGTGGCTGGCGGGACTGCATTTCTCTAGTGGAACAGAGCCTGTATTAACACAGGTTAAATGGACAGCAGGGGCAGCACAGCTGAAGTGGGAAGAGATCGACCTGGGGTCAACAAGGCTCTACAATGGCTTTTCTGTTAATCCCCAAGTCATTAGGGGTTTACCTTAGGTTCCCTTTTGTATGAGCTCAGCCTCTCTCCAGGGTTCCTGCCTGCTCCTGGGCAAGCTGGCAAAACCATTGCAGGCCTGTCAGAAGAGGGAGAAACTTAGAGAATAGCTGTCACAGAAGCCTTGAAAAACTAGAGGCAGATGTGTTTCCTTATGCCATGGGTGGTACTGATGTAAGGGTGTGTGCTGCTGAAGAGTCCTGCATGAACTGAGCTGCCCTGTCCCCTAAGCCTGTTTGAGCCATAGATAAACTCTGACAGAGTATCTCCTCTGTTCCCCTTTAGTGTCAGCACGGTTCCTCAAAGACAATATGGCAGAGAAGTGTGGATAGTCATAGACTGAGTGGAGCCTTCCAAAATGCTCTGGAAGAAGAGAGGGAGAGGCAGTGCCAGCATAGGGAATGCCAATGGACATGAATGTTATTGCACTGACTGGCCTTTTTCCCTGTGTGCACTGTTTAGATGGGCTACCACTGCTGGCTCTGTGGGAAAAACAGCAATAGCAAGAAGCAATGGCAGCAGCACATCCAGTCGGAGAAGCACAAGGAGAAGGTCTTCACCTCAGACAGTGACTCCAGCTGCTGGAGCTACCGCTTCCCCATGGGCGAATTCCGGCTCTGCGAGAGGTACCATTGTCTCACCTCCCTCCTGTGCTGCTGCTGCAGGGACAGGGTAACAGGCCCAGGGCCTCAGCCATCCCTCCTCATCCTCTCACAGAGTTCTTGGTGATTTCTGCATGGAGGAGGAGTGGGATGAGATGACAGGTTTGGGTGACAGTGAGGCTGCTGTTTGATCACAGAGGTACTCAGCCACAATACTGAGGGATAAAAACACATTCCTGAGCATGTGTCTTTAGAAAAGGAGAGCTTCCTGTCTGCACCTGTGCTTTTCATAGCCAGGATGCTCTCTGCTCTCAGGCTGCTGAACAGTCTCCTTGGCCCAGTGCTTGGGGGAATCCTAGGTGCCTTATTAAATGGTTTGAATGTATCACGCCCTCTGAATCAGCACCTTAAGGTGCCTTCAGAAAGCTTGTGATGGTTAAAAATGCCACTTTGGTTAGCAAGAAGGTTCTTGTCTTTCATGTTGGTTACCTGGCATTTCCTCTCTTGTGCATTATTTTTTTCTCATCCCTGCTGGTCCAGTTCCAGCTCACATTTTTTTGTGCTCTTGACTAAATCCCCTTGTAGCCACTGCTGGTTTTGCTGCTGTTTTTTTCCCAGCCTTGATGTCTTTCCCACCTGCACATGGGTTTGTAGGACAATCAGCTCACCCTTAAAAAGGAGAGTTCACAGCATGTTTCAGTGGGTCCTGCTCAAGTATCCCAGACAGAGAGCTCCAACCGCTGTACTGGGGGTGCCCTCCTGACTGCGCTCCTTGTGCTGGCAGGTTCCAGAAGAACAAGGCCTGTCCTGAGGGAGAGGAGTGTCGCTACGCCCATGGGCAGGACGAGCTGACCGAGTGGCTGGACCGGAGGGAAGTGCTGAAACAGAAACTGGCCAAAGCTCGCAAGGACATGCTGCTCTGCCCCAGGGATGACGACTTTGGGAAATACAACTTCCTATTGCGGGATGACGTATAGTGTGAGCCGGGGGGAGTCTGTCAGCTGCAGAAACACGGGGTGGGTTTTCCGAGGGGCAGTAGCAGGGAGAGCGAGATCTGTGTCTCGCAATGAGAACCTTTTCTTTTCTTTTCTTTTAAGATTATGAGACAATGATTTATTAGTGAATGAATTTGTGAATTTAATTCTCGTTGGCCAGCGACGCCACGCTCACTGAGTTTGTGATCCATCTTTTCTCTCTTCTTTCCCCCAAATTCCCCTTCCACTTCATCTTTTTGTTTTCACTGTCCTTCATTCAAAGGAATTAATTCAGTCTGTATTGGGCTGCAAATCAGAGAATTTCTCCTTGTGTCATTCTTTTGTCTTTCAATTCAGAGTATGACTGCAGAAGTCTGGAGGACAAAGCTGAGAGAGGGGGACAGAAAAGTTGTGGATGCCCCATCCCTGGAACTGTTCAAGGCCAGGTTGGATAGAGCTCTGAGCAATGTGGTCTAGAAGGTGTCCTTCTAAATGACAGGGGGATTGAAACTAGATGATCTTAAGGTCCCTTCCAGCCCAGACTGTTCTATGATTTTATGAAATCTGGTTAAAAGGAGGTGACCAGAATTTCCTATGTTCCTTTTCTCAGTGCTGCAGACTAAGTGCCACTTACTCTGCTGCAGCCCTTCTGCTCTTCTGGGAGTTTGGTACCAAAAGAAATAGAAATTGTGGTGCAAAGAAGGAAAACCACTAGATTTGGCTTAAGAGATCTAGGCTTATGCTCTAGCTGTCTGTATTGCCCTGAGGCATCAGCTGGTGCTGAGGAGGATAACAGCTGTGTGGTATAAGGAGTGCAAGGTAAAAGCAGCAAAGTAATGAAACTGCTTGCAGCAGCAGGAACCAGGTTGTAGGTGACTTCAAACTTCAGCTGACTGTACTCACAAAGTAAGTTGCTGACTTCTCATTAGATGTCTTTTTCAGTGTATGGCAGGTATTCAGGGCAGATAGCTTGGGTTTGTCTTTTTTGGCTGGTGTGACTGGTGCAAGTAAAACAGAACCCATCTAGGAGGTGTAGTGGAGTCTGTGACACACCGTGTGTCACTGAAGTCCACACAGCAGCAGGATCAGTCAGGAGGGAGGTGGTCACCAAAAGGAGCCTGTGTTTCTGTGTTGCCTTGTGTCCTGAATAAAGGAAGGGAGGGAGGGAGGTAATGGTGTTCTTTCTTACTCTTTAAATGGCATGTGTTTCTGGTTACTTAGAGCTGCATTTTTCCCTGCACTGCCAGAAGAACTGGGTGGGGACCCATTTAAAAGGCCACCATTGCGCAGCACAGGCGAAGTTGAGCTTATGGGAATCCAGCTGGAAGTGCTTACCAGTACCAGAGGTCCAGCTCCCTCCTCCTCAGAGCCAGAGCAGGGAGCTTGTGGATGCACAGTGCAACCAGGATGTGACCCAGAGCAGGGACAGAGGTGGAAAATGAGTGGGACCCAGCCATGGCCTGCTCTTGTGCTGCCTCATGTGTGCTTTGATGAGGTAATCAGTAATGCTGAACTCTGGGACAGAAGTTTTGCTTTTATAAGGGGCAGCAGTGAGAAGCAGTACTGCTCTGCATGCCAGCCTTGTCCTTTCTGGCAGTCTCATCCTGTAAGCAGTAAATGTGTTCCCTGTTCTGAGCTTCCCTCTCCTTCTCTCTTCTGCAGTCCAGCTGTGCTCTGCAGTTTTGCATGCATGGATGGCACCATCCAGTCAAACACAAACACATCTCTCTCCCAGCCTTCATCAGGGATGTCTTTTTCATACAGATTCTCCTGGGACAGCAGTCTCAGAGCCCTTGGGGCTGGCAGGGCTGTATCCATGGTAAATACAATCTGGCCGTGAACTGCTTGGTGTTTTGGCATTGCTGCATCCTCCCATTCCTCTCTGCTCCCATATCCTTGGGGTTCAGAGCTTCAGGAGAGATGGGATGAGAAAATCGGGAGATGTGGAGATGGTGTGGGGCAGCTGTCATCTTTCTAAACCAGCCTTCAGGAGGGTGCTTCAGCTCCGCTGGGATAGTTTGGGTCCAGTTACGGAGCAGAGTGCTGGAATCTCTCCAGAGACACAGCGTGCTGTAAGCAAACTGAATGCACTTCTGCATTAGAATCATTTAGTTGAAAAAGAACCTCAAAGATCATCAAGTCCAGCTGTTAACCTGGCACTGCCAGCTCCCAGACTAAACCATGTCCCAAAGTGCCACATCTACATGTATTTTTAAATACCTCTGGGGATGGGGATTCAGCCTCTTTCCTGGGCAGCTTAACCACTTTTCTGCTGAGCTTTATTTCTTCTCCCTTAAAATATGGATGGTAGTCTCTGGTTTGCTATGAGCAATATCAGACATGGCAGTTTTTGAGTGGTCAGGTGCTGTATTTTCTCCTCTGTTCTTCGTGGTAACTATGGTACCTTCTCCTGGTCATCCTTGTGCTCAAGTGGTCAGCTTTACAGATGGGAGGAGACAGGCATCAGCTCCTGGGTTATCTTGCTCTGCTCTTCTTGGCAGAGATGCCAAGGAAGGAAATCTGGATTGGGGGACACTGGAATGTGGCTTTTATTTTTAAAACAAACCTGCATCTCTAGTGTGACTGGCATTCGCTGAGCCATGATTTCTCATGTAACCTAAACAAGTTACAGAGTGAGTCACTCTCCCCTCTCCCCATCTCTGCAATGAGAGCTGAGCTGCTCAGTGGGGCTTCAGAGGTTCAGGCTGGGGCTGAGATGGGGAGAGGGTGGGGTGAGAGTGAGGAGAGGTGAGGTGAGGTGAGGTAGGCCCACAGTCATGGGGGTTGCATCAAGTGTCTCTTTGTTTTCCCTGATATGATAACCTGGTCTGTGGTGTTGCAGTACTTCGTCACCAGACCTGTTTTAGTGTGTATATATGTGACCCTTCCCATGAAGCATATATACACAGGTATTAAATATATCACTCTATATTATATTATATGTGTGTGGTATCGAAGGAATCTTTTAAATGAGGGTAAAGGAAAAGGACTCAAGCCAGGAAACGCAGCATCTCCAGTTTAATTATGAAGCCTATTATTTGAGATAGGGAAAGGGAAATAACAAAAGAGGAGAGGGTTTTATATAGATAGGTATAAGCTTTGAGATGGGACAGGTTTCGCTGTTCACATTTTTGAAACCCTTTAGGATGTCCTTGCAGTCCCATCTCAGTGAGAGAGTATTATACTGCTAACTAGTGAGTAAAGTTTTAATATAAGGCTTTGCTTATATTATTTAAAGGGACATTGTGAAAGGCAGGAAGTTTCACACTTGACTTCTCAGGCTTGCTTTATCAAGCCAAGAGGGTTTTCTTCAGCACATTATATGCTCTCAGCAGAAATGCTCAGTGCTCGCAGCTCTACAGAAGATAAACCATGAGTTGTAGAGGCTGCTTTAGTGGTGTGTTCACAAGACCCTGTGATAACTCTCTGCTTTATTTGTGTGAGAGAGGAAGAAGAAAATTCTGCAGCAAAGAATCAAATTTGAGAGTTTTTAACAAAGGAAGTGATGTTTTAATTTTATAACATTAGAAGAAAATCTCATATCCTGTAAAATAACTACAGACATTCACACAGAGCAGAAGCTTATTAAATGCTGAAGGACTTAGTGAAAATCTTTTTCCAAATTCTTTGGTAGGGGCAGGGATTTAAATGACACTGGCATTGGCGTTAACCAGGCCTTTACAGGGAGAAGTAAAAAAAAAAACAAAAAACAACACAAACCAACAACCCACAACAAATACCCTACTTAGATTGTATGAAACTGTATGTCAAAAATTGATGGGTTTTAGCAAGTGAAAAGAAAAGATAGCAAGGGGATGCTGCAGTTCTGAGCTGGGTAGTAATGATTTTGAGTCCTTTAATATGTCTTCATATTAATATAATGTAAGAATACCACGCTTTACTATTAAAAAAAGAACTTAGTATCTTTCATAAGGTCTAGTATAAGGATAAATATGTAGATGTTTTAACAACATTTTTGTTTTTGTTCTTAAATAAAGAAAGAAAAACCAAACTTGCTTCTTTTAGCCTTTGTAATAGAAAATAAAAGTGTGCACTTTAAACCCTCTCCTGATCCAGAGTGTGTTTGTGTTTTTCAAACAGCCTGCACAGGATTTTATCTTGCTTTCGGGTTTCCCAGCTGAGGAGGGAAGCAAAGGGAGCACGTCAAGCATTGGACCACTGTGGCTTTCTCCCATCTTTAAGTATAATCTGCTACTCTTCTTGCTGAGTGGAAAATTACCTATGTGCATATTAACAGTTGATGCAGTTCTTCATCAGACACACAATTCTAGTGAACTTTAGGTGTATTTAAGATGTTTTTCTTGCTCCCTAGTGCCAAGAATCCATGTGCTGTGCATTAACACATAGTTTCAGGTGTTTGGGTAACCTGTGTTTTGAAACCTCCAGTAATAGGGTAAACACCTTCATCTAGAGGTTCTTCTGTGTAGGCTGCTCTGTTCAACTGGGTTGGCCAGTTCTTTTGCCTAGCAGTGTGCACCCTGCTAGGGAACATGTCCTTAGCCCTGCTCACCAACTTGCACACAGCTTGGGCTATGGGAAGCATCCATGCCCTTACTTTCCTCCTAGAGAGGATGCTGTGTGAGGAAACTGCACTGGGGGAAGAGGTCACTGTGAAAACGTTTATTAATAACCCCAGCTTCTTTATTTTTTTAATCCATCACGATGCAAATTAATCTAGATTCTTGATAAAATCAAAACTGGAGATGTGAAGACACAGGAGTCCCATAGATATGCCCTGTTACTGCTGAATAAACTGGTAGTGACCAGAATATCCAGTCATATCCAGTGAGGCCTGAAGAGACAAGATTTGTCACACTTCTCCTTGATGTGCCTTCATACACACATAAGAACTTATGTCCTTCTGGCCAAAGAAGAGGCCTGAACACATTCTTGTAGTGCACAGGGAATGAGGAGCTGTGTGCGCTTCCGGTGCATCAATTAAATACATACAATGTGAGAGACATTAATTTTACATTCCAAAGATTGTTGAGGCCATGCTGACAAGAGCTGAGGGTAGCTTTTCCAGTACAATTGAAACCAAAATTGTCAAATTGTGAGAAAGACAAAGAATCAGGAGAAGAACACCTGTTTTCCTTGTGGGTTTGAGCTTCAGCTGTAAACCATATTTCTTCACTGAAATAAACTTGTATTTTGGAGAGGAAGAAAAGGAGTGGTGATTTCAAGAATCAGATCTTCCTAGGAACTTCAGCAGATACAAAGACAAGGCAGAAGAGACCCAGATCAGTCAGGAAAAATCTAGGTTCTGTGGAAGATTGAGAGGAGCAGGGTAGAAACCCCTGAGAGGTGGGAGGAAGGCTTCTCATTGAAGATGGTTAATGCCATCACACAGCAGCCTGGCAGAAGGGGTTTGCTGCAGATGAGAATCCTAAGCAATCCTGTAATGAAGTCTGCCTACTACACTAGAGAGAAATATTTCTGGGCAGTGACAGCAGATGATGCAAATGCTGTCATCCCCTTCATTGTGTTTGCTGCTGCCATTGCCACCAGGAACAGGGCCATGTTGTGTAGTGTCCTGTGCACAGTGAGCAGCAGACAGTTCCTGACACGTATGAGCTGGGAGGTGTGTTGGTCACTGGCTGGGCACAGAGGATGTAACTATGTAGGACAGCTGGGGGGAAAAACATGGGCCAGAAAGCAACAAGCAACAAGCTAGATAGTCAGAGAAGCCTGGCTGGGAGTGACTAGTTGGAGGGAAGAGGAGGAGGAAAGGCTGTGGGCACGCTGGCTGAAGCTCACAGCTGTTTGATATGTGGTGCAGGAAGGCACTGAACAGACTTGGTTGGGTTCTATGGGATGGCTCTGGGCAGAGGTCCTGTGGACACACAGCTATTGGGGCTTCCTGGAAAGCTGCGGGCTCTGGTCAGGAGCTGAGCCATGTCTCATTCAGCCTCACCCTTTTCTCCCCAGGATGGGAGTGGAGAGGACAAGACCTGTCCATTCCACATAACTTCTCTCCCTCCCAGATTGACGGTCACCTCGTGTTTCTTTGTGGTTCTTCCTCCAGGCAAGAGCAGTGTGTCCTGGTGCCTCTGGGACAGGAGTGGTGTTTCCTGAAAACAGCTCCAGGTGCAGCAAAGACAAGAGCAGGGACCAGACCAGACCAGATGAGAGCTCCAGCTGACTAATTTTCCACCACAACAGTCCTGTCCCTGGCAGCTCCCAAGATTGCCTCTTTCAGGAATGCTCGTATCTGCAGTTTATCTTGTGGATGGCAGTGCCCCAGAAAACTACTACTTGTTCCAGAGAACCTTAGGAGGCACAAACACAGCAGAGATCCCATAAATAGGGTCATTCATAGCCATCTGAATTAATCCTCCAGAAAATTACATTTACCCAGGGGTGGGATAGAAGTCTCTGAAGCTAGATGCCAGAGTAGATTTGGCTTGCTTTGAATTGGAAAAACACTCGGCTCTGGAGGTGCTCTTTGGCCTTTTTCCTTTGTTCTCAGGATTTCCTATGTCTTCCTTAGCTGTGGGCTTCCAATAGTGCTGCAGCCCTCCAGGCAGATGGCTGGGAAGGATGAAGAGCTGCATAGTTTTGCTAATTGAATACCAAGGCACATGCCCCCATCTGTACCCCAGCAAAGCTCTGAGAGAGAGAGGGGAAGTCCTGCTTCCATGGGACTGAGATGGCCTCAGTTTTCCTCAGCAAAATTGCTTAAAAATAACTGCAACACAGCTGGGCACTGCCCCTGGGAGCTGTGGTGGGGATTCAATACAGCAGCAGTGTTTCAAAAGAAGCTCTAGGCAGCCTGGAGCTTCTCCTGTTTGAGACCATTCATGTTTTGGTTTTGGGGTATCAGTGGCAGCCAAACTGTCAAAGCCTTTTTAAGAGTCATTGTTTACTTTCAGCCCACACACCTTCCCCAGACTCAGCTGACTCCTGTATCTTTCTGTCCAGCTCAGACCTCTTGTGCTACAATGCTGCAGGATCCCTGCTCTTGCTGGGGACCATGTTGTCCTTAGCAGATGTGAGTAGGAAGAGACGACTGACAGACAGCCTAGGTCCTTACAGACAGCCTTGGTTTTGAGAGAGAAACAGCCACAGGAATGTGTCTCTTGCTGTCTCACCCAATGATCTCCCATGGCCCAACATCACAGGCCTTGGATTTCCCCATCCTGATTTCAACCCCTTGGTTTATTGCTGCTCTTGGCACCTCCTGGGCTCTGCCTCCTGCCAAGGCTTGTTCCAAGAGCTCCCAAGACTGTCTCTGTCCAGGCTGCCAGAGTGTTTTCAGAGCAGGGAAATGCAAAAAGGCAGCTCTAGGTGTCCTTCCTGCCCAGGACAGTAAAACTTCTGGTGATCCCAAGGCCCTTTCTCACGTTTTCTCCCTGCCTAGCACCTAGTTCTCTGACAAATGGCACCTCACAAGGGAAGGCCACGTGCAGAGAAGCAGAGCCATGGTGAGCCCAGCTGCCATGTGAGCACCCCAAGAAGGGGGAGAAGTCTTGGCGGGAGTGGTGGGGAAGCAAAGCTCATTAACTTTTTGGCACTCGTTTTGGGGAATTAGTTTTTAGAAATTCTATTGCCTCAGGCAGGAGGTGCAGGCACGTCCTTCCACTGAAGTTCACTGCTTGCCTGGGAGATCCCAGCGCTGCTCCTCCCCAAAGGGAGGCAGGCAGGCACATTTGTACACACACATAGGCACATGTATGCATGCCATACCCTGCTGGGGAAGGAAGCCCCTTCAGAGGAGGGAAGGGAGCTCTGAGGAGCGAGGTGTCTGTGTCACATGTTGCTACCATCAAAAGTACCCAAAGGCTTGCATGCCCATGTTGCAGGCACCAGGCAGGGTCTTTAGCCAATACAGAGCCCTGGTCCTACTTTTCCCTCAGCTGCACACCCTCCCATGCTGGCTTCATTACTCCTTCTCTCACCTCTTTTCCTTCAAAGTAATCCACTGTGGATGCTGACACCCCTGTGGTCTGGCCACAGCCTTCCCTGCTGCTGCTGTTCTGGGTATTCCTGCAGCTCCATGGATGTTTGTTGGCACTAGCATAATCTCAACACAGAGGAAGACAAGTTTCTGGGATATGGTGCAAGTGTCCTTTCAGAATGGCCATGGTGAAACTCAGCCTGCAGGCCTCTGCCAAGGTGAGAAAAATTCCCTACCAAGCCAAATGTACCACACAAATAAAGAGTTAAATCTGGAAGCTGTAAGGGGAATGTACAATTGTCCTAGGAACTAGTACAAGAACAAAAAATTGTAAAGATCTCTGCAAAGAAGCAGTGATTAACCTCTGGCAAAGGGTTTGCTTGCATAAAAGAAAGAGGAAACCACTTACCAAGCTGGGTTTGGTGCAAGAATCAAACCCTGTGGGTGGGCCTGGAGCCTCCACAGAGACTTTGAACAGTAGGCTTGATTTGTGGGATGTGCAGCAGAAGACATCTCATGTGAGAAGGAACGAAAATTTCCAAGTAATGGCTATGCTGACAATGTGAATGGTCTTGGGTGACTGAAAGAAATGGGAAAAAAAAGGAAAATAGTCTTGCTTCAAGAACAGCAGAATTTGCAATTTTTCTAGAGGTTTCTAAACGTTTTTATCCTTTTTTCCAGATTCACTTCAGGGGAATGTCATCTTGTATGCCACCACCAAGTCCCTTCAGTACTGCTGGCTTCTGCCTGCCCCTTGTCACTGCCAATGGGCCCCAGATCGTACAGAACACATAACAGCAGGTTTTATCTCTGGGGATATTAATTTGCATTAATTTGACTCTCCTCTTCCTAGCTTAGCTTCCAAACAGAATAAGATATTTAAATGTATTTATCCCTTTGCCAAGGTGGGGTAGTATGCTTGGGGATGGATGGATGGATGGATGGATGGATGGATGGATGGATGGATGGATGGATGGATGGATGGATGGATGGATGGATGGATAATACTGTTGCATAAGCTTTATGTCCTTAGAAAATAAGACAAAAAGGTTTTATTTTCTAAGAGGACACATTCCATTAGATTACCAAGGCAAACTTCCACCTTATTGGAGGAAGCTGAGATAAAAGCAATTAGTAATAACAACCACTACTGCCTTTCTTTGGTCAAATGTCATTGCTGCTGCTGGGTTCCCCATCAGCTGTGCTTTCAGACACACCTGAGAAACAATTAAATTCCCTTTTGCAGTGGTGGCCTCATAAATCAGCGAGCAGCCAAGGAGAAGACCCAGAGCAATAATCTGCAGGAGTTTCTGACTGGGGAGGCACACAAGTGGCTCTTGGTTTTGGGTCTGAGGGAGGCTGCAAGACACTGGCAGGAGCAGAAACAGGGGAAGGGCTGCTCCAGAAGCGCTGTGAAAGTGGCCCTGTGGAGGAGTTGAGGGAATACTCCTGAGGCTGAGGGAAAGATGGCAACTTGGACCCATGCACAGAGAACCTCCATACCCAGCTCCTTATAATGAGTAGAGTTGTATCAGAGGTCTGAATGTCTGAAAAGATTCTTCAGGGTCTCAAACTGCCAGCAAGGCTGTACCTATGAGTGCCACCTCAGCAGTGTTGCTCTACAGTTCTCTTTGGGCCCAATGGCACACCTCCCTAGAGAGGTCCTGTTAGAGACAGGAGTAGAATTAGAGGTTTTAAAAGAGACATTTACATGCTTTGGTGCCAGCAGAAGAACCTGAACACTGCAGGAAGCTAAGAGGTCAGAGGAAGGAAGGTACAAGAATTGGTTGCTTAAAAAAAAAGAACAATTCTTTTAAATAAAAATGTAAAAGGAGGGAGAGTATGGACCAAGGCAAATGTTGAAGGACCCACAATCCTCCCCTCAGGACTGCTGAACACTCCTTGGACAAATGTGCCGAGAGGTTCAGCCAGCACAGCTGGGTGGTGTGGGTAGATGCCCAAGAGACTGCAGAAAATACAGTGAAGTTAGCCCTGGTCTCTGCCAGTTAAATTGGGGTTCCTGGAGTTTGGCCTGTGCCATCACATTAGGTGCCTCCTTTTGTGTGCCATCCACTCAGGGACAGTATAAGTTGACTATGGCTGGTTGAGTCTGTGAGAAAAGTGTAGTTAAGGGCTGACTGGGCTTCTGAGTGATGGCTGGAGCAGAGCTGCTGGCACCTCCACTAAAATGGGATCACAAAACCAGTAAAAACATATCTGATCTGACAACAGTGCAGCCAGCACAAGTGATGCAATCTGTGGCCATGCCTGCATCTTTCCAGAGACAACATTTCAACTTCATCCACTAAAGCAGCTCAAATGCTCTGCTCTCCATGGCAGGGACATGGGGGCAGACAGACATTCCCTACTGCTATGACTCTACTCCATAGTATATTTTCTGATTTCCTGGGGCTTGAAGACAGGGTGGTTCCAGCTAGTGATGTTACCCAAGCTCTTCTGGTGGGCAGGAGCTCACTGTTCTGGGATTCTGAATCAAGAGGGACATGCAGTAAAGTAGGAGACTTTGTGGACATGGCAAACACCAGATGAGATGTTTATTTCGTCACTCTCAGATCTCTAGACAAAAATTAGAGATGTCCATTGCAGGCTAATAATTCAAACTGCTAAGAGACAATTTAGATGATCTTTAAGGTACTTTCCAATCCAAACCATTTCATGATTCTATGAATTTTCTCTGAATTAAGGTCTTCATTTTCTGAAGCCATAAATGTCAGTCAGTTGCTGCAGCAGTGGCTGTGAAGTTCTTGGGTCCCTTCAGGCATGTGGTCACATGTTTGTTCAGCTTTCATAACAAGTTTGAGCCTGGGACAAAATCAGGGAGTCCAGCTGCACCTGGCACTGGACAGCTACCATGTTCCCAGTGACTTTCCCATGCCAGCCTGTGATAAGAAGCAATACTAGGCATAATATGACAATAGCTGTCCCAAACATCAGTGATGCCTGGCATGACTGAATGGACTGGAAGATTTCAGGAAAGGACATGGATCTCCTGGCTGGCAGGCTGTGGTCCAGGAAGGAGAGATGTGATCAAGTCTCTTGCTCACAGGAGCCAGAATGCACTGACCATCTGCAGACTCTGCTGGCTCCAGCTTTGGGTGGGTGGAGAACACTGTAACAGCCCAGGTTAGTGTGGTACTGTTCTCCCTGAATGGCTTCACCATAACCTGATGGTTATGACTGGCTCAAAATCTGAAGGGGTTGTATCATAATTACAAATTCTACTAAACTAACTACTGTTAGTTGATTTCTGTTAGTTATTGATTTCTGAGCCTGATTAGATTGGGATCTAGATCATGAGTCTTCTCCAGCTAAACTCAAATTCTCAACTACCCAACCTGGCTAGATAATTCCTTCCTTTTGGTTTCTACTGGGTTAAATCAAATGCATTTCCTTATGAAACCAAACACCATGCCTGATTTTGCTGGGCTGTGTCCAGTTGCTGTGGCTCACAGACCACTGTAGGAATACCTGGTTTCTACCGACTCACAGTGGCACTCTAAGGCTGAGCCTGGCAAAATAGACAGCAACAAACTGAGAAATAAAGGCATTTCTGTTGAAATACCACACTCAGCAAAAGAAAAGACCACACCACATGTAAGATGCTTCTTCTCACACCAGGTTCTGAAAAAGAGGATCAGACCTTTATCTTCCTGTCTCCAGTCCTTTTCTCCATGCTAAAAATTTCACTGACAGGAGAAGAGGGGCTTTGTGTGCTCAAGATCTTACTTAACCAGCTGTTACCACGGTATTTGCAGGGTTCATGAACTCTCTTCCTGTATAGCAGTGCTCTAAGAGGAGGCTGTTTGTTTCCTGATAAAATTCTGTGGCACTTCAGAAGAAAAATCCTGTATTTTGGGGATGATGCACACTTATAAGAATGAAACCTTGTGCTATTATCAATATTAACTTAGGAGGGACACGCAGTAATTGTTGCATTACATACAAATAATGTCACTATCTTCATCTCAGCTAAAAAGTTAGCAGGCAGATGCAGACAGCATGTGTATCTCCCTGTAACAGCCTGCACAGCCTGGAGCTCCTCAGACCCTCCCAAGAACGTGCCAGAGGATCCCTCTCCTGTTGTGTTTGCAGCCAACATGCACCCCTAACAGCACACACTTGCTTTTTTTCCCCTTCAGACACATGTATTTGTTATAACACCTTGGGAAGGAAAAGGGTGCTGCCTTTGCAAAGTTAGATAACTGGCCCAGTTCTTTGCTGCCGGATTGGCTGGGAGAGGCCCTGTAAAACCACGCTGGCCAGGCGCCCAGCCCAGCCCTGCAAGGCTGCAAGCTATTTCCACAATTGGCCACTTCAGAGTGGGAGAGGGGGAGGTGAAGACAGCCAGGCAAGCTGCATCTCTGCCAGGCTGCTTCCCATTCTCCTTGTTTTTCCTGAGCCAGAGCATTCGGCACACCCGCTCCGGGTGCCTCCGAGCCCATCTCGCAACGCCCAGGATAGTGGGGTGTGAGGCTGGTGGCCAGGCACCTGTCCCTCCCTTAGCTCTGCTGGCACAGTCCCAGGACAGGACATGTCAAGCTGCAACACCCCTGGGGGCCCCACTGCCCTGGACTTTCCGGAAGTCCTGAAGTCCCTACTGGAGTATTCCTTGCCCTGGACCAACAAGATGACAGGTAGGATTGAGGAAATATGTACTGGGGGTTCTGTCTTGATTTCTCCATCCCCTCCTTCAGTTGCAAGGTGAGAAAGGGGCAGATCTTGTTTGCTGCAAGCCCTTCCAGGGTGTGTTTCCTCAAAGTGTCCAAGTCAGACAGGGAGTCCTGGCACTGTGCATGTTGTGCAGCTAGGAGGAAAAACAGCAGCAATGGATTGATTATAAAATCATGCTGAGCTCCTGATCCTTTTAATCTCTGTGCTCAGCTACTTCGTGGAAACCCTCAAAGATTCACGCGCAGAAAAGGCTTGGGCACTAATGTTCATGCTCATATAGAAGCAACTTCCAGGATTGCCATTCGTCGTTGTCCTATGGTTAATAACCACTAAGTCTCCAGACATTGCCTTTTCCCAGACTCAGACTGTCCAGAGAGCCTGCACGGGGCAGGCTGACTGTGCAAACTTTGTTTAATTGTTTATCAGTGAAAAGCTGGGATAGAGAACATAGCAAATGCTGCATTTTCTTTGCAAGAGCACTTCTGTACTCCTAGGCTTTCTTACTCTCTGTGCAGCATCCTAGAAAACAATGAGAAGGACCCAGGAGGTTGTTTAGTCTGGGCTTTCTGGGCTGTGCTGAACACTTTGCTCATGCCGCACTTATGGCTTTGCTAATGCTAGGTCTGCTCCAAGCACCCATCACAGTTTGAGTACTCTCTGGTTTTGGATAGGATGCTACAGACCCTTGACAAGCTGCTTATTGGTTGCTGTGTTTTAATGTTTGCTGCACAGAGCTGGGGAGGTGTATGGGAACACCTCAGCTCAACAAGCCTATGTCTGGGCATGAGAGAGTTGAGCTCACAGAAACAAACATGCACAGTGCTTGCTCGTCTCTAGGAAGTTGCTACCAGGACATCCAGGCAGCTCTGCAGTGTTGAAGGGCAGCAGAACCCAGGAGCAGAAAAGCCAGACACACAGTGTGGAGAGGGACCCTGCTCTCGCTCCAGGGTCAGTGGGAGAAAGGGCTGCTCCTGTGACATTAAAGCATTCCTGTAAGGAAAGGCACCTGTCTACACCTGCTGTAATACAGTGAGCCCTACGGCACAGGCACAGCTCCCTGGGGAAAAGGGAAATAGGGCAAGGGGACTGCCCCACCCCTAAGGGGCTCATTTTGTCACATTGCTCTGCTGCTGCCTCCTGTGAGCTCTCTCTCTCTCTCTTTGCTGAGACTGCCCACTAAGAGGTGTGTTTCCATACCACACATATGAAGTCCCACTGTTTGTGTGGACCAGGGCATGTTTTCCCAGCTGACTGTACCCAGGTAGAAAGTGGAACTGTCTGGGAGGAGGCAGTAACAGCCAAGGGCAGCTCATGTGGTGCAGAGACTTGCTGTGGCTAAGCTGAGTTTGGCTGCTTTTCTGGGATCTCTGCTCTCCACAGCCAAGTAGATTTGATTAATCCAAAGGAGGAGTGCGGCAAAACCTATCTGTTTAGAGTAGGGAGTAGAGGAGAGATCAATGATTTGAGAGAATAATTTAGCCTTAACTGAATGTGACTTATTTGGCAGCTGAGAGCGCTGTTTTGTGGCAGCTTTCTTCCTCAGCTCCAGGACCACCCTGCCTTTCCGCATCACTTCCTGTAGTCCTCAGAACTGTCTCTATTATGCTGCCTCCCTCTCCAGACCAGCATTCCCATCATGGCCCTCTTCCCACAGAGCTCAGTTCTCTCCTTCTGGGCCTCCATACTTGGACAGCACTCATCTGGATTTGCTAGTTCTCAGGCCTCTCTCTGAAATTCTCTATTCTGCTATTCAAACCTCCCAGCTGGGCTCACTGTACATCTCTCCCCCACACCCTGTGCCCAGCAGTGAGCAGCTTATCACTTGCCTCCCTCCCTGCTGCACCCCAGAACTGGGCTGTTCTGTATCATCTGGCCCTGACAAGGCTCCCAGCAGCAACAGCCAAGGCTGCTGCATTCCTCTCCTCACATCTCATTGTCCTCCACTCTTCCTTCTCAGCTGCAGAGTGAAAGCAAATGTAAAAGTCCCAGGCAGATCCCCACTTAACCATGAGGGTAAAGCTTGTGGTACAGTGCCTGCTTTCTGTTGGCAGTTGCTTTGAACACTAATCCCCAGAGGCAGTGAGGAAAAGCTCCCAGGGCAGCCTACCTCCTAGCTGGCAGGGCAGCGCTAATGCTGGAGCAGGGTGATGTGAGAAGCAACCCACAGGAATGTTCCTCAGGAACTCCCTCCCTCCTTCCTGCCTTTGGGAAGAGCAGCTAACGCTGTGTAGTCTAGATCATTTCCAAGGAAAGTCACAACTCACAGTGGTACAGAACAAAACTTCGTACAGTGGAGCATGGGTGCAAATGTGCTGGAGGAAGAACATGGTCAATCTAAAGGGAAAAGCCCTGGAGTAAAAGCTGCTGAGTGGTTTTAATAACCTCCTTTCATACAGACATTACCCAGCAAAGCAGCTGCCATTGAGCTCTGCAGGGGTGATGTGCGCAGACCCTGTTCCTTGAAGGAGTGTTGTACACTACTGAGGCACAGCATCATCCTTGGGGGCCACCAGCATTGACAACAATGGAACAAAGTGACCGTGAGAGCCACAACTGAATGGGAAGCCTGCAGCCTGCCCCACTTTGGCTGCATCTACTTGCCTAAAAGCTGCTCCTTTGTGACCTCACTCGCTTGTGTTCCCTATCACCTATCAGTAGCTGTTTCCTAGACAAAAGCATCACTGTGGGCTTGCTGCCCCTTGCCAAGCTGCGTGTGCTGCCTCTGTCGTGTGTGGTCTGACATCTGTGTCTCATCACCCTCTGTGAAGTGGCATCTCCCTTTCACACATGTGCCTTTTCTTCCTGCCAGCTGAGCTTGGCCAGGCGGAGGGAGTCCATGGAGGGCACGTAGCAGCCCTGGAGCACACTGGGCAGCAGAGCATGACCTGCTCTGCCTGCTTCTTGCAACTGGATTTATCAGCCTTGATAAATGATGCATTAACCTGCGCCATTGCAGCCTATACTAACAGGGTGGCCTTTTCCAAGCTTCCCGTTGGGCAGCATGTGTGCAGGAGTTGCATCGGGAGTCCCGCCCATTCCCTGTGAAGGAGGGAGCAGATTGGGCCTCCCAGCCCACGCAAGAGAAGTAGCTGCTGGGTAGGGCAGCTCCACATCTGCCCCGGTTGGGTGGAGATGGCCTCTGGTCCTCATTGCAGTAAGACAATGGAGAAAAACACCTACCCTGTGTGACTTCACATTCCATTCCTTTTCCTGGGGCATGTGGAGAAGAGTTTAGACCTGATTTTGGTTTTGGTTTTTTGGGGTTTTTTTGTCACAAAGACCATCAGGGTTTATTAGTAAGGGTCAGGTAAAATCGTGCCTCGCCAATTAAATTAAATGTTTGAGGTTTGTGGCAGGGAAGTTCAAGCAGGCAGATGCCCAAGTGCCTACCTGAGACAATGTCTTTATTTTCTGCTGGCACGGATGGGAATGCCTCTGCTCTCGCGGCTGTGTTGGATGCAGACGGGCCGATCTCAGCGGAGCACACCCCTCCCTTTCCCGTAGCTTCGCTGCAGCCCATCCTGCCGAGGGAAGAGCAGCCGCTGCTGACAGAAGCCTGTGGCTGCAGCATGACACTTCTACGAATTTGTTCATTTGTGGGAGAGGCTCCTCAGTACCCACCTGTGCTGTCGGGAACGAAATTGGCAATATTTGCTCCCTTCTTGTGTTCAGCAGCTTAAATCCCAGCACGGTATCCTTGCTGCTAAAGCAAGGGAGCCGCTTGGAGAATCACAAGAATTTCTTGTGATCATGACAATTTGGAAACGCGCCCTCTCCTCCCTTCCCCCAGCAGCCCGCCCATGCCAGCACTGCAGTGAAGTCCCTCTCCCTGCCCATGTTATGTAGGGCACGCCGCTGCGGGCATCGTGTGGGACGGAGGGAGATTAAATCCAGGGCACGCACGAAAGATGATTTTAGGATCCTAAATGAGGATACGCAAGGGCGGGCTGGAGCGCTGCCGCCGGGACAGGGCGGGGAGGGGGTTCGCAGCCGTCGCGCTGCCGGGACGGCCCTCACGGACGCCCGCTCGGCCGCGGCCCCCTCAAGCTCCGGCGGGCGCGCGGAGGCGCAGGGGGCGCGCGGCCTCCGCCGCCTACGCGCGCGCTGCCTCCCCCCGCCTCCTCCGCCCTCCTGACGGTGACGCAGCGCCCGCGGGAGGAGCGGCAGGGGGCGGCGCTCCGAATGCTAATGAGCTCCGTTGAGGCCCCGCCCCTGCACGTGCCCTGGCGGGAGGGGGGCGCGTGCCCGCGCGGGCCGCGGGGAGGGCAGGGCGGGGAAGGCGGGGCCTGTCCGCGCGGGGCCACCCCCCTCGGGGGGCACGGGCCAATCCCGGGGCGCGGAGAGGCCGGGCCAGGGCGGGGCCCCGGGGCTCATGAATACTGAAGCACGCGCCGGGCGTCAGCTGGCCGCGCCTGCGCTGTTCGCTCCGCGCTTCGCCGCTGCTACCGCCGGGTCCCGGGGAGCCGCCGCAGCCCCGCGCCGCCGGTGACCGCTGACAGCCCGCCCGCCCGCGGGGAGTATGCCCGGCCGCGCCGCGCACCAGGAGGCGGCGGCGGCGGGAGGACCAGAGCCCACTGCAGCCGGGGGGAGCGCGGGAGCCGCCGCGCAGCAGGAGCGGCGGGGCCTGGCGGGCGCGTTCCCGCTGGTGCTGAAGAAGCTGATGGAGAACCCGCCGCGGGAGGCGCGCCTGGGTGAGCGCGGGGGCGCGCGCGGGGGTAGCGGGAGCGCGCGGCGCCCCCCAGCTATCCGCCCCCACCGCCCCCTTCCCGCCCCGTGGCTCGGAGGGCGGGACCCGCCGGGTCACGGCGGGACTGGCCGCGGGGGGAGCACCCGCGGGAGAGGCCGCACGCCCCGGCCCTCTCCCTCCGCCCCGTCCCTCCCTCCCTCCGCCCCCTGGCCGGCCGAGCCAGGAGCCGGCGGCGCGGGATCGCTCCCCGCCTCCCGGGGATCGCCCTCTCCGGAGCGTGTAGGTGCCTGCGCTGGGCAGAACCGAGCGCTGCGGGAGCGAGGGGCCGGCAGGAGCCGAGACGCGGCACGCTGGGTTTAGTCCCTCGGCTGTCTGCAGCCTCCCCTGCCTGTAGGAGCGTAGCTGGGAGCAGCAGTGAGAAGGTTTCCCGGCTTGCTTGACCTTAATTGCTGGGAAGTTGCCCGATGACACGAGTAAACAGCGGATCCTCTCAGATTAGGTTCGGTGATAATCCATAAGGGTATGAGTGACTGCCTGCACATGCAGTCCTGCATGGGCTGGAGCTGCCTCTCTGCCCCTGCTGATGTGGACAGCAGCTGTGTAAATAACAGTGCTGGTGTTGTAGTCTTCGGTGCTCATGGCACACTTTCTTTTTTCTTGGCTTTTCTTTTCTTTCTTGTTTTTCCCCCTTCTCATCTGGCAGTATTTTTGCCTTTCTGAGCATCAATTTCATTTCGAGGAAGGCTCAGGATTATCTGCACTGCTGTGTTAGTGTATAATAAAAGAAGTCCTTACACCTGTGAATTTTGAGGTTAAAAATATTTTTTGGAACAGTAGACAACATCCAGGGTAAACCACGGCATAAGCAAGGTTGTCAAGATTGTTGCCAATGAGGATCCTACCTACCTTGCATGTCTAATATTGCCCAATACCCTGTAAATCCATTTTGTGATTCTGGAGACTATCTTTTTCTCCTTTCTTCTAAAAAAAAGTCAGCTTGTGATAAAGGTTTTAGTTATGTTGCTATGGTGCAGGATGCTGCAGCACACAGAATCTTGAATCTGCAAAATAATGGGATTTCTTAAGATATTTCTGCACCCAGTTCTTTTTAAAGACGTTAGCACCAGCAGGAGCAATTTCAGTTCATGTATGGTTGCTGATAGGGATTTAGTGACTTTGTCTTGGGGCTGATTTTTGTGTTCAGAATCATGTGATGTGGCCTATGGAGATGTAAAATTCTGAAATTAATATGATTGTGAGGTAGCGCATTTTTCTAAAATTAGAAACATTTGATACTAGATTGATTACTAGATGACCCTTTTCCAGTTCATGAAGGTGCTCAGCTGAAGCTTGCTAGTGAGTCCATTTCATCTTGGTTATCCCTCTCCATTCATGGTGTGATAAAGTTCAGGTTGTTCTTGTTCTTAAAATTTCTCCATAGATTTCCTTAGTTCACCTTGTTCTGTTTCACTCATACTTTGTGGAACTTGTTGCTCTGTGTTTATTTTGGTCTGATACTTGTTTGCATATTCAAGACAAAAGAAAGAATGCCTTCATTGTCAGCAGGTTTACAAAACTCCTAGTTTACAAAAGGCTTGTCAATAGACCTGTGACTCAATTGACTTCAGAGGGTCCTTGATTATTTTCTGTTCTTTTCATTGTGATACACTCCAAATGTTAAAAAATTACTCATTCACTTAATCCAGTGGTGCACTTTCAGCGAACTTTCTGAGAAAAGACCCTGTGCTTTTGTCTGGAATGCCTATTGACAAAACCACAGTTTTCTATCTCACTCTGTAAGGAATTGTATCAGCTAGCTGCAGTGTCTGTCCATTTGTGGTCTCTGGAAGATACCTGTGGGTTTTCCAACTGCTGTGGGTAATTTGACTACCCACTCAAAGCCAGCAGCTTTCTAATCCCCTGAGCAGCAGAGGAGGGAGGTCAGCCAGTTCCAGCAGAATGCCATCTCCTTGAACACCCGGCCATGGACCAGGTACAGCTCACCAGCCTTGCTGGGAGTTGGAAGGATTAAATAAATAAAAATAATGATATTTCTATTAAAAAAGGAAAAGTCCCATGAGTTAAGGGAAAGCAATTATTATTTTGGAGCAGAAGTGTAGGTCTCTTCCATTAGTAAGGAGCTGCTGCATACTCTCCGAAGGATGCCTTAATCACCAGTTGCATGCTGCTGTGGCAGGAGAAATGCCTCAGCAAATATCACAATAATGGGCATTAGGGGTAGGGAACCCTGCAACCTGCCTTGTTCCATCCTCACAAGTGGGACTAAAGACTTATGGAGCAATCAGCCCATACATACATACATATATATATAGTGGTTTCAGTATAATTTGACAATATTTTGTTGGTGAACAAGAGGAAGTTTCTCAAATAAGTGTTTGTTCTGTTTGTTGCTGGGCTAGCTCTTGACAGCATGGTGGCCAAAATCTTTTGGTTGGTTTTTGGTTTAGTTGGTTTTTTGGTTTTGAGGAAAAGCCAGGACAGGGAATAAAGCTTTTTTCATGCTGCTACTTATGGTTAAAACAGCAGTATTTCCAACAGTTCAGTAACTGAAATGGTCCACTTAAGTCACTGAGCATAAACTGGTGTCCTCACTGTTGACAGCAAATGTAGAGCCCAGTTAATAGGTCACAGTAGCAGAATGAGGGGGCTAAATCAGACATGAGCCATCATCTGCAGAAGTACAGTCCAGATTTATCAGGGTGACCTTGAATCACTGCAAATGGAGCTTCTTAGGATACTGCAGCTCTGCTGTCAGGTAATACCTGTTTACACTATAAATATCTTAAGAGAATTAATCTTTCAGGTCCCTGTGCTGAGGTAGGCAGAAACTTCCCCCTCAAGATGTAAGAAGTTAATTAGTGTTTCATTAGATGTTGTGCACCCAAGCAGGATGTTGTGTGGCAGAAATAAAGATTAAATTAATAGAACGAAACCCGTGGGAAAACATCAATGCAGAAATGATCATACAAAGGTTTTACCATGTTATATATCATCTTTGAAACAGATGAGCTCCCAATGTGTGTTAATTTCTGCTGTTTTATTTCAGATACTGTTAGAAGTGAGGGAGGAGAGAGAGACAGCATAGCTAAACAAAGACAGCGCTGAGAGCCCAGTGCTTGCTGAGTTGTCAGCTTGTAGCAAAAGGACAAAAAATTTCAGATGCTTTTCTCACGTGGAGGAAGGATCTAATGTGGTGTGAGCCAGGGACAATCACAAGAGGAAATTGGAGGAACCACAGTTTTTCCAGGTTACTGCAGGACAGCAGGGTGATCATGCACATCCAAAGAGCATTAAAAGATCTGACAAGAGCCACATATCCAAGTACTGTAGTCTTTTTAGCTTCTACCTTCTGAAAAATATTTTTATGCCTTATATCCAGTCTAACAATCTGTTAATATTTTTTCCTCTCTTGGAGATGTCCTATTAGATGTTGCAAAACAAAAGCACTATGAAAACTGACATAACTTATAATGGTGTACTGTTTTCCAGAGTTAAGAAATTTTTTTCTTTTAGTTGACATTTTGACTTTACATTGCACAAGTTTTTTATCATGCTAATTAAAAATAGTTATTTACAAATAATTCATTAGTGTTGCTTGGATTTGTTTTGGTGCTACATTTGCTAGGATATCATCCACAATATATAGTGCAAGTCTGGGTTTGCTTGTGCTGGGCACTATCAAGTGTTGGGGAGTACACAATCTCTATTCACAGGTGAAATGTTGGTTCCAATTTGGTGGGGTGTGCTCCAGTAGTAAGGCAAATCCTCCTTATATATGGAGCAGATGCTGTTTCTTTACTGGCTTCAAGTAGGAGCTGTTTAGAAGCATTCTGGTTATTTACACCATTACTGTTAATCTACATGTTTGCTTTGTCCAAGCAAAGGGTAGGAAAGCTCCAGAACTCCCCATGGAAAGGAGTTTATAGCAGGAATGGGAGCTGGAAGATGGTGATTTGGAGGGAGTAGTGTGAAGTGGCAAGAAGGCCAAAAGCTACAAGGTGATATTACCAAAGCTTAGGTCCAGGAGCCACTGGTCTGAATTTAATGTATCCTTTAGGTACTTGCTCTTGATCCCAAGCTGGTGGCTGGTGAATACTTTCTCAGCTGCTTGGTTTAAAATCAGTATCTTCTTTTGTATAAAATATTCAGAATACGGTAGATAATTTACTTTGTATGGCAGCACTGTTCTTTCAGCCATAAAAAGCTCTTTCAGTCACACATCCACACCAGCTAAGGCAACAGCGGAAGGAATGCCACTTTTATCAGAATAGGTTTTATATAAATAGGCTTTTCTGATTTAGAGCCCAGTTTCACCCCCACTTCCACCCCCGTTAAAGAAAAATGCTCCTTTAGCATGTTGTAGCCAGTCTAGAAAACCCTAATGCCAAAGATTGGTGCATTTTATTGGGCTAATCTCTCTTAATGCTGGAGATCTAAACTTGGTCCAGTGTATGTCCTTGGAGTCCCTGTTCTATTGAACTGAGTATTTGTTGGCTTCCATGGTAATGCCCAGTTTGCAGGTGATGAGGGTACAACTGGTGACTGTTCCTTCCTTTTGACAGCAGTGCTGGCTCAGTGCTGGCAGTACTAGCACTGCTTCTGGAATGCCTCCTTCACTGCTGATAGAACTGCATGGAGAACTGGATCAGGAAAATGACTTGGATTTTTAATTTTTTTTCTCTGCCAGCTTATTTTTATCTCTTAAATTATGTAATTATTCCATAACTTGAGTTTTCTGCTTGGATTCTGTCCCAGACAATTGTTAAGATTCAGTAGCTATGGGGAGCATAGAAACAGCCATTTTTCTGTAATATGTGCACTGTAGCACAGTAAATGGAGAAAAATTCATCAGTCTCTTGTGACTTGGGGGTGTGATGTGGGAGTGTGCCTTATTAGACATCTCCCCAAAGAGTGAAAATTGTATGTAGGTACTCTGAACTATCTATAGTGAGCAGCACTTGGAGCTATTGCTTTCTGTGGACATGCTGAGTCATTTCAGAGTGAAATGCTTCTAAAATGCTGAACAATAAGCATCCAGGTCTCTGGTGTCCTATGGACCTTCTGACTGATTTTCAAATGTAATCTGAAAACCCATATTCCTCTCCCATTCGTATTTAAATTATTGTTCTGCACCTTTCTTCTTTGTGCATAGAATAAGCTACTCAGCCTCGTCAGAATTTTCTTAATGGTTTCCCACGTAATCCTGCTTAGGGACACTGACTTTCGTTGTCTTCTGAGGTGGGCATGTGAAACCCAGGCTGTGTTGCAGTGACTGGTTAATAAGCTCCATGCACCTTGGTAAGCTGTCAGCAAAGGTGCTGCTCTGCAGGGCTGCTCAGCTGCCTGGGGCCCAGCCATCACGGGGGGTTAGAGCCTTCCATACAGAAATGTTCCTTTTCAACATCTGGTTTTCCAGATCATGTCATGAGGCAGAGCCATGAGCTGAATTTTCTTTCATGGGGATTTTGTTTGACTCTTAAACTTTGAGTCTCTCCTGTGTTTCAGCTTGTACAGTGACCTACTTGTATTTTTCAGATAAAGAGAAGGAGAAAATAAAGCTTGAAGAAGATGAGGCAGCAGCTGCCAGCACTATGGCAGTCTCAGCTTCCCTCATGCCACCCATTTGGGACAAAACTATTCCTTATGATGGCGAGTCTTTCCACCTGGAGTACATGGATCTGGATGAGTTCCTGCTGGAGAATGGAATTCCTTCCAGCCCTACTCACCTGGATTTGAACCAGAATCCACTCTTGCCTGTGGCTGAGTTGGAAGGGAAGGAATCTGCCGGTGCTTCCACTGGTTCTCCTGCATCTTCCTCTTCCACTGCAGTTTACCAGCAATCTGAAGCAGCCTCCAGCACAGGTATATGGAATAATATGTGCTCTGAGGGACTTCTGTTGTTCTCATATTAAAAGATGGCTCTGTAGATCAAAAAGGAGATATGCTAACCTGTCAGTGTTTGCTGTGGCAGGTTACAGTTAAACATGCTCAATGTAGAGCCATAGTTCATGTGTCAATTCATGAAGATGCTGCCTCTCCTTTTCTTTCTCTCTTTCCATCCTATCAAGAATGAGTGTCTGTCAGTGTGCAGTCTGTTTTGCTTTTGAAATTATAAGAGCTGAAATAGCAACATAAAGTATTTGCTTTCTTGGTATTGCTAATATAGGATTTTCTCAACTTGTCCAGCTTCTTACTTTCTCAGGTAATTTTACAACAGATTTGATAGCTTGTCACAAGTCATTTTTATTACCTTGGTCTGCTTGGGTGAACTTACGTGAACTTAATGTACCTCAAATAACAATGTTAAATAGAAAAACAATGAAGCAATCGTTATTGTGGTAGCTTGGGATATGTGAAAACAGACACTTGGAAAAGGTGTTTTAATGATGCAGTTTGATGTTCTGTGGTGCTTTGAAGTGGGAATGGAGGAACAAACAAACAAAACTCTGCTTAAATGGTATTAGGAAACTTCATTTGTACTATGGAGATGTTCTCTTAAAGAATTCAGCTGCTCAGTTTGCCCTAGATTTAGAGTTTAAATATGATAGCCATCACAGTACTATTTTATGAGCAAGCTTTAAAGAAAGCATTTTGCTCTGGACCTCTTTTGTGAATCTCTGGGAAAGATAACATGGAATTCCTTCCATAAGTTACAGGGTGTGGCTTTTTTTTTTTTAGGTGGTATATGCAAAACTTATTGATCACTACTGCACATGGCAGTGACATGCAGTTTTGCAACTCATGTATACGAAGTTTTGTAAACAGTAGATTAATATGATAAAGCTCATATGAGCACTACCAGTGTCAGACTTCTCTGTTGGGCCATTTATTTCCATGTGGAAAAGAAGAAGAATACTGTTGCATTTGTAGCAAATCCTCCTTTATTTAGTCAGCTATTTGGAAGTCTACTTGTCTGACCTTTGAAGGTCCCAGGGACTGGGGTCTTTGGGCAGGCTTGTTTCTGTAAGGATTTGTATGGTACAAAACTCAGGCTGATACAAGTTTCTCCCTTCTTACTGCCACTGAAGGTGCTTTTTGTGTGTGCAAAGCATGTAATTTTTGCCAAGGAAGTATTAACTCCTGTCCTGCATCTGTCTACTCATATCTGTTATTCTGGCATATGCTTCTAGGGTTATATTACAGACTGGACTGTGAACTCTTTCTCTGTACCAGCAGCAATACAGCACCCACCACACCTCAGGGAAGCACTAATTCTATGAGCTATTTCTCACCACCGGGCAATAAAGTTGGCTTCTTTGTTGATTCTCTTCATCCTGCTGAATATATTGTAATTTCTCCTGTTGTTGCCAGAGTCCCCACCACAAAATGAGAGAAATACACCCAGTCCCATTGATCCTGACTGCGTAGAAGTTGAGGTGAATTTCAACCCTGACCCTGCTGATTTAGTTCTGTCCAGTGTGCCTGGCGGTGAGCTCTTCAATCCTCGCAAACACAAGTTTACTGAAGAGGACCTGAAACCACAACCTATGATTAAAAAAGCCAAGAAGGTTTTTGTCCCAGATGAGCAAAAGGTAACAGATTTATTGCTGTAAACTGTTCTAGGCTTTGATAAAAATTTCTGACTCTTTGTCCGAACACTTTGACATAGAGAGCTCATGCAGTTTACCTACATGATTGGTCAGAAGCACTGCCAAGAATAGAATTGGCAAGCCAGCTGCTGTGCTTGCTGGTTTGCAGGTTTTGGTATCATGAGCTAATTACTGGCAAGGAGCAACTGATCATGCTATACACAGAAATTAGAAGAGCTATCAAGTCAAATCCTCATCACCTGCACTTTTGAAGGCCGTTGTCTATATTTGCCCAGTATTGTGTCTAATCTGGACAGATTAGACACAATAGAACAGGTGGTTTTATGTAAAAGTTCACTCCTGAATTAAAACTAAGTAAAGGAAGCATTTCAGTTGGACGGCTTCTTTATATCCAAGTCTCTAAATCTCTTTAGTTTTAGCAAACCACTTGGTTGATCCTAAAAGAAGACTTGTGTAAAGATGAAATCTTACAGCACTGCATGGTCTCCATTTTGATGTCCGAGCCCTGCAAACCTATGGAGGAGATTCCTCAATAGAGCAGTCAGTGTGAATATCATTATACAATAAAGAGGTGTCTCCAATACACTTGTCAGTTTGGCATCTCTTTTTTAATACAGGATGAAAAATACTGGACAAGGCGAAAGAAGAACAATGTGGCAGCAAAGCGTTCCCGTGATGCCCGGCGGTTAAAGGAGAATCAGATCACAATTCGGGCGGCCTTTCTTGAGAAAGAGAACACAGCCCTGAGGACGGAGGTGGCAGAGCTGCGCAAGGAAGTGGGACGATGCAAGAACATTGTTTCTAAATACGAGACCAGATACGGACCCTTGTAAGCACACCCTTTTCCTTGTTAGGGCTCTTTGTTTTAGCCTCTTAGACTTCTCTGCCTTCTGTAGAGACTCCCAGAAATAAAGTTTATGGAGGCTTTGCCATTTTGCATCTACACTAGAAAGAAACCAACAAAACACAAACAAACCCTGTTTCTGTTGGCGCAGCTCGTTCAGGCCCTCTCCTGATCATTCTGTTGTCCATAATCTTAGTGTCCATATTTAGAACCTTGTTTTCAACACTGATAGAACATTTTCTGATGTCATACAATTGAACAGATTCACCTGTCTCGAGGAATAAATGTGGATCCCTCCAGACTGGAAAGAGCTTTTGCTATCTGTTCTAACCTTCATTTTTGAGTGGAGAAAGAGCCTAGGAGACTCTCCACTCCTCTCTCTCTTTCTTCTCTTTTTTTTTTTTTTTTTTATGGTTAATTTTCAAGCTCTTGCTCTTTTCTCCTCTCCATTCCACCTCCCCCTCCCAGTAAAAGTGTAAAACATAAGTTTAGAATATAAGTAGATGTTGCTGGACAGCATCAAGAAATTGTTTCCTCTCCCATTCAGAGGCACTAGAAAGTATCTGTTGTATAGAATGCTGTTCCTGCTGAAGAGGAATAGGAGAACCTTTAGGACAGGAAGACAGGAAAACATTCAATCTCTTGTAAAAACAGAAGTATTGCAAGGTTAATCTATGAATGTTATGCAGAATGGAGTCAGTGCAGTTTAGATTACAATACTGTCTAAATGTCTTGATAGGTTCTAATCCTGAATAACCTGCAGAAACCAAGGAGAGAGAATAGTGAATCACTCGTTTTACATATGTGGACAAAATAATTTGATGTGGGTTCTAGACTGTATTTCTACCACCACCCCTCCTTTTTTTCCTTAGGGGGTCTTTCTTCTTGAACTGCTGATAAAGCAGCATGTTGCACTTAAGTGAGAAGTAAGGGAGATTTAGAAAAAGAGGTCTGGCTCATTAGGATGAACCTTGAGTCCCAGCTATTAAAAAAGGGCCAGCACCTTATGCTTTGAAAGAAGGGGCTTTTTTAAAGAAGTAAACAAGCCACTGTTATTTTACTGCACCTTACCTGTTGTGCAAGAGATTGAGAAAGAGTTTTGGTCCTTTGCCTCGTGATCACACTATGGGATAAGCTACACCCACTATAAGCGCGAACAGTTTACCTCACTGTCTCCTGTGTAGTAGTATATCTGGTCTCTCCACGCTTGCTGGTTCTATCTCCAGCATGTTTCCTGATAGAAAATTAGCACACAAGATTTGCCCTCTGGGAAGTAATCCATTCTCAGCACCAAGCACTGCGTCAACAATATATGGTGTTAAAAGAAAAAAATACGCTGTGTGTGATGTTGAGACCTTCTACACGACCTACAACTGCAAGAAGTAGAAGCTTTACCAGAAGTATATGTCTAGAAGTCCTCATAACAAGAGAAGCTGTCTTAAAAGAGTGGCTGTGTCAGAACTCTTAGGCTATACTTGCTGGGATAATATAAATATTAAGGAGTAAATGTGGGATGGTGATGTTGCGGGTAGTTGCAGTTCCTCTATTGAAATCTGAAAATACATTAGAAAAGCATTAGGGCTTATTTTCTTTGCTAAAGACTAGATTGTCTTTTAAACATAATGTGGAAATTATGAGTTTAGAGCATTTTTGTGTTGAATTCTTAAGGAAGTGGAGAAGCAGGCTAATCCACAACACCTAATGTATGCTTTGAACTATTCCCCCCTCCGCCCCCCGCTGTTATGCTCTTAATTTGACTAGAGTGGCTCTTGATGCAGTGTTGGTCTAATTTCTTTCAAACATACTAAAAGTTGTCACCCTTTCAGCAGGAGTTTTTTCTTTCACAGGGTGGTTTGTGGTGGTGATGGTGGGAAGTATGTTATAAATAAATTGTCACACTAAACACTTTGCTTTGTTTAAAGTGACTTATCTGATTCCGAGTGATGCAACTTTAAAGACTTTTAAAAACAAAGAAACTAAAAAGCACACATGAATCGCCAGTCTTCAGAGTGAGCAGTGAAATCTATGAGGTGTCCCAACACAAACAACTGATGATGACCCTGCCTGCCTCCTTGCCTGCAAGTACCCCATCTGACTACCCAGGGCTGGGCATGATGAAAAGTGCAAAGTCTCCTTAATTCTGTATATGGCTTTCTTATCTGTCTTTCTCACTGTAACTATGAACTACAATAAGCTTACCTACTGGGGTTTTGTCAAGACACTCAAAGTTCATGTCTCCAAGTCTGTTGACAGCCTGTGTGAATAGTGACTCTTCGTTTGGCACTCAAGTGGAAGAAGAGAGGGAGTTTTAAATGAAAGTGTCTGTATATATAAAGAACTGCTATATTTTAAGACTCTTTTCCCTGCAGTATAATGAGTTTCATTTAATACTGCAGCTCCCTTCTGGTACAGTGTAGTGTATTGTGGAGTACTGTGAGTGCAGAACTAAAGACACTGGGAAGACAGCAGCCCGTAACGTGTGAGACTTCAGTGCAGAATATTACAGCAAATGTACTGAAATAATCCAGAAAGCACCACAGTGTGCCATACAGGGAGTAATAAACCTCTATCAAATGACCCACGTAATAATAACCCACGTCGGTGGCTTTCCTGCTCCACAGCTACACTGCTGTAACCTGCCTTTTCCTTTAGTTCATTTATGAGGCTCACTTTCTTTTATGGTATCTTGCTGAAAAAGGATCTATTCTTCTGCTAACAACTTAGCAATCATGGAAAAGGTGCTATTCTGAGCTGCTGATCTCCAGGTCTTTTGGCAGTCTGAAACTACCAAATGAGTATTAGCTCCAGGAAAACAATGGCTATTAGTTGCCATATTACCATTTTCTGTCTCTTGACTGCAGGACAACTGTGGTGCTGAAGGTGAAACAGCCAATGATATCCCACAGTTACAATGGGCAGCTTAAGAGTGAGGACCCTTGTGCTCATGTGGGAGGGTAGATGAAAGCTTGGATGGATTGTGGTGATGTTTATTGTGTTTAGAAGATGAAGGCAGTAGGTGGAAGTTCCGTTGTAAGAATTTCATCAGCATAACAAGAATCTGCTCTTATATTAAGGGAGCTTGAGAGCTAAATCTGTGTGGGAAGAGCAAGAGTAGTTACTTTCTAGGAAAGGAGTACAGGGCCATGCTTGTAGCCAAAATGGAGCTTGTAAGACAGGAGTATGTTCATGCCTAGAGATTAATGAATAGCATACACCTCAAAAAAAACAAACCTTGAAAGCTTTCTGAAGCACAAGTGCCAAAATTATGAGGCATGACTAGTTAGCAGCATAGCTCAGTGCTATCATATTGAACAATTATTTTGACTTTGTGTTTACCCAAGAGATTTTACCCCTAATTTCAGAGCAGAAATACAAAGAGAAAAATGTGAGAAGCAGCAGCTAATGTTGTAAGCTTAATAAAAAAAAAAACAAAATCAAAAGCAAGGATTCATAACCTGTGTTTGACAGCATAACCTTTGTACAGAGCTTATATATTAAATGTAGTTTTTGACCTATCATTTTTAATGGACAATGTACTGAAGTAAAGAAAGAGTTTTTAATTTTTTGCTGGCTACCAAAGTATACCTATGAGTGTATTATTATAAAGCTCTGAGATAATCTTGGGATATTTGTATCAAACAGATAAATATCTTAGTTCCATGTTGCTGATATGGCAGCATATATCTCTACCTGTATTGAGTACTGCTGATTTGGACTGATATTTTTGGTATGTACTGGTTTTTGCTTTACTTTGGTGATAAAGGCCCAAACCATGGATTAAGAAAAACAAACCAGCAAGAAAGCAAACAACCATGACAGCATGTAAATGTAGCAACTCTTTTCATTTATAATTTCTAAATTTTCAGTTAGCCCTGGCTGTTCTTAAATGTCATGCTTCCTGTTTAAATCACAAAACCAAAAGTTAAATAGCTGGGCAAAGAAGTTGCTTCATTTGGATCCTACTGTGCTTAGGAGTATCTTTTAAATACTTACATATTGTATACAGGATTTGTTTTTGCGCTATGTCATAACATTTTAACAGCAAAATATTCAGTCAATGAGATTAGCATGTGCAATTCTATTGTTTTATTTCTGTTATCTTAAAAGCTTACACAGTGGAAACTAACAGTGAATGTTCATTAGATCTTTCTTTCAGAGAAGACTGTTAGCAAACATTTGTGCTTCCCTGTAGGACAATGCAGATTTGCACAATCTGTGATTTATGTGTCTACGGGTTGCAAAACTGGAAAATCGCACTTTAGGGTGAGTGCAGCTCAACTTTTGTAGCTGGGGAATTTGGTGTTGTTGTTATTAAGAAGTAGTATCTTTAAAAATAGATGAGAGGGTAGTAACTATTTAAAGGAGTGCAGATATAGCCAGACAGAAAATACTGTGCAATGCTGAACTCCTTTCTCAGTTTTTGCAGTCTCAGGAAGTTAAGTTTATTGCTCCGGAGCTCCCTGCTCCTCTCAGAATGATTCACTCTATCATTTTGTTTCTTTGACTAGGATGACAATCCTATCTGTAAGTGATAACTTGGGTATGTTTTCTTAGTGATCATAAGAAGAGAAATATTCTTTTAGCTCAGTTTGAATGTTAAAAGATGCTGAATTGACACTGTTAGGGTTTGAAGTTCTCTAGCCTTGGAACATACTCTGTAGAGGCCATAAGTTTGCCTGATGCCAACCTACCCCATTCCACAAAGGGACCATCTCCAAGGGGAGAGAATAAAGGGCATGTGCACCTTTCAGCATCACTGCAGGGATTGCCAGGAAAGAGAGCAGTTCATGACAACTGTACTTTCATTAGGAAGAAGATTGACACCGCATGGCCATTTCATAGTACTAACTTTGAAAATATATAAACTGTGGATGGAATTTGTGGACAACAAGTGTTGTTTTACTCTGCAGAAGACAGCAGCTATGAATAAATAATGTGCAATTTTTAATACAGTATTGCTTTCATACATTATGATCTAATCTACGTATAGTGGGTTTGTGTCTAAAAATTCCAAAAAGCTTAATCTTTCACCTGTTGCCAAGATCTGCTCCCACTGAAGCTGGTATCAAAGATCTCATTAACTCCCACAGGAAAAAGTCTTTACTCTTATGTGGTTATTGTAAAGTTTTAGCAAGTGCTGGAGTCATGGGTGTCTTTGCTTTCCTCTGAAGCATTCTGTGCTGGGATCAGGTGGATACATCTCAGATTGCAGGTGTAGTGTTGGTAAACTGGTCCTGGTAATTTTGATATTCAGATAATCTGAACTCTGCTTTTTTTTTGGTCCTCCATGGACAGAGTGAAAAAGTAGTGTATTATGAACTTGTGTTGGAGGAGAAATGTTTTTGGGTTGTTTGGTTTATCGCTAAGCATCTTTTTGCAGTAACATTTTATGTCTTTTCGGACAATTCTCCATTTCCTTGCTGTGCTGTTTGAGTGCCCAAGGTGTTCTAACTAGAGATCACTTTCAGCATTATCTGCAGGCCTGCTACTAATTGTACCAAATCAATTTCCAGTTGGGAGGTGCAGTGGAAGCCCAGCAGCTTTGGGAATGCTGTAATAAAACCACTTATGCAGAATTTTTTTTTTTTTTTTTTTTTTTTGTAGATAGCAAAAAATAATGGACCTGCACAGAGGAGAATATTGCTGCTTCGGTATTGTAAGCCACCTGAGCATAAAAAGACTTTGTTCCTTGTGATCAGGTGCTTTCATTTTTAGTGAGAGGAAGGTATCTCAGACCTTTGTAAAATCCAGATAGGCTTTTGTTCACCCTTCTAGTTTTAGCTGCTAAGCACAAGATGAGAAATGCAAATTTATCTTAGTGCATAAATCTCTTATTTTTGGCAACATACACCTAAATCCATAAAGAGCAAAATCATTTGTTAGTGCTAGCATTGTGCCTTTGCAGCACTGCAAGACTCAGACTGGCTTTCTAGATGTTCAGATAATTACTCTGGTCTGTATATCTGCCACTGTAACTTGGTGAAGATAGATAAACTCACAGTTGAAGACCGGGAGAAAGGTAGAAAGAATAAGCTTAACTAAATATCTGTGGAGATGCTAACATAATGCTAATTGAGAAATTACAGTGATTTAACTCCTCATAATGCAAATTGGCATACGGATGTAATTTGTTAGTTTGATAGTCTGCTATCCCTCACGAGTCACTTTTGGAATGCAAACTTACTGAAGTTCAGACACCTACAGGGAAAAAGGAATCCTTTGAGTAGATATAGACATAGATACTTGGCAAGGAGAGCAAAGAATGAAAGAGGAAGAGGAGAGTAATGCAACAGTCTGACCTGAGTGAAATTGCTAAAACTGATTCCTCACTGTTTACAATTTTAGGCCAATTTGAATCCCCTCAGTTTAGCATCATACTGAAGATAAGTAATTATTTAGGTCTTGGGAATCTCCTTGTCTTGGTCCTACTTCCACAGTCCAGAAAGGAATATACAGATAGGGAGAAGAGTTACTGCAGAAAGGCATGAAAAAATAGCTGTTGCTTCAACTAAGTGTGCTATTGCGCTGGGACTTGACCTGCCAATGTGACCTGGTCAGTGCTGTCTCATGAGGAAACTACTGTCTGAGGCCCCAATCTTTTAAGGCCTCAATTCTGCTGTCATTTCTGCATGGGAAGAGCCCTATATGTGTAGAGAACCATGTGGACTTCACAGGATCTGTTATTGAATGTGAAGCTCTGCCCAGGCAGTCAGCTGCAGAATTGTGTCCTTAACACACTGTCCAGTTGTAGTTAGAGGGCTGTTGATATTAAGTGTAATATGGGTGCCTGTTATATAGCCAAAACCCTTGTTACTTCATTTTCCTAACTAAGGCATGAGCAGAAGCCCTTTGCTGTACAACATCTGTAAAAAAACTTTAAAATGTACTTCACATACGTCTAGTAAATTAAGGCATGTGATTTTGGTCTGTGGGTCTCAACAAACCTTGCTCGTGTACCTGCCTGAATGTTTTCCTAGATCTGCAGCTGTTTCAGTGAGAAGGGATGGTGGGATTTGTTCTCTCCAGGGGGCACGATAGCAGCTCTCACCTGTCCCACTGCGGTGACCGCTCGCTACTGGCCAGGATCAGGGATGGATGCATCCTCCGCACTTTTATGTGAAGTTGTCTGAAATATGGTGATTAACATAATTATTGGAATACTGTATTTTGTATAACTTAGAACATGTAAATACACTTTTAAAACTAATCTGTTCTATGAAGTAATAAATAAGTGCTTCCATTGTAATATCTGAATATTGTTAATGCTTCATGTAGCTTGATTTGGGATTATTTCTTTCCTAGAGAACTACAGAAATCAAAACAAAGATTGATGTTGTGGAATTCTAGTCTAGTTGTGATGCTTTCTATCAACAAAAAATGTTTTAAAAATAATAATGAGCTACTTAAGCAGAGAAACTAAGATTTTGAGGGAACTGATTCTCTTCCAGTCTTTCTTTAACAGTAGTCACCTATTACATTCATAATTCTACTCTTCCCATCCTGTTAGCTGGACAGTTGATTTGTTTGTGAGTCGCATTTGGAAAGTAGCAATATTAAATTATTTGTAAACTTCAGTGACTGAGGAAAACTAAAGCTGGGTGGTTTTTGTTGGGTGTGGTTTTTTTAACTATTCTCTCTTTTGGCTCAAACAGATCTGTCTCCACCCTTCAGCCAGACTGCAGCAAGTTGCAGTGCAACAGTGAGTGACTGTTACTGAAGCTCATTTGTGACTTAGATAGTCTACATCTTTATTAGTTCCATTATGTACATAGATGACACAGGTTTCCTGTTGTGGTGTGGAGAGAGAAAGAAAGTGATTAATGACTTGTGCTTTTGCTGAGTACATGTTCACTGGATGCTGCACAGCTGGACATTTCATCAGATTTCATGACCTTTTCTGTCTTGTGTTGAAAAGAAAAAAAATAGAAAACAGTGGAGTAAGAATCATAAGTAGTCTGCTAGGAAATCTGAACGCTTGGGTTTTGAGGAGGAGGTGAGATTAATCCATCAGCCTTCATGTAAAGAAATTAGCCTGTGATGACACTTTCTCCAGCCATCATGTCACTTTGTCTTCAATGCTGTACTGGAGCAGTCTCTTCTCTGGTAACAGCTGTGTCTGCTGTGTTCCATAAATGACAAAGCCACATCTTTTGGAGTGGGCAGAGACAACGGCATCTCTTTTTATTTTCTTCTATTTTCTTTCCTCCTCTCTCAGTGTCTCTAGGCTGTAAAATAGCTATGAAACAGCTAAGCAAATGTGCAAGTTATTCTGAAAACTCTGTTCTTGTTAAGCTTTTTCAGACACATACAGTTTTTAACTGAATAATTTGAGGGAACTCCTATCTGCTATATTTGGCCTGAAATTCTGTTGCCTCTTGGATAAAAGTATTTTTTTGTCTTCAGATGTGACACTGATCTGTCCCATTCATTCAGTGGGATGGATGATAAATCTGCACAGTATTTATATAAGATACACATCTGATCTTAGTTTTACTGTGTGTTAAGTTGTTTAATCTCTTGGATGTCTACTCCTTGAGGTTGTCTATATAATTCCTGTATATGTAGCTGCTTTTTGAAGCAGTCCATCAAGAGCATTTGAGATCATCCTGACTGAAAAATTCCATAAAAGTGAAAGTGATAATAAAGCTTGTAAAGCAGCTGGGTAAAACTGTATTGCCATAAATGGTTTTAATTTATATATGAATCTTCTGTCCCAAACTGCTTATTTTGTACATAAACCTAAACACTCCTGGCAGCTGATGGGTGAAAATAAAGGTGCTTAAACAGCAATCTAATGAGGAAAGGGCATTTCACTATTACAGAGTTGGTATTATTTTATATTTCCATTTATTACACTTTTTTAAATGTATAAACCACAGATTCTCAAAGTCTTCGGCTTGGATTTTGTGAGTAGTTTAAATCCTCTCACCTCTCTGCTCATAACTGGTTTTTAAGAAAAAGAAAAGCTTTTGTTTAAAATGTAAAATTTTGACTGTATTAACTTCTGTTAGTACCCTTCCTTTTTAAGAAATAAAATGTATATTCCACTATGCTGAGATCCAGTAATTTTGTTCTCTAGATAGCATACTGTGTGGTGTACAGCTCCACTGCCAGCATTACACCTGCAGTTTGCAGTGAAGCTGGTAGACACTAAAGCAGCTGATCACCTTTTGGAAGCAGGTTCTTGCTGTGCATTTCCCATGTGTTAAATGTGCTTGGTAACAGGTATACAGTTCCCTGCTTTTATTTTCTGGATTAACTGATTTCAAAAGCATTGCAAGGTTTTGTGTTTGTCCTGCAATGACTCTTGGTTGAACTCTCAGGTAGGAGGAAAAATCTGAGAACAAGTCAGCCGCAGACACTTGGACCATGCTTTGTTATGTTGGGCCTGAGAACATCCACAGAGTAATCAGAATTTTACTTTTTTTTTCATGGGAAGAAGTAAGGTTCTGAATAAGTAAGTTTTTTTTCCATGAGGACAGCTTTCTCTGTACCTTTCTATGCATTTTTTTAACTAAACCTTGGTTGGTTGGTTGATTTGTTGAGGGGTTTGGTTGGTTTGTTGTTTTTTTCATTGGTGGTTGGGTTTCTTTGTTTTTGTTTTCCAAAAACTGGTAATTGAAGATCAACTCGGTAAGAAATTTATGTTTTCTATATATTCACTGCATCTCACACGTGCTTTCAAGGTTGACAAGATCACTGGTGCTTCAGTATAATCTCTAGATAAACTGCAGGAAAGATCTTTGTTGGATCTTCACTTTTATAAAAGGTATCTTGGATGATTAGTGATGGAGGGTGGTAGCAAGGAACAAACAAACTGTCAGTGAGTTGTTTTTCTCTGGCTGTCTTCCAGAGCCATGGCAGGATTATTGACCCAGACAATTTGTTTATGAAAGCAGAAACCTTTCCTAATTAGAGGGAGGGGCCTGACCTGTATTACATACCGAAGGCCAAGGACTTGACATGGCCAAGCCAAGGATTTGCCCTAGAAACTGAGTGAATGCAAGGCTGTGCTGGATGTATCCTTCTGGTGTTACATGGCCTTAACAGAGTGGAGGATATTTGGCATTTTTTCCCTGTTGGGATATCAGCTGGCAGCAGCACCAATGTTTGTTACACTGCCTTCTTTTCAGGGAGCTTGAATGTTCTCTTGGGTGGGTGGGGAGTAAGTTTATAAATGTACTAACTCTGCACATTATATTACTAGTTCCCTTTGGGAAATGTTGCAGCTATTAGTGATCTGAAATATGACAACGGCTTACTCAGCCTTCTTCCTGTTGTGTTTTGGGAAGATCTGCTGATCTTGGGACTTTAGATGCATTGGTACTCATTTTTGCTCCTGCTGGCTACACCAGATCCACTTCTGATCCACCAGAAGATCAGAAAGGATCTGTCTCCAGTTGGGTCTGTAGCACTCTGAAGCAGCAGTGGAAGGCTGTGGTTGAGAAATGTGCAAGAGCTGCAGCTGCCAAGTGCCTTGGGGCTTTTTGCTTGCTCTTGGCTGTGGTTGTTGGCTGGACATGGCCATTGAGAAAATGTGTCCTAGGCTTCTGAGGAAATGGAGAGCAAACTGACAATAAGAGAGTAAAGCCAGAAGCTGACGGTATAGCTATGATAGACATGTGCTTAAGTGGGTGGAGTGTCTCTGGAAAATAATTGCAAAAGAGCAATTATGGGACTAGCCTTCCTCCCATAAGGAAAGGAGAGGAGGTGAAAGGCTGGCTTGGGAGGTGGAGTGGAAAGTTGCTGGCAGTATTCCAGATGTTGCAAGAGATGAATTCATGTACCTTATCCCTCTGTGCCTGATCACAATTTTTATGATCAAAACCGGCTCTTGTATGCTTTATTCCCGAAATAAGCTTCCAGCTTGCAGGAGCAGGCTCATCACCCACCCCACCCCCGGCTGAAGGCTGGAGCAGCAAGGCTGTGAGCCAGATCCATGTGCGTGTTCCTCGGTGGCAGTGAGGCGGCGGCAGGGCCGCCCTGCCCCGGGCTCGGTGCTGTGGCTGCCCCGGGGCCGCGGTGCTGCTCAACCCACCCGTGCTGGAGAGGGCGGGGGGGCTCCCAGCAGCTGCTGCTTCAGCCTTCGTGGGCTGCTGGTGCGTTCATTTTGTCCTGATGATTGCTAATTTGTTCCTAAAGCTTTACAGGGTGTAAAATGTAAAATACATCATTTGAGAAGAAATAATCTCATCTCCTAAATTCGCATACTGCCTCAGTCCATCAAGCCATGGCTGCTCCAGTGTCCTGCTCCTGCACGCTGCTTGCAGCCAGGGCAAAGCTGCCGTTTCAAATCTTCATTCTGAAGGAAAGGCTGGCTTCATCAAGTCCTAAGGCGACAGTCGTACTGCAGGGCAGACCCGTGGTGTGACACGGTCTGGGGGCGCGGGCAGGCAGCCCCCGCCGTCCCCTCACGGCCCCCGCGGCGCCGCAAATGGCGGCCGGGCCGGGCCGGGCCGCGCCCTCCCGCGGCGCCGCGAGGTGGCGCTGCCGCCGCGCGCACCGCCCCGCCCGGGCCCCGCCCGAGCCCCGCCCGCCCCAGAGCCCGGCTCAGCCGCGCCGGCGCCGCTCGGCTGGGGCTCAGCAGGGTGAGGAGCGGCCTCAGCCTCAGCTTTCCGCGGTCCTCCGGGCTGACTCCCCGCAACCCTCACGGAGGCAGGGGTGCGCTGCAGCCCCAGCAGTGAGGGGACAAGGGGCAGGCACAAATAGCAGGTCGCAAAGGCTGAGGTGCTTGTGACAGTGCGGGCCCCGCGCCGCGCTGAAACAGGGCTGAGGCTTTGGACTCTTTTGGGCCTGCCTGAGTCAAGACACTTGGGGACCACCCCGGGAACGTCCTGAATGACTAAAGGCACCTTCTCCCTTCCCGTTGCCAAGTCCACAGAAACCTAAGGATGCAAACAGCAGCAGGAGTGAGTGGGAGGAATAAAAGTGTCTCTAGTGTTCCCCAAGGACCTGCACAGGGCAAATGGGGCCAAGGAGTCCCAGAAAGGCATTGCCTGCCGTGGTGAGCAACACCTCAAGCTCCCCGCGTTGCCGCAGCACACCAAGCCTGAGGGAAATGCTTCCCTCGCCCTAGAGCTGGCTTTGTCTTGAGCCTGTGAGCAAGGCAAACCAGCACACCCAAAGCGTGACTAAGAGCAGCACGAGTGACCCTGTTCTCCTCCCTGCCTCACCCCAGCCCCGTGGCGGCTGTGGCCAGAGAGGTTACAGAAATGAAGGAAATTCATTTCCTAAAAACCCAGAAGGAAAAGAGGTGACCTCTTTCTTGCCTCTTTAAAGATCTGGGAGGACCCTGAAGCATGACATTAATGATATGTAACCAACCTACAGAGGATGCAATACACTGCGGTTTCAGCTCTGTACCAATACCTCTGGGGACCAGTTTGGGGACATGATTGCAAGCTTCATTTCAGACCTGTGTATGGCTCATTCTGGGCTCCCTCCTCTTCTGCCATGCAGTGACTACCAGCCTGCTGAGTCTCTTACCAAATTAGGCTTCTTCTGCCCACCTTCCAGCCTGACAGGCTGTCACAGAAGTTTATACCATGGCTGGCTAGGAACTTCTTTCTAATTTTAATTCTAAATGTATTTATGATCCAGATGAGCTTTTAAGAGAACAAATTAAACATTTGCCCTAGCATATATTTTTGATACATGGATGCCGTTCCCTCTCAAATTCTCCTGTTTTAGATAGAGTAAACAAGCTCCACACTCAAAATGGCCACTCACAAACCTGCTCTGTACCTGCTACAGACCAGCTCCAACTTTCCTGAGGAGGGGTGTCTAAAGCAGCACCTGCAATGCCAGGTGAAGAGGTACCTCATATTTACTGGTCTCTCCAGACAATTCTTTGATGGGAAAATCCTAGAACCGAGTCTTTATTCAGAGCCAAACTGGCAGACATGGGCAGTGTCCACCCCCTGCATGTCTTCTTCCAATGCTCTGACTTGGGGGTGTCTTGTTTAAAGCATTCTGGGGCAAAACACTGCTGGTTTTGACAATTGTCCCTGTGACTGTCAGAGCCCCTTTCTTAGACAGCTCCTCACCCACCTTGCCTCTTCCCTACTGGTCCTTGTGCCAACAACACTCAGTGGGAGATTATGCAGGTCCTTGCTCCAGACCATCTGTCTCTTGCCCTCACTCTGAGGGACAGGGTGGTGCTGGGGTATCATGTTTCTGCAGTAGAAGATAGGTTTTTCCCCCTCTAGATCCCTTCTTCTCTTCTCCAAGGAACTGTGATAACCCTGTGGCTCAAGGAGGAGGGAATGACCTTTCTAAAGTTACAGAGAGAGGCTGGGGGAAAGAAAGGAACACTGCTGGTCCTGCTGACAAGCAGGGCTCTGAGAGGTGAAGGAGAGAATGTCAGGGGCCTGTTGATGGCCCAGGAGGGCTGGAAGAGGATACATCCTTCTGGGTACCACCACCCTGTGCTGAGGTGCTGCATGTTCCATGTGGCAGTACAAAGAATGGCTCAGGACCTGTTTGGCAGAGCCCAGCAGGACCAGTGGCCCCCATGGGCTGGCCATCCACACAGCCTGGCTGAGGCTGTGGGGAAAAGAGCTGGAGAAGGAGGGAAAGGGGGAGGTTTAAAAATAGTTCACCTCTCATTTTTGCAGCTGTCATTCATAGAGCACAAGCCAGCCCGAGGCCTCCCAGCTCCCATCCACATTAGGCCTTACATAATGGGAGACACGCGGGCATGGCTCCGGGCCGGGAACAGGCATCAGCCTGGGAACAGGCAGGGACGTGACATTTACGCTGCCCTGCCAAAGCCGATGAGCAGCTCCGGGGTGTCCAGGCCCTGAAAACAGCCTGTGGGCTGGGGAAGGCAGCTCGTGTGGCTGTCAAGGGCAACCCAGCCACAGCCACAGCCTGGAGAGGAGGCGAGGGAGAGCAGGATGCAACCCAAGGTGAAGGCTGGCCTCCCTATTGGCTGCTGGTAGAAATCTGGTCCAGCCTGCCAAGCCACTGTGGTGCTTCTGGAGGAAACAGCTGTGGGAAGGGGTTGGCAGCTGTGGGGAGGTCTGTGGGAAACACCACAGTAGGTCCTGAGGGGTGACTGTTTGCCAGAGGGGAAGATGTGGCCCCAGGCAGCAGACAAGGAAGGAAGGGTGCAGAGATGGCCCAGAGAAGCAGAAAACAGAGATTGTAGAGTGGCCTTCCAGGGAGGGAAGCTGCAAAAGAAGCACAGGAGGTGTGGGAGGATAGGTCTGGGGAGGAGCAAAGGGACAGGCAAAGAAGGGTGGGACAGTGCTGAGGGGAGCTGGTGTGAGAAGGGGGCTGAGAGGATGGGGAGACTTTTGAGAGTGAGGCAGAATGGGAAGGGCAGTTCTGGAACTGTTGGGGGTTGGGGAGATGGAGGATGATTGAAGAGCTAGAGGGAAAGGTGAAGGTCCACCAGAACCATGAGAACTACCTGTCCTTTTCTGCCACCTCGGTGCTACAGGACAGATGTTGCAAAGGGCAAAAGAGCATACGATGTCCCCCTCATGTCAGCCATGCCTGGCTCAGGCACTGCTCCTGCATGTTTTTTCCCTACCCCCCAAGCCTCCTCAGCTTGGAAAACTGCTAGCTCAGGGAAATTCCAGAGGCAAGGGGCTGTGCATGTGGCAGCAGGTCAGGAGGACAGAGCTGGGCAGCACTGGGGAGAAACTGTTCTACACCTGCGAGCCTCAGCCTCCCAGCCTATCTCATTTAGAAACGCTTCCACCCCTCCCACCTTCTGGCCAGGAACTGAGCCATATGTCTGTTCACTGTAGGATCCTCTCTTCTTTCAAAGATCATCGGCTTTCATGCTTTATATGCCAGCAGCCAGACTGCCTTGGGTAAGGCATGAGTCACCGTGGTGTGGTTATTTAAAGTGTGTCTCCTTAGCGCCAGCCACGTGCCTGTGCTGTGCAGGCTGAGAAGGAACGCGCTGCTGGACCCCAGAGTTTGCACACGGAGGGCCAACCGCTGAAAGGAAGGCTGAGACTGGACTAGCTTCTCCCAGAGCAAAGGGAAACCCTGACATTTCTCAGCAGCCCCCTGTCAGTGGGGAGAACAATATGGCTCGTCCCAGTCTCATACCACACTGGGCTATTTCTGCATCCACAAACCAACCATACTTCACAGGAGGTGACTGTGTTGCCCAGGGGCTTGGCAGATCTGGGGCTGGTTTGGCAGCCATGCAGTCACCTGCTGCACAGGAGGCATGACCTGGACTCACTGGGATGGTGCTGGGATGGGTTCTCCTAAGGCTGGAGAAGATGGAGTCCAATCCTGAAATTTCAAGCATCTAAGGACTTCTAACAACTGTTGGGGAAATGGATGCCTTAGCTAGTAAATATTTATGGCATATTCTAACTCCTCACTGCTGTTTTCCATTAGGACTGACATCCCAGAGCAGTGAGTAAGTCCTACTGTATGTCCTCCCAGGCTCTGCATCATTCAGCAGGACCCGCTGCAAGGCTGCTGGCCTGTGAACGAGTCGAGGTGTGGGGAAGCTCGTTCTCCCCCTGCATCCCACTGGCACCAGCTGAGACCCTGGGCACACACTGTGCTTGGGCTGAGCCTTGCCATTGTGTCCCACTGAGGAGAGGTGGTAAGTAACAGCCTTGGCAGGAAGTTTGAGGGGCTGCTGTTGGCCAAGCTGAGGCAAAACTGGGCATTTGTAACATATGGAAAAAGGAGGTGTCTCTGGTGAGCCTGATGTCTGTGTTGGCAGTCAGCACGAGGAGCTGAGAGAGCAGAGCAGAGTTTTGCAGGGGCACCATGTGCAGGTCAGTTAGATGGAAGATCTCATCTGTGTTTCTTCATACAAGTGATTTTCTGTGGCCCAGAGCAGAGACTGCACCTCTGATCTCCCAGTCTGGGGCAGCAAAAGCTCAGAGCTGTTGTCACTGGTTGCAGGGCACTGAGATGCCAGGATGTGTCTGCATCTTTCTTTTCCTTTGGACCAGGTCCCTCAGGATCAAAGCAGCCCTTTCCCAAAGCCTGGCTGCTTCTGCTGCCTCTTGTGCAGGCCTGGACCCACATTGCCTTTCAGGCAGGGCCTTTTCACAGGGGTGAGATGCCTCGTTGAACCCATGCAAGATCACTTTTTCTCTCCTGTAACATATATCATTTAGATTCATGGTGTCACAGAATGTATCAGGGAAGGTATTTTTAGTGATTGCTCACTAGGCATTTTCAGAAGAAGCCAGGCTCATCTCTTCTAAGACAGCAACAGCAGGAGAGAAATGTGCCAGGTATGGGAGCTGTTGTCCTCTTCACACCCAGGTCCTTCCTGCCTCCCTTCTCTGGCCTGTTGGAAGGCTGCACTGTCTCTCTGTGTTACCCTTTGCTTTCCTCTCCCTCCATCTCCTTTGCTCGGCTAGATTTCCCACTAATGATATTGTTACCTTAATCTTAAGCATGCCACTCTGAACTATGATCTCTTTGCAAGCTGAGACACCTTAGGCTTGCCTGGTACTAGCCAGAAAAAACCTATAGTTGTTGGAGTTGGCACCAACCACTTGGGAGCCAGCAGTGGAGGGCTCTGACCTGATGCCCAGTCGGGATGGTGGGTAGCCTGGAGCTGTGTTCAGGCAGGATGCTACCCTGATACCTTGACAACAATGTGTCCAATTAAGCCCTGTGGTATTTTTGTAATAGCAGAGCTGTGAATTGCAGCTTCCCAGCTAAATTGCACTTGAGTAATGCTCTCATGACTTGACTATCTCTGCAACATTTTAATTAGTCATTTCTGTCTTCCCTACCACGACACAGTATTAGTACAAAATTATTGTTATTAGTACAAAATGGCTGCTGCGATACCCACTGTCACACAGCTCTTTTCAAGATGGGGCTGTGTTTCAGCAGCAGTGGGTGGTTTGGGAGCCACTGGGGGAAAGAAGCATCAATATAATGGATGCAGACCCAAGAGCAGGCTTTTTCACTCCTTTTCTTTGCAGCCCACTGAGGGCCTGACACCCAAGGGCTGTAATGCTCCCACAGAAGTCAGCTCTGATACTGAATGCAGCAGAGGCAGAAACAGGTCCTGGGGAAGGACAGCAAAGACGGGAGCTTGGGATGGAAAAGATTCAGACGATCCATGCATCGACTCCTCAAGCATAAGCAAGCAGAGCTGGATGTATACTCCTGCTTTATGCAGAGTCCTGAAAGGAGCAGTTTGTACTTGTAGGGTAACACAGCATGGTGATCATAAAAACCTGCCTCCCTTTTTGGCTCGAGCAATTAGCCCATACTCAATGTTTCCATTAGTAAGAGAACTGAATGATGGCATTAGGTAGTTTGACATAATCCTGTTTGCCTACAAAGAAGGTACAAACTCCTGCTTCTGTAAGCACAGCAGGAGTCAAACTGCATCAACAGCTTCTTTGGTCATAGCTCTAAGCCTCTTTTTAACCAGTTCTTCAACCTGCTTGGAGAAAGCTCCTCAAGCTCTTGCTGCATGTCAAGTTGCATGTTCTTCACTGCACCACCTGTACACTTCTAAACAGTTTCTACCACCACTCTTCAGCTCCTCTCCTCTCCTCTCCTCTCCTCTCCTCTCCTCTCCTCTCCTCTCCTCTCCTCTCCTCTCCTCTCCTCTCCTCTCCTCTCCTCTCCTCTCCTCTCCTCTCCCTTCTGTAGCTTTGCTTTAGGATCAGTAATTCCCAACTACCTCAGGTCATTTGTGATAGACACACAGTGCAGGAATTTGGTGAGACAGAGCTTCTTTCATCAGACAATGACATATTTTCCCCTCTATCATAATGTTTCATTAACACAAGTGACATGTAAATGCCCTGTTGCCACTTTGCTTTGGGGTTTAATAAGTTTTCCTCCTGCTGTAAACCAGTAGCCACAGCTATGGTCACTGCTATAATCCCAAAATAATTTTGGACATCCTGGTAGGGGTGGCAGAGCCAAATGCAGCTGCATCATCCTTCAGAGATTGAAGGTTGTTTTGGAGACCTCTGCAAAGCAAGAACACACCTTGCAAAATCCATCATCCCAGCTGGTCCACAAAGATTGGCCCTAACAGGCTGCTCCAAATGTGCTCCCCTCATCTCTAGCCACCTTCTGCAATCCTCACATCTGCCACCTGCTCCATCATTAGCTCTTGGGCTGCAGCCAAGCACCGTGGCAACACCTGAGCTACTAATTGGGCTATTGCAGCAGTGGAGGCAGAGCAGGGAGGCGGCTGCCAGCCAAGGCAGCTGCTCCAGGATGGGCAGAGTGCAGCAGTGCTCCTACTGTGCCTCACAGCCCCCAGCTGCCACAGCTGCCTCTGGGGCCCATGGCTCTGGAAATGCTCTTTCACTGCATGGAGGGCAGCTGCTGCCAGACCAGCAAAGCATATGTGGGAACTGGAGAAGACTGGGATGAGATGTAGAGAAGGAAAAAGAGGAATCAGCTGCTTACAGGTGAATGGCACAAGGGGGATAGGTACAGCAGGAGTCAAAGGGAGAGACAGGGCTGCTCACTGAGGGCAGAACTCTCCTTTACACCCTACTGCCAGCTGCTGTTTGCTCCTAGGATCAGGCCCCAGCATTTAGGGAAAATAATCCCTTGGAGCAAGGAAGATAGAGAGGTGAGGGAGAAGAGAAGGATAGAGCTTTGGAGAAGCATGCTTCCCAAGTTCTCCAGGTGGATGAGCTCCTACCTGGGGAATGTAGCACCCATAGTGGCATTAGCTGGTGTCATATCCAGAGGGCTGGGAAGCCTTTCCATACCCTTGGGGTCTTCCTATAGCTTTTGGCAGCATATGCATGTAACAGCAAACATTACAGGGGTGCAGTTGCATCTGTTCACCTTCCTTTCTACTCTGCTGAACAGATCCACAAAGCAGAGGAGACACCGTCATCTGTGGGCCAGTTTGAGTGTTTAACTCCCTGAGGTCAGACCTGCTTTGTTTGGAAAGGTGTGAGAGGCCAGCATTCACCCAGCATGAGTGAAGGCTTTGGCAGGGCAGGCTCCAGGCAGAAGTGAGGACAGCTGCACCCCTGGCTTAGAGGCTTTTAAACGTTTGCAGAGTGGAGAGCCACAGCCCTGCAGCCTGCTTTGCTGGTGGAAGAGCCTAGAAAGCCAGTCCCTGTCACCACAAAGATGAGTAAGATCCTGCCAAGTGCCAATTACCTCTAGGAGGAACAATTACCACTTCCCTCACCAGTACTTGCAGGTTAAGAGAGTGATCTCACCAGACATGGGAGCAAAGGAAAAGCTCTCTGGGGTTTTGGCTGGCAGGGGAGCAGCACAACCTGCAGAGGAGACCCCTTTCTGTCTGCAGACCTTGCAGGGAGAGAGGATAACATTAACGACAGTGAAAAAAATGGGGGAGAGGGAGAGGAGGGACTTGCTAATTGTGCCTTCTTCAACAGAGTTGTATCACAGAAAAGTACTTGGGAAGGGTTTGTTGGGGGTTTTGTGAGGTCAGAGCCAGCTCCCTGTACTCAATTCTGTCAAGGCTAACACGCGTCACTGGATAAAATCATTGGGTTTTTGTCATCTAGGCAAACACAGTGACACCCCTTCCCTTTGCCCTTTTACCTCCCGGCTCTGGAAGCCAAAAGGCACGTCCAGCCAATTGTGGGAAGCTTTGTCATACCACTGAGGTGACACAGTGTCCTCCAGTGCAGTGCTGTGGTCCGGCTTTTGTGGCTTCCTCTGGGGCCCACCCCCAAGAGCTCTTGCAGCCCTGTGAGAGCAGAGCAGCTCTGAAGACACTTGTGCAACTGTGTAGCACATTCCAGGTATGTTAAAGGAAGATATCCAGCTCAAACCGGTTCTGGACTATGAAGCTCTACTGGCCAGGCGAGGCAAGGGTCAGCACACAGTTACCAGCAGAGACCTCCACTTCCTAGTCATGCTTTGAAGACTGCTGTTGTGGCCTCATTCAACCAGTTCGTTCCACCTTCCAGGAAAGCTCCATCACAGGCGCACAGAGATCAATCAGGTGCTCCTGGAAAACCCACAGGTCTTAGCAATTACCCTGTGCACTCAGAGGAGTCAACAGTTCAGTCTAAGGCATCCCACAACACTGGAGTCAAGCTCGGATGGACTCGGGTCCTTTCATATAATTTTAAGGTGCACTGGGAAGCCTGGAGTAATTTCTTTAAAAATACAAAGTGACAAAATCTTTTCAGCTGTGATGTTATCTGTGTGTTCACATGAAGATGTGGTCAGTGGCTTTCTCCTGCAATAAATACTGGCCTCATGTGACTGATGGAGTCCATGCTGGTTACAGGCTATATTATTCTCTGCTGGCAATGGAGCTCTTGTAGCTCCCACTGTCACCTTTATAATCATTGACTTTGGGAAGGTTTCTGCTTGAGTTCTGTGACTGGTCAAAAAAATTTACGTAACAAGTATTTCCATGAAAGAAAATTGGATTTTTCAAAGAGCATGGGTACCTTTGGAGAAGACAATAATTCCAAGATTAAAAATAAAACCTAATCAAAATAAAATATTCTTTCTTTGCTGGCTTTGATTGGTTATTCTCAATGGTCAAGTCTCTCATTTGAAGAACCAAGTGATGTCTCTCTTGCATGGTTGATCTGTGGTGTGATATATAATCCAGACTGTAAGAAATTTTCTTTGTTTATGTTTCTAAAAACCAGCAATTTGTGGTTCCCTGTGCTGATGTGTTAGCCCTTTGACTGTGGGTTATAGCATCCAGTGCCTTGTCCAACAGTGACAGCTTACATTGTTCTCCTCAGCAGTGCAGTTCACTTTCAGCTCTGCCTTGGAGCATCACAGCCCACCTGTGTTCTTTCTGGTCTTGTTTTGTTAGATCCTATTTTGTCTGGATTTCTCAAGCCCTTTCCCTTCCTCAGTGGCGGCTGGCAGCGGCATGGCTGCAAGGGATAAGCTGCCCTTCCCCAGCATGTCTTCCTCCCATAATTTTGCATCACCTCCTTTCCCATTCAGAGCAGCTCCTGGCACTGGAGGATCAGCATGAGGCAGCAGAAGAGACCAATGGTTGCCAGCCTGGTGCTTGTACTCCCTGGGAGTGCATTGAAGCCATGGCTTCCCCCCAAGCCTCAGCATCTCCACGTCTGTGCTGGAGGCAAGGAAAGCACCATGATTCATGGCCCCCTGTAAGATCTGGCCAGGTCCGCAGAGGGGAAACACTGTGCCAGCACCATCCCAGACTGAGAGTTGGAGGAGGATCATGTATGAGAGTTTAGGGAGCCAGGTGAGGATGAAGAAGCTCTGTTTGGCTGTGCTCACAAAGAAGGAGGCCCATGGAGCTGCTGCCCATGTTGGGTCACTGGGAGCATGCACCTTTTCATCAGGTAGGGATGGTAAGAGGAGAGTTCCTGCCTTCCTTGCCTCCCCGTGACATCACCACCTGTGTGTAAACATCTCAGATGTCCCTGGGGTGCTGTCCTCCTTCCCTCTGCTCCTCAGTCCTTCCTTGGCTCATGTTTGTGGCCTTCCAGACACGACTGCTGCTCTATGCCCTGTGTTCTCCACTGTGCTGCCAGTCTGTCCCCACAAGGACACCAACCCCAGTTCTCCCCTGGCAGAATAACTCTCTGTGGTTCCCCCCAATTTTTCTGTGTGCCCCTCATTTGCCCAGTGCTGCCACTTTGGATGTTGTGGGGGACGTCCAGAGAGTCCTCCCAGCTGCAGCTCAGCAGCCCAGCAATGCTGGACACAGGTAGGGACAGAGGACGACCTTGGTAGATTTTGGAAAGGTGCCCGAGGCCTGCTGTGACGCCACTCATGCCTCTGAGGGAGCCTGCAGCAGCACATGTTGACACTGAACCTGACCGCAGGAAGATCAGGAAATGCAAGAACGCCTGTTGCTGAGGGAAGCTGGACTTGGCCCTTGCGTGAATTTGCTGAGCTCTGCAACCGAGCCCCATGAAAGAAGCATTTCCTGCTGCGGCAACATCGCCCATTGCCCTCCCTACACCTTGTGTGGGTCATTTCAGGTTCATTTTTGCCTGATGAAAGCCCCAGCTGCACCTTCTGGAAGCAGTTTCTGGCTGATTCACTTGAAGGAAAACTTTGTCCTTGGTGGAAACACCCTGTCAAGTGGGAGGGACACACTCCCTCCTGAGGATCTGCTTCCTTCAGCATGCAAACTGTGCCAGCAGTGTGAGGCCAACAAAAATAAGCATAAATGCCCCCCCAACTAGGACTCAGCAGCTAGCTGCAGAATAACACGGGGACTACTCTTGCCTTCTTGGCATTTGGTGAAGAAGGAGAACACACTGTCACCTGTACCATTCCCTGCCCCTGCTCAAGCAAAGAGGCAAAATTCAGTCCTGACCCTCTCTTCCTACCTTGTTCCTGTGCCTTCTGAGGGCTTCTCAGAGAAGAAAAAAGAGTACATTCCTTCCTGACATATGCATGTACCATGCTGGAGTCACTTTTGCCACCGGCAATGGCCACACACAAAATGGGCCCTTCACTAAGCAATACAAGTCAAAAGCACCATGTGTGCCAGATGAGGCTTATCCTTCCCTGGAGTATTGTAGGACGGAGGGTGAAAGGTTCACTTTTGTCTGCTTTATAAAAATATCATTTTTCTGGAGGTGACAAGGCAGGCAGCAGTGGGGGGACACTGGAAGAACAGCTCTGCAAGGCTGGGGGTGAACATGCCCCTGGTTGTGTTTGAATTGGAGCCCTGCCACAGAAATGAAAGGAAAAAACGCAAGGCTTTGGAGGTGGCTAACCTTGGCCACAGCCTGCAGCTGGGCTGGTGCCTGTGCTCTGGCAGAGGACACGTGGGGTGGAAAGACCTGTCCAGCCCTTTGCAACCGTGGTGTCAACCTTGCCCCTCACACCCGCTGGGGCCATGGGCAGTCCTGTGGCTGCAGCCATGTGAGCATGGAGCAGGTGGCATTGGCAGGAAAACTCCTTGGGAATGCCAAGGACTCAGCAGGTCCTGGCCCCGCCACTAGTGGTGTTTTTCCACCTCTCAGTCTTGGCATGTCGGCAAGTGCTGGGACATGGGGAGGGACCCGCTGCTGGCAGTGCCCATGCCATGTGTTATTCAATCCCAGTAATCCCAAATCTCCAGGAGGCTCTGGGGTAGCAGGAGATCCTCTCCTGTTGAACTAAACTCAAGCTATTTTGTTGGGCCTGTATTTTAAACACAATCCAGGGAATGGCTTTTCATGATTGTCTAAGGCTTTCCTCTGGGCACCAGTCCCTTCCTACTCCCCAAACAGCCCAATTTGAGTCAGACACTGCTGCTGCTGCTGTCACAGACTGAAAAGCCCCAGGCTAAGTGTGGCATTTTCTACCTGAGCTGTCTCCTCCTTTCAGGCAGAAGCCCGCCTTCCTGGTGACTCAACTTGCAAGTTTCCTTCTTAATAACGGAGTCCCCTATGACGAGTGTCTAAACAATAGCCCCACACCCCTGACTTCGGAGGTTTCAGGAGACAAGTCCCATCTTGTTGCTGTGCCTTGCTGGAGCAAGCTGCTCGGGGACTGACTCGGTCACTGTCCAAACATCCAGCAAACACTCCCACACCCAGGCACTACCCCACACTGGCCCAACACGGGGCTCCAGCAGCTCCCCTCTGAAGGCTGACGGAAGGCAGAGCTCTCCCTGCACACTGCACTACATGGGGTTCAGCTCCCTACACTCCTCTTGCTCCCTGAGACAGCACAGTGACAAATACCTCGGGAGGAACAAGGCTATACTAAACCTCTTCCCTAATCCCTGCTCAGGCTGTGCAGCTATCAGCTGAAAGCCAACTCCAGGCCCTACCTGTGCCCAAAAAGGAAAAGGCTCCGTGCCTCCCTGCGTCACAGCTGAGCAAATGCAGGGCAAGGATCAGGAAGGCACACAGTCACCCTCGATTTTCCATTTCCAAAAACATGTCTAAGGGCAAGCGTTGTGCATGCTTTAGATAAATGATTACAAGGGGTTTGAGACACAAAGGGGAAAAAATAGTTTTGTTGCCTAGTGCAGTGTGACAGTCACGCGGCACACAGTAGGCATGAGCAGCAGCCCAGATCCTGGGGCTCACAAAACCAAGGGCATAGTGAGCTCTCCCAAGAAGAAATTTAGGCTAGAGGGGCTGAGGAGGCATGGGGGATGCTAGTGGGAGTCAGCTCCAGTTCCTTGTTTGGTTTCCTCAAGGACATTCAGAGCAGATCCCTTCAACAGCTTTTTAAGGAGGCAGCGTAGGGAACTTGAGGCACTCCTCAGGCAGGAGGCAGCAGGAGTGTGGTGGGGCTGGGGAAGCTGGGTCACAGCCAGCAGCACATGTGGGGCATGACAGGCATTCCAGCACCTTCCTCAGCCATCTCATCTTTTGCTAATAAGGAGCTGTCTTGAACAGAAATTCTGATTGAAACTCAGCAGTGACAGTTTACAAAAAAAACCAAAATCAGACTACTATCATTGCTGCATGTTCTCATATCCAGCCTCAAGCCCACCCCACTATGGGAAGTGACCTTGGATGAACATTCACAGCAGGGAGGAGAGAGCCTACATATGTACCTCGATGCTCCCTTTGCTTAGCAAGTACCCCAGCCATCCCAGAATAAACACAAACTGGTTTGTGCAGAAGGGAAAGAAATCAACCAAGAATCAGCACCTCTCTGCAGGAAGCACTGCCATGGGGGGCTTCATCTACCCCATGAGTTACACCAGAGGGCTCCTAACCCTGCCTCAAGGGTGATGGTGCTAGTGAGCTGCCACAGAATTTGGGTATTTTAGGAATTTTGCTGCTTGATTGAAGGCTCCCAAAGCACCACACACCAAAGTCTCCCTCCTCCCCCCACTCCAGGGAGCCGAATCACAGCAAGACCAGGGATAGGCAGGCACATTGCCACTTTTTCCTATGTACTGCTATTCTTGGCAGCAGGAGAGGTCACTGAGACAGCTGTCCTGGCCATGTTGCACAATCCTGGGCACCACTGAGCTATTCCTAATGCTGTGAAACCAGGAGCTTGCCTGCAAGGCTGACACTGGGCACCGCTTCATCCAAAGGCGGCTGTAGCCCTCCTTACCCAAACTAGGCACGTCCAAGGTATTCCCTCTGCACTTAGCACACATCACACGACAAACGGTTATTATATCATGCTTTTAATACAAACTTAAAAAAATCTGGAACAATAGAAACTGTACAGATTTGATCAATCTTTTTGTGGGTTTTTTTTTGTTTGTTTTTAACTAAATCTCTAGACACACCAATATCCTGTTCCAAAATATTGCACAACATTCTGAATACAAAACTCTGATTGTATTCCTCCTTCGCTAAAGAAAAGAAAAAAAGAAGGAAAAAAAAAATAAAGAAAAAGACAGCAACCCCCTGGTTCCCCCTCTCAGTAGCCCCCTTCTCCAAAAAAACCCCAAGCAGAGCACACACAGAAACCCTCCACTTGGAGACATACAGACTTCTGTCCTCTTTCACTCCTCTCCCACAAGGCAACTGTCGATTCACTCCTCAGAGAGGGGCGGGAGGAAAGGGAGGCTGAGTGGGGAGAAAGGAATCTTCACCACTTCTTTTTTTTTTTAAAGTTTTTTCCTGAAAAAATATTTTTTCTCTCCTCTTTTTTAAGAAAAAATCTTGAAAAGAAAAAAATTACATTTTTTTACGTTAGAAATATACATATATTATATATACCTCTTACATTTTACAAATGTAGCAAATTATTCAATACAAACAGACATCAACAAAAAGAACATAAACCCATAAAAAATAAAAGTTAAAAAAAAAATCTTCTCTCTTCTCTTCCTAAGAAACCAGGTAAATTAGTGCAGGTTTTTAAAAAATAAAATTGAAGCTGAACGCCTACATCCAAGACTAGAAAAGACCTGAAAAGGCCATTAGTTTCCATTGCTGCCTGATGCTGGAGGAACATTTCTGAAGCACACTTTTTTCCTTTTAAGATGCAAAGAGGTTGGTCCCTCTTCTTTTCCTCCTTCCACTCACACCACTATTTTTAAAGCAGGTATAATACGTGTGGCAGGGCAAAGCAGCATCAAAGCTTCACACACACATAAGCAAGTGGACAGGGGACATCCCCACTTCCTCCCTCCCTCCCTCCCTCCCTGTGCTGGAGGAGAGCACGCTGTCTCACGGCAGCGGCTCGCAGGTGGCTTTGCCAGATGTGGGGACAGTGGGGGGCAACTGGACCAGGTCCTGCCATCAGGGGCTGAACACCCCTCACAGTCCAGTGCAGCATGTGGGGGGGCACCCAGCAGCACCCTGTTGGGGAGAAGGACTCCGTGGCAGTGGTAGCATCCATTAAAAGCAGTAGGTTCAAAGAAAAGAAAAAAGAGAAACGCAACAGCTGGGCCATTCCTCATCAACTTGTCCTAGTCTGGAAACTTGCAGGGTTGAGGTTGTGGGCACCAGCTTTGGGGAAACTGGCTGGGCTCTGCTCTCCTCACCCACCTGCTGCATTGGTCATAGCTCAATAGCAAGCAGCCTGCTTGGGAACCCATGCTAGGACAAGGTCAGGACCGTGCACCCCATCACCCATTGAGGGGACGGGTGGAAACTCTCCTGGGAGAGCTCTGGGCAGAGACAGTCTCCCTGGGACAGCCCATTACCTTCTGCAAACGCTTAGTGGCAACACAACTACAAAAGGGCGGGAGTGCCTCCATCTCAGGGAAGGGAGCAGGAAAAGCACATGGTCAAGCTCATCTCACCTGAAACAAAGATTTCTTGAAAGAGCACATTGGTTCCACAAGTGCAGGAGGAGTGGATTTCAGACTGTGCTCCAAGAAGCATCATTAAAAGAAAACCAAACCTCAAGTTTGGGAAGCAGCAAAAGCTTATTTTTCATTTAAACTGAGAACTTCAAAAACTGGAGTTTCATCATCTCCATCTCTCTCCTCTTCGCACACTTCCATGCTCACACAGCAGCCTCCAAAGAAACCTCCCTTCCCACCAAAAAAGCCTCCATCCTTCCTGGGCATGAAGCAGTCCTCCTCTGGTTTTCTGTGAAGGTGGGTTTTGGAGTCCTCAACAGAAGGGATCAAGCTGAACAGCCACTATTGCCTGACGGCCACACACCATCCTGGACAAAGGTGCAGAGTCCCATATCCCATCCCTGCTGTGAGGAGGCACCTTACATTCACAGACTGAGACAACCACTTGCCTTTGGAGAGCCCATCCCAGCTCTGCCCTAAGCTTGCTGCTGTCCATGCTGATGTGATCTGGCTGGAATGAGGAATTTATGATAGGTGCTTCCTTTTCTCACTGGATCAGCCACCTCCTCATGCTTCTCCAGAAAGGCAAGGGAAGGGATTTAGTCAGGTGCATACCTGGCTGAAAGCATAAACCCTTATGTTACCACTCAAGACAGCAGCTTCAACATCACCCTATCTTCTTGAAAAGTTGTGCTGCCTCACTAACTAAAAAGGAAGGAATTTCCTCTCTGAGACAAGAAGATTAATTCACAGCAGATAATGAGAACTCTGACCTCAGAGGCCACGACAAGTGGATGCTGGCCCCTGCTGCTAGGGAGAACATCTGGGACGTGGGGGAAGGATCCAAGTGGGGTCCAGCTGGTTCAGTGCCACCTCCCCCAAGTCACAAAGAGAGGCAGGTGGTGATTCTACACCACAGGGGCTGTCATCCAGACCGACTGGGCAGCTCCGAGAGAGCACCAAAAAGCCCTCTTGCTCAGGTACACAAAGGTCCAATAACCACAGCCACTAAGCCACTGTGCCCCTGTAGCCACAACTGGAAGTGCAGATGAGGAAGGGAGCAGGAAGAAGCCATTTCACAGTAATGCTCTGCCCTGACTGTGATGTGCTGCGAGATGGTCAAGGAGAAGAGTTAGTGTTTTTCAGCACACAGAACAGCTGATGCCAGCTTGGGCTGGAGCCACAACAGCACAATGGTCTGCGCCCGTGGGCACAGGCGATGTTCTCTGTGTACACAGAAAAAGCAAGCTCACCCACCCATTCTGGCTAGCACGCAACAAGACTGCGTCTGTCCCCACCAACACTGACTCATCCTCTTCTTGTCCCTCCTCCAGCACGGTAGTATGAAGATGACATACACCTACACCCAGGTAGAAGGACCCTGTGTCCAGTGTGGGGCAGGGGGTGGTGCAGGAAATCAGGAGCATTGTGACCTACAGTTGCACCAGTCCTGGGCTGGGGTGGGGGAAGAGGGCACACAAACCAAAAAAAAAGCCCAAGACTCATTTTAAGGAGTAAAAAAGTGAGTAGGAAAAAAGCACAGGTACTGAGTTAAAAAACAATTCAGTGCTTCAGGAGCGTTACCAGCACAGCGCAACAACACTGAGCTCTCTCTTTTCCCAAGAACCTATATTTGTAAGGTTTTAATATTTTCTGTATATTTCTATTTTTCTTTTCTCTCCCTCTTGTTTGTTTGTTTTGTTCTTGTTTCCCCCCTCCCTCCCTGCCCCAAAATACTCTCCTTCCGTTGTATTCAGTTGGCCAGGACGACGGGCTGGAACGACTGGCTAGGATACTGCATGGCATTCAGGTTGTAGCTGAGTCCTTCCACGAAGGGAGACTTCTCCAAAAAGAGGCTATTGGTGCTGCCACCGAAGACCTGAGCCATATCGAAGGTACCACCCGTGCTGGCGTTGAACTGCGATGCTGGCGGGATGCTGCTGGCCTGGCTCTCACTGGCAACACCATCGAAGAAGAGGCTGCTGGCTCCCGGCGAGGCGCCGCTGTAAACGAACTCCTTGGCATTGGGGGAGAGCTGGGACTGCGGGGCTTGGCTCCCAGCGCTCCCGACGAAGTTCAGAGAGTGCATGGACAGGGAGAGGCCCTTGTGCTTCAGCAGGTTGGTGGTGGGAGACCTGACCATTCTCGGCTGCTGCACAGCCCCTGCTCCACCGCCCCCTCCTCCGGCTCCTCCACCCTTCTTCATCTTGGTCGAGCCGAATTTGGTGGCAGCAAAGGTGGCAGTGGTGAAAGTGATGGGCTGTGCAGAGCGAGGGATGAAGGTGGGGCTGGGTGACTGGCCAAAGGAGGGGGACGGAGAGTTGGACAGCGAGTTGTCCTGGCTGCCGATAGGGACAAATACCTGGGCGTCGGGGTTGAAGCTGCTCTTGATTTCTTTGTCCAGCTCTGTGGCACTGCAGCCCTCACTGTCATCTAGGTAGAGAACCTTAACAGAGCCCTTCTCACCGATCTGGTAGGAAACCTCAAAAGGATCAATCCAGACACTCAGCTCTTCTGGCACATTGGCACGCACATCCTCCACAGCCAGCCCGCTCCGCTTGGCCGCCAGCTCCACCACCGGATCCACCGTCTCCCCTATGTGAACACAGCGATAGCCAGATCCCTTCAGAGGTTTCTCTGGGTACCAGTGACCCTCATATTTCTTCTTCAGCAGGCGCTCTAGCTCCTCACCAAACAGGTCTGCCCGCCTCCGAGGAAGCTTGTTGTACAGGTATGAGATGATGAAGTTAAGAGCAACTTTGATCTCCAGATGCATACTCTCTTCCCAGCAAGCAAGTCAGGGCAGTGTATTAAAAGTGACAAAATGACAGAAACATAGACAAGTTTTGACTCCAAAGAGACCTAGGGAAAGAGAGAAAAGGATGGATGAAGACTAGAGAACACAACAACTCTCCTCCTGTTGCGATAAATAACTGTGCCTTTTCACGAACAAAGCAGAATGAGCCGTTTGCACAAATACTAACAAGAAGTAAGGCTCTCTAGGAGAAGCACCACAAATCTACTGATCCTCAAAACAGAGGGATGTTGATAAGGAGAACTCTCCCTGCTCCCCTCAGAAGAAGTAAGGGCGTAGCCACTACCCACATGCAAGTACGTACATCACGCTCACCTTGCTGCCAAGCACTGCTGCTGTAACTCAGCAGGCCACTGTCTGCTCTGGCAGCACACCTAACACGCCTCGCCTGCCCTGGCACTCAGCTGCTTCCAGCACGGCTCACCTGCAGCTGCCTCTCCAGAGCACAAGCACAGCACCTGAACAGCCTCGTGACTCGCTCAGCAGCTCTGTGCAGACCTGCCTGTGCTCAGGACAGCAGGGCTGGCCTCTCCTCCGGGAGGCCGGGTGCCTGTGCCGGGCGCCACGTCCTGCTGGCACAAGCGCAGAAGGGACGAGAAGGAGCGAGGGAGGGCGCCGGGCTCCAGCTGCCAGCCCATGTTTACCATCCCCTTGACTAGCAGGCACATATCTTATTAAGTGTACCCAGTTGAGACTCTGCCTAGCTACAAGCATAAAATCTCAGTTCAAGTCTGCTGGGTGGGGAGAGTGGGACAGTAAATGTATATAAGTTCACAAAATACAAACATACCAACAGCCTGACCAATACAGCTCACATTGCTTATCCCTACACAGAGGGAAGATGAGCTCTGCCAGGATCAGATACCTACTTAATAAAAACTGAAATTGCTTGCCAAAGATTGAAGTAATCCTCCCTCCTCTCTCTGCCTTATGAGGAGGTCTCTAAAATGGAGAGAACCCACAAAAGCACAATGCAAAGCCACAACACTCAAGTCTCCCATTATACACAGATTTGCAAACAATGTTTGTCTGGGTACAAAAAACCCAAAACCAGGTAGGTCAGCACTACGCTCTGTCACTCATCCAAGGAAGATGAATCTCACAGATATTTTAAGAGCAAGCACACTTCCAGTAGCCCCCACACCTCTCCAGGGGAAAGAAGAATATCCAGTTTTTAATTGGCAGCTTAGTCAGAGGCTGCTCTGTGTTCAGCTGCCCTCACCTTGCTCAAAGAGACACACCGTGTTCAACCATCTTCCTAAAATGGGCTTTAGGGATATTCTTGTACAACACTCAGGCCAATGTTTATGATGTGTGACAATTATTTGGGGGTGGGGATAAAGTACAAACACACATAGTTAGCATTCCCCTGACAAATCCCAGCAGCACAACCAGGTATCCATGCTGGCCTAAGTCAGCAGGAGTTAAAAAACTGACCAGACTTGTTTGCTTGGTCTAGTTTAGGAGACAGGAAGGATCAAATAACTTTGAATAAGCCCTCAAATATTTTAAAGCTTAACTGTAAAAGAGGGATGCAGATACTGTGCTTTTTCTGTACTACTCCACGTTCACAGATGCTTAGCTTTAGGAAGATGGTAACCAGAAACAGATCCCACACCTCTGATCTGCCAACAAGGAGGCCAGTTCTGGAAGGAACCCCCTTTGGGTTTGACTCAGCAACATAAAAACACACAGGAACAAGGGAGTGGAAAAGAAGTCTTGTCTTTAAAACCAGCTTTAAGAAATTACTGTAATGTAACAAACTTTGGTAGGTCACTGCAACCTGTCCATATCCAAGTAAGAACACCAAAGAAATAAACAACGATGGTTTTTCTAAGAACAGTTAAGAAGCCTTTTTCGGAAGACAAAAGTCTTGGCACAATGACAGAGCCTTTTCTACAAAAATTAAGTATGAAGCAAACCCCTAAAGAGCACACCTAAACCCTAACAAGAGCTTGTATAGACCATAGTACCTCAAGGGAGCTCTGTAACTTCTTTGGCTTTAAGACGTACAAAAGAGAGGACACCTTGGGATCCCTGCAAGTTAAGCAGGAAGAGAACAGCCAGTTGGTAAGTCTTTTATCTTGTGATAAATTCTAATCCAGATCCAAAATCTATTAAGAGGTCAGATAAAACTGGGAAAGGAACAGTGGCCAAAATTTGTTAACATCCTATCTGCTATACAAATGTCTCAATATACACTGAGGACCCCAGTTCCTCATCAACTTTTCTGCAGAAAGCTGTGAGGAGGTACAATTATACACAATCTCCTTTTGTCTTTTCTCCAATTTTCCTAAAAAGAGAATACTCTGTACCTTGGTTATGAAAAAGGTAAGTTAATTAGCCTAATAACACCAACAACTGTCAAGGTAGAGGCATACAACTGATACCTGCTGAAGGCACAAAAAAGTCACTGGCTTCTCAGGTTGTTGACATGGCAAGATGAGCTCCAGTAGGATCCCCTCAATCTACTGCACTGAAATGTGATAAAATAATTTAAAAAGAAATTTAAGAACCCCCAAACCCACTGAAATCTAGCTGAAGCAGTGTGGCTCTGAGAGAAGAAACTACCGAGTATCAATTGTAAGCGATATTCTGAGCAGTCTTCTATAAAGGCCAGCATTTTCAAACTAAAGGCTTACTGTACATCGAGGTGCTGGCAGGGAACAAAGAGCTGTTTCTCTGCTCTGCGAGGGAAGGCAAGAGGCCCCTCAGACTCCCGGTTTATCGGTATGCTGAATGGGAGAGGCCAGACCACCACTTACAACAGAGAAGAGCGAACACGGGAACGATTCCCTCTCCTCCCGTATACACCAACACGGTGGGTGACCTTGCGGGCATCCCCCTTCGATCTCCCGAACGAGGCCCGGCCCTGCCAACAGGCTGGCCGCCGCCTCGGGATTTAAAGAGACGGCTGTCACGGCGGCCTGCGGTCCCACAGCCGGACACACCCGTCTGGAACGAGAGCGCCCTTCCCAGCACCCCGCCAAGGGCGGCGGAGAGGCTTCCCCCCGCCAGCCGAACGGCCCCGCGGGGCCGAGCCCCGCCGCCCCTGGTAGCGCGGCCATCCCCGGTGCCGGCCGGCCCCGGCACGCCGGGAGCTGTAGTCCTGGCCCCCCCCTCCCCGCCCGCGACCTACTTCTCCCCGGACTGCGGCTCCCGGCGCGCCCCGCGCCCGGCCCGGCGCGTCCCCCGGCGGGGCAGGGCGCAAAATTTTCCAGGGCACATGCGCGCTGGGGCCCGCCCGCCCTTCGCGGCGCTGCCCACGGCCGGGAACACGCCCCGCGGCCCGGGACCGCCGGGCAGCCGCCCCCTTCTCCCCTTCCCTTCCCTCTCTCTCGGCAGGGATGGGCGGGCGCGTCCCCACGCCGCAGCTGTTCCCCCCCCACGGCTGCGGGACGGAGTCCGGGAGGCCAGAAGCCCAGTAACCTTCTGTCCCTCTCCCCCGCCCCCCGCTGCTTGTCCCCTTCGCCCCAGTGGGGCACGCGAGGTCGCAAACAAGGTTCCCAACAGAGAGGGTGGGATGGATGGGGATATGTCAGCAAGAGCGAGCTCCTAGCCCCGCGCACCCAGCGGGGCATCGCAGATCGGGGTGTCCGGGAGAAATGAGGGGAGGGGGGCAGCCCAGCCCAGCCCCGACAGCGCCTTTGTTGTCGCCGGGCTTCTCGCCCTCGGACCTCGTCATGCACGAAAGGGAACACCCCGGTGACATCCCCCTTTCCCGGGAGCCCAGGGCGCCCACCACCGCCCTCGGGCCCAGCCTGCCTTTTTTGGGGCTGCTTAGGGCTGGGGCTGAGCCGCATCCCGCTCCCCCCTTCCCCCCCCCCGCCCCTCAAACTAGGCTGTGGAGAACAAAATGGTGAACTGGGGCACTGCAAAGCGTCCCCGACCCAGTGACTTTCACCTCCATTCTTCTCCCTTGAAGCCCCATTAATCCCCCCGGGGACCATAGCCGCACAGTGACCCCACGGACGGGTAAATCGCTGTCCCTGGTGGGGAGGGAGACGATGGGCCCCCTCAGGCCGAGCTCACAAAGAGGACGCGCGTTGGAGGGGTCCCAGCCCAAGAGGGGGTGTGGGGGAGGAAAGCAGCCCCGGCCCCACTTACTTCGTTCTCGGATCCAGGGCCGGCGGCTGCTGGCGGCTGTCGCGGGGGCTGAGGGCGCTGCCGGCAGGTCTCGTCTCTGCTTTGCCCCGTCTCGTCCGTCCCCTCCCTCCCTTGTCCCCGACGGCGCGGGGCGGGCCCGGTGCTGTGGTGTGGATGCCGCTGCTGCGCCCCCAGAGCCGCCCGCGCCCTGGCCCCGAGTGAGCCAACTCACGGCAAACTTTCACCCTTAGCAACCTCTCGGCGCACGGATCCGCTCCCGCCCCGCGTGATGCGGCCGCGGGGGGCGGGCCGGGACTACTTCTCCCTCCCGTCGCCGTCCGCAGCGCCCTAGGATGGACGGGGGGGGGGGGGCGGAAGGCGTGACGGTGGAGCCCCCTCTGCTGCCCCCACCCCCGGCACCGGGAGTATCCCGGATCCGAGCTCAAGGGAAAGAGGGAAGGGGCCGCGGCCTTAGCGGGGATTGACCTGAGAATTTCCCCAAGCGGCTTAGCTTGAGGCGACGGGGGGATGGGAGTGGAATCGAACGGAGCCGGGAGAGACGGGACTGGCCGGCCTGGTCCTCGCCCCCGCGCACCGTGGGTACGGTCAAGCCGCAGCTCAGCGGCAAGGCCAGCCCGGGACTCCCGAAGGGACAATTCTCTGCACACCCCAAGCACGTCTGCGATGACCCCCGTGGTGGAGCCCCCCGCCCCGCTACAGCGGAGGAGCTCGGGGAGATGTGCCCAAGGCAATCCCGGCTCCCTCCATCGTCACAAACCCCTCCGGATCCCCGGTGCCCGATGCGGGCGGGGAGCCCGGGGGGCTGCGAGCGCATCCCCCTGGGGAACACCGGGGCAAGGCCAAACCGGGCGGGCTGGTGTCACCGCGGGAGGAACAGGAGCGCCACGGCCACCTCCGCGGCCCCGAGACGGGCACGGAGACCCCGCCCCCGACACGCGCTCCCGCCTCCCGAACTATTTTGTCTTCGCACGCCTGTGTCCCTCCGCCTCCAACAGAGCAGGGCCGGCCCCACCGCGGCGGAGACGAGAGACCCGCAAGGTGCGCGAGCGCCGGCCGTGCTAAAAATAACTGCGGCGTGTTAGCAACAGCCTTACCATTGGCTGGCCTGCCCCGGCGGCGCCTTCGGATTGGAGCGCTGCCTCGGCCAGTGAGCCGAAGGGGGTGTGCGCGCCGGGCGCTGCCGGGAGATGTAGTCACCGGGGCGGGCGCGGCCTGCCCCCGTCCCGGCTGCTCCCCCCGCACCGCGGGGCCTTCGCGGGCTCGGGGACACAGGCTGCCCTGGGGAAGGACAACCACGGTGACAGCCGTCCCTGGGGCCACGGGCCGATGGCGGCACCTCGACCACCACAGGCTGAGTTGCACCACCCCCTGGCAAGCTGAAGGCACTCTCAGCCAGCACACAAACGGACCCGCACCCTGTATTTCAAAGCAGACCCATTGCTAGTTCCAGGAAAATAAAGAAAATGCCTACAGGCATCCCCAGGCCGTGTGTGTTACAGTCCAAGGTCACGCCACCTTTCACACACACCACTTGCAAAGGCTGTTTGCTGTCCACACTTAAAGCAACTTTTGACCCAAGTAACACCCCAAACTAGTGGAAGGGACACGGCAAATGGTGTTTCCAGGCTCTCCCAGCCACGTGTCCTGCATCCTCCCCGGTGCTGACACAAGCACAGGGTGACACAGGCATTACCACAGTCCCTGTGCAGCAGGGGTAGCTGGCCTGGCAACCATCCCCAAAGTGCAAAAATACAAAGTTCATCTCTTGTCCTATTTCCACAATAGCCTTCAACCTTCTTCTGGGTTTGGTTTGTCCTCCTCTCTCATTCAGGAACACTTTACCTCAGGTACTGCCTTTGCCACAGAAGAGCATTTCTTTTGAGCCCAGGCAACACCAAATCCATTAATGTTTCTACCCAGCCACAGCAGCTAGCCTTGCTCATTTTCCCACTGATAACAGAAAAAAAAAAAAAAACCAATAACTTTTGAAGTTGTTTTATTTTCTGCAGGGAAAGGGGAAAGAGAAGAGGAAGATTTATGAGAGCTATTATGAGCAGCCTTATTTTTGTCACTCCTATTTTAAAAGGAATTTACTTACAAAAGAACACCTTTGTTTCTTTTTTTTTTTCTTCAATTATTCCCTTGCCTTGCTGGAAGCAAAATCATACTGTCAGCCAGAGATCAGGAAATTAAAACGACTGAGCTATTTTTAGCATCATTAAGCAAAAAAGGGCAATTACATTTCTAAAATTCTATTATTGTTTTAATAAGGTGTTAGCAAGAGGGTGTCACGTATTAGGGCTCTTTAAAATACCTGTGCCTTGACCGTGCTCCTTTAATTATGGCGTCGCCCTTGCACACATGCAGGCAGAGGAATTCTGTCACAGGATCTGCTCCTGCATTCTCAGCCATTTGGCTATTAAGTCAAAGCAAAGCTCCCCTGTCACGTGGACATGGGCAGGGTAACAACTGCCAAGCCACTGGGACAGAGCTCGTTTGGTTGGGTTATTTAATGCCAAGGAAGGGGAGTCAGGTTATAATTGGACATAATTAATATCGCCATACCCTGAATCCTCTGTACATTCAATTCACATGACAACCCCAAGGAAATGAAAAATTCTTTCCTGCTATTGAAAGAGGCAAACATCTCTAGCTGATGTCTGTAATGAGAAAATAACAGCTTCTGTGCAGATAAGGTTTCAGAAATGAGATTTTGTCCATGCAGCTCCCACAGGAAAAGCTCACAGGCAGATTCAAAACCTCCACCTACCTTTTCTTTTTGCTTTACCTCTTTTTAAAGAGAAGTAATGCTTGGGGCTCAAGGGCTTTGTCTAGGTGGTTCAAGGAAGTGGATGTGTGTTACAGAGCTATTTGCTGAGCTCAGCTGTAGTTGTGGCTGGCAGTTGGTCTGAAGGGGTGTGTAACAGGGAACACCTACATTTCAGAACACAGCAATGCCTTGTTAGTACTGGCAACAGAGGCCGATTTCTTAATAGGCCAAGAGGTCCTACGTTCTCTCCTTCAATGTAAATATTTAAAATTCAAGGAGCTTTTTTTTTTTAACTTGTTATGCAACATTTTAATAAAAAAAGAAAAAAATAACACTACCTAGAAAAGTAACAGCAGGAAGATACATTTAGCTCCAAGCATTGGGATTTGAAGACAGCACCACGGGGGTTCAGCTGCCACGTCCACAAAGCTGTCCCTGTCTCTCCCACCCTTCCCTGCTGTTGCCACGCAAGTACTTTGCAGCTGGCAGTCAGGGAGCCCCTGAATATGGCTGCATAAAACTCCACGGAGGGATGAAGCCCTTCCAAAGCTTGGCCTGCACACAGCAGCAGGACGTGTCTTGTCTCATTTTTTTCCCTGCGGGGAAGCTCGCCCTTTTAGCCTGTGCTCTGGTCTCCAGTACTGCAAGGCAATCTCCTTCTCCTGGACAAATACTTTAAAATCTGTTTAGGTGAAAAATAATGTACTTTTATAGAGGGCCTGCCTAGGTATCATCTACTGGTGCACAGAAATCATTACCAAGCAAGCAAGGTCATGTTTTTCTGGGCTACACAAATGTGTCCATTACCCTTGTCTGAATTAGCAGCTTCAGGGCAATGTACCATCCATGCTCTGAAAGTACCAGAAAGGCAGTGGCACTGAACTGATCCGAGCACCAGCAGCATTTGGCATGCTCCCCAGAGCTGTCTGAGCAAACAAGGCAAAGGGGAAAAAGCCTGTCCCTCCCTCTCTCCACCTGCCCAGTGACTCAGAACAACTAGAAATGGCAGCTTAACTCTCAGAACACAGACCAATATATCCAGCAGTCAGCGTGAGGGCATCGGGAGTGCCAAGAAAGTGAGTATGTTCAGCTGTTTTGGGCGATGGGGGAAGGGATGGGAACACTCGTACCTCTACAGCAAGCCCTGCCTGGCTGATCCTGCTAAATGATTAGGAACAGGAGTGCTCTAAAATTAGTTCACCAGGGTGTATTGGTTCTGAGACAAAAAAATAATTCCTTACTTCATTTCCCTCTACTTCTACTGATAAACTTTGTCATCTTTCAAATTTCTGGGAAAGAAAATAAGTGCGTACAAACCTTCTGCATTCCTAGTGAGATAATATGGGCGGCCTGACTGAGGGTAAGTGATAAATTCTGGTTGAAGTGATAAAGTTCCAGGTACAACAAATCTGCATGTCATGGCCAGCTTTTAAAGAAACACAGAATTTAAAATGGCCAACAACAGGTCTGACATGGGCTTCCTGGTCTGCAGAGGCAGTTGCTTATTCCCATAGAACTGCTTTGGGAGAACAGGTTTGCTGTAACCAATGAGCTAGATTGCTCTGAACATCATGGCAAATGGCATCCATCAGAAACTGTGTAGGGAAAAAGACATACTGATACTCTCAGAACTACAAAAAGCTTGGAAGAGAAAATTGACAGAATTAATAGCTGGGGGCAGGAGAGGGAGGAGCAGCTGAGATAGCTGTAGGGCCAGTGACAGCTACAGCCAGCTGCAGCAGGGAAAAATTACTTTTGAGGAGAGGATAATCACAACTTGTGTGCTTTTCACTTTTATCCAAATGGTTGGAGCAGGTAGAAGAGGTATTTAAGCCAAGGAGTAGTTAGAGGAATTGGTACTAGCCTCAAGGGAATAGCTGAAATCCTGGAAGGGGCACAAAACGAAAAAAAGTTTTGGGGCTCTGCACCCCAAAACTTCACAAAGACAACTATGTTAGTGTAGCACACGCTCTGCTCAGACTGCAAGTGCTTGAAGGACTGCAGGGCACACTGAGCCAGGGCCCTGCTTTAACCATCTGAGGAGTACACACCCGTGGGGAACTCGGTTCCGCTTCTGCACAAAGGCCCTGTTCCCAGATCTTTGCTGAGCCAACAGAGTGCTTTTAGCCTCTCCTGGTATTTGACTAACAAGCAGCCTCTGGTTTCCAGCACGCACACGGCCAATAGCCCAGAACACAATGGTTGGTTTCCCATTACAGCACGGAAGGCTTTAACTTATTCACAAGAACAGGATAGCCAGTCAAATAGCTTAGTAGGGTTAGAAAGGGATTGGATGTTTGCATGGTGAAACAACATCCACGGCCGTATTAGCCGGGATAAGGGTTACAAGCTCAGCGATCCTCATGCTACAGGACAAAATGATCAGTGGCTGGGATCACAGGCAGACAAAAGCAACAGCCGTTCCCTGAAGCTCCTTGTGGCAAGGTCACGTGGCCATAAGCAGAAACCAGATAACCCATTGTGAAGTGCTGGCTGGGCTAATCCTCTGTGTCCCCAGCAAGCTCCAGAGAGGCTAGGCACAGAATGAACCAAATAGAAATCCTTGTACCAAAAATAAAAACCCGAAAGGAAAAGCTTTATTGGTATGCATCCTACAGGAATGGTTACAAGAAACGGCCTTGGATTTATCTGTCAAAGTAAACATGGAACAGCTGTGCTCTCCCTAGGAAGGTACCAGACAAGAGCAGATTCCTTACAAAACAGGGCAGCATGGAAATATACCGGAGGAAGGGAGGAGGGGAGCGGATTGGTGTTTTGTTCTTCAACACTGATGGATGGGGCAATTTCAAAAAATTGAGAGGAGGCCCAGTAAGAAGAGCCTCAAGGTGTTTCTCCACACTAAAAACAGCACTTTCCATTTTTACATGGCTCCTTCTATGCGTAAGTGCTTGCCCACTCTGCTTTGTATAGAGCTGGGGCAACTACTAGCAGAGCTTCTGCAAAGGGAAGAGACAGTAATCTTCATTTGCCCTCTCATTACTGGTTCTCATCAGGTTTCAGTCCCCACTCAGTGTGTTATTTCTCCAACCCTAAGTATATTACTGAATTTGTATTGCTTTAGAAAAAAAATAATCAACAAGTTTTCAATAAGAGTGAAGTCCAGAGATGTTCCAAGGCCCTCTTGCCAACCCAACAGGAGGTAGCCATGTACGAATAGGATCACCTCTTCTTGAAGCCATACTTTTTCCTTTCATAGAAAAGATCTGTCTTGGAACTGCCCAGGTTGACAATCTTAGGGCAACCATCTCTCTGTAAGAAAAGAAAATGCAAGTTAGGAAATGAGCAAACACAGAACAACATCATAGCTGTGGCAGATTCTCAGTTCCCACAGTCCTTGCCCTGTCCTCAACACATTTCAAACACCTGTACAAAGTGCTCTCCAGTGCTGGTTACCAGTAAGAGAGTGCAACAGAGAAGAGCATGGATGTCTCTTCAGCATTACTGCAGGACATGGTCTCCCTCAGGGCCAAAATGGAAAACAGCTCATATAACATCAGCCATTTCATGAAAAGGGTGCGCTGTGCCATGAGACTTGATTCTTTCTAAATCAGGATATGCAGGACTTCTAGGGCCCAGAGGAGTAACCTTTCCCCTCCTTAGCAAAGAAGAATCTTGAGGCTCTAGATGTCACCAAACCATTCTTGTGTTCAGGAACCCCTCAGCAGTGACAGCAGAACTGAATCTTAGATTTCTTGTATCCTGGATTGATTACTGCAGAGGCTGTAGGGTCAGCTACCCACAGCAGCTACATAAGTAAGTTCTTGTACCTGAATTCCAGCAGATGGTGAGAAAAAAGCCTTGAGAAAAGCAAGGGGAGTAGGGTAGAGGTATGGTTGCAAAACCAAATCAGAAATGCCTTCTTGGTATACCTGGGAAAATTTGCCCGTGGGCCACCTGAGTCCAGCACCTGCATAATTCTTTAGGGCAAAACATTATGGCTGGCCACAGCAGTTGTGAGGGACCCAGCAGGCAAAGGAACACGTGTCCTGGGCTGAAGAGCAAGCCTGAGTGCTTCAGATTTAGAAAGCCCCTGGGCAGATGTCAGATGCTGTAGAATCTGCACCCAAGCTGCCTGGCTCCCATGCCAAAGATGCAATCTGGTGGGGAGGATCTGCATGATAGGAATAACAGGAGAGGTGGGGAACAGAAATCATCCCTCCCCCATCCACCTGCCATGACCCATTTCTAGCTACTGTCTCCTTATTTCATTTTGAACCTCAATAGTAGGACTCTTTCAAGAAAGACTTCCTCCCACAATCCATGGAGTCTGTTCAAATGTTGACAGCCTTATTGCAGGGCTCTGTTCATTCCTCCACCTCCTCCTAAGGACACAGCTCATGAGCACCCTCCTTTCTCCAAGAAAAGATTACTATTTGCAACTCACTGATGTCCTGGGTGACAAGGTGGGATTCAGGCCTTTACCCACAGATCAAAGTGGGCTGAAACAATACTTCATTCCTTCCTGCACCAGAACAAATGAACCAAGAGTAACCAGGTCCTTTGCTTTGTGCCCAATAGCAGTCTATCTCTGCCATCCATTTTATTTGCTTTCTTGCTTCACTATTTTTTCCAGTCTTTCTCTGAGGATGATGAAAATGCTGTAGCTGAAGCCTTGGACTGTTAAAGCTTCAGGTACAGAGCTCTGCCCATCTGGTTTTCTTATTCACATCAGCACCAGATACCATAATTGTGACAGGCAGCAGCACACTTAATTTTTTCTCCTTCTGGGCTCCCTATGCTTGTGCAAGCATTCTTCAATCCTGCAACAAATCATGCCAAATCTGCTGTTTCAGATCTGCAACTTCACATATGCAATAATATGTAACATCTGAGTTTTCTGCTACAGAGCAACTTTCTTCACTCACAGCAGCATTCACCCAGGTGTCACCCAGGTCACCCCAGACCTGTTATTCTTTTCTAACTCCAGACCTGTTATTTTTCTCTAGCTCTATGTTTTCTACAGTCCTCCTTGACAGAGCAGCTGGTTATTTCACACCTGAATCAAACATAAGATACAGGTAATCTCAGGTTATGAAAAACACTTGTTGGGAATCCCTAAGAATCGATAAAACTAAAACCAAGCCTATTTTGCTCATGACTTATAAAGCCAGGCATCTTCATTCCAAAGGCAAGTGAACAAAATTACCGTTTCTCACAGCATTTATAACGTAGGAGGCAGCACCCCCATCAAAGCACTTATATCCATATTTGGATCCAGAGAAAGATTATGGTCCTGTTAGATCTAATGACTAAACTCAAAGGAACACCTGCTCCTGTTCTGGATTTGGCTGCAGGTCTCTAGAGAAAACAGGCACTAGAGAGAGTTAAAGCAGCAACTCACTCAGCTGAGGACACTCCTGTAAATCACTCTGAACCACTCTCTCAGCACGTTCTTCACAGTCATTAGGGTGTGTAGGAAATGACATTTGCAGAGCACCAAACAACTTTTAACAGACACTCTCACAGCTACCAGGCCTATATTCTGGGATAGCAGAACTGTAAGCATCATGTTCTTGTTCTCCTGTAAGGTCTTTCTAACGCTTTGTTGCAATTCATGTTCTGCACCCATCGTGTTGGATTATTAACAAAAGCCTTACAAGGGGTGAACAGCTGCCTCATTTCCCACATGCAATGGCTTTCAGCACAATATTGTAAAAAGACGATAGCTCTGGCTATAGACAAAAGGGATCATTATACCAAAAAGCATTAGCAGAAAGAGAAATATCTACAGATAATAATACAGACAATTCCAGAACAGAGTAAGAAAATATAAATTGTATTCCACTGAAATTATACAAGAAGCATCAAACTTGTGAAACACAATTACCACACTAAGGACCAACTTTACCTTGTTATTCAAAGGAAAACAAAGGTTTTGATTCCACTGGCCTCATAGTACCATATGTACTCTTAATCAGTGGCTCCTAGTGGACTTTAGGGAGGAGCTGCTTCTGCCACTGTCTTGCAGTGTCTGCAATATTTCTGACCCTGGTGAAACCTAGGCTGGAGCTGTACTAAGATAACAACCTGAAGTGGTAACAAGCAGTGTGTGGAGGAAATGAACTGTGAGCGTGCAAAACAGTCAGAGATCCTTAGAATGAAGAGAGTTACAATACCTCCAAATGCTTTGCTAACACAGAGACCTATCAACAGGGGAATAAAGGTTTCAGACAAACAAGAGCCAATCATCCCAGCACTAATTTCAGCAGCTCCAAGCCCCTTAAAGGGAAGCATGACTACCACGTAGCAGGGATGGCAACTTACATCCTTCTCCTGGATGGTGCACTCCTTGCAGTAGTAGGCGTCGGACACGCCGGGCCCCCCGCAGATGACGCAGCGGCCCTGGTAGGAGCCGTAGTTGCACTCGTCACAGATGCGCACCAGGGTGCAGGGCCGCACGTACGAGTCACAGATCACACACTTGCCATCGCCTGCGGGCACAGCACAGCCTTTGCTCACACAGGGTCCTTTCTGCCACCCCACACCACAGCAAAAGCTTCCTGGTCAAATAACTTCCCCGTACGCTCAAAGACAATACAGCAGAACTGCAGAAACGTGCCTTGCGGGCACAGGGCACAACTTGGTATTGCACACAGACTTGACAGGAACAAGAGCTGTGGCCTGCAATATTTGAGTTTTTTTTTAAATTTTGTCATTCATTCACAGTCAGAGAAGAAACCCAAAATTACTTGGGTAACTACTTTGTGATTAGCCAAGACTTGCTTAGATCGTACCACTACTTTTACTCTAGAACTTTTCCTGACTTATTCATTTGCAAAAGAAAAAAAGCCACACTGACAGGACTAGAGTCCTTACCTACACAGAAGCAGCAGTGTAAGCTTCTCCCACAGTGCCACATCAACAAAAGTCTGGAGTTACTATGCTCAAAGAGATAAGAGACTGTACTCATGGTCCCTTTAATCCTTCATCTGTGACAAGGCCAAAGGAAGGGCAAAGTGGCATAAGCAGCCATTTCACGAAAGTTGCTCTTGCGCTCTCACAAGGAACCGAGTGAAATTCAAGTACTGATATCAAACAGGCAAGGAGCCATCAGATGCCAGGGACAGTTTCTGCTGAGCTGGACCTTTAACAAAACACTGACCTATGGATAAAAGGTTTCATATCCTATTACCAGTTCCCAAGGTATCTAATCCTGACTCCCACAACAGCTTGCCTAACCTGCTCTTAAATCTCTGGCGTGACAGCCCTCAGCTACTACCAATGAGAATCTGTTTCACTGTCAGGTGCTCTTGAAAATGATCTTCTTGCTTCAGACTGTCCTTCTCCCACTTTGCTTATTCTCACACTGTTTTCGAGTCACAAACTACTCACCTCATTTGTTCTGCTCCCCTACATGTTTTAACAACAGATCACAAGGATCTAACAACAGATCACACTCTTTCTCCCCTTTCACAGCTAATCACTGGATTCCGTGAGTGTTTTTCCTGTTCTAACTTTAGATGTTTGCCCTCCATTTCTTCTTCTCCCAGATGCTAACGGGAACCTTTCTTGCAGTATGATGAAGCCAAAACCCATAAATGCATTTTCCCCCTGCTTTAAAATGATCAGGATGATATTTTGGTATTGCAGATTCAAGGATTCAGTGAAGCAGGCACTGTAGCTTCAGCCACTAGAAATGCTATCAGCAGGTACTCTGGGACTGCTTAGCTTGCAACTTTTTAAGGATTCCTTGAGCTACACTTGCAATGTCAAGGTAATTGCTCCCTTCTCAAAGAGTGACGTTAAGTTTGGGGTCAAAGCAAAACTAGATTCCAGCCTTCAAACCCAAACTGCATGCTCTAACCTCAACACCACCCTCTCAAGCAAATAAATGTGGATACTATACTTACATTTTTCACAGAGTCTTCCGATTGCTGGGGAAAAAAAAAAGAAAAAAATATTTGAGGCAGGAGAAAAATCCAAGTAAGTACAAGCTTGAATGTCAAATAATTATCTTCTGCAATGAGCAGTCCTTAAAAAATTAAAGGTTAAACTACAGAAACAGTTAGAGCATAAATACAAACATTCATGATAAACAATATGTATCCTCCTGGAGAGATTTATCAGGACCAAAGATGCACTATGAATGCACAATGACACCCCCCTGCAGTAAGAACACCCACATTCATCATTCATTTCAAACACAGCCAGTGTGTCTGACTGAAGGAAATGATGTACGTGAGTCTTGGCACAGCTTTTATGCTGGTTTTAGTGGGGGGAAAAGCCAAAATCAAGTGTTTGCTTAAAGCAGTCCAAATACCTTCTTTGCTTTAGAACATGAAGGTAGCTAAATGTGTCTTAGAAATCATTTCACTTCTCTGGGACATTCACAACAATGATGTTAGAAACTTGGATAAATGTAATAAATATGGACTTTCAAAGACTGGATATGCACATCCACAAAGACTAAATATTGATTTGTCTGAAGTCTGAAAGAGAAGAGATTTGCCAGGACACGACTTTTCAACACAGACAGATGGTGAGAAGCACTGATTATTCTGAAAAGAGATTTACTATGGACAGTGCAGTTGAATGCTTCGCCTTTATGGATCTTGCTTTTCCAAGGAGTAACAAAAACCTGGAAGGGATACCCCAACTTCTAATCTCGTCTAAGAGTTCTCTGAACCCTGACCCAAACGCTGACTCAGATGCGACAGGGGCAAATCCCGTTATCTGTATTACAGGAATAACCCGGAAGATAACTTTTGCCTCGCGGCCACAAAAATGCTTCCAAATGCTGCTGGATCCATAATGCACGAGGGGGAAAAAAAGGGAAATAAAAGGAAAACAAAAGAGGGAAGGAGGGAGGGAGGGCGGAGCGGGTGGCGCGCGCCGCCGCTCCCGCGCCTCAGCCGGGCCCGAGGGCCGCGCGCGGGCCCCACGGCCGGTACGGCGCGCGCCTCCCGCCCGCCCCGCGGCGGGAAAGGGGCGAAGGGAACCCCCGTCCTCTTCCCCGGGCACCCACCGACGCCCGCCTGCTTGCGGCAGAAGATGAGGTCCGGGTGGTGCTTGGCCATGGCGAGGCGACACTCGCCCGGCGCTGCTGCTGCTGCGGGCCCGCGGAGCCCTCAGTGCCGCGCCGCCCCCGGGTCCTGGCCGGGGTGAGACCGGCGCCTGCCAAAGCGCCTCCCCCGAGCGGGAAAACGCCGAGGGATGCCGAGATAAACTCTCCCCCTAAAGCCACCCCTTCTCTAGCCTTCCCCCGCCCAGAGGAGCCCCTCGTGGTAGCACAGGACCCTCTCCTGTCGCGGGTGTCTCCCTGCCAGGACCCGCGCGGCCACGCCTCCGCGCGCGCGCCGGAGATGTCAAAGGGGCCGCGTGACGCCATCGCGGCGCGACTCCATCTTTGTCAGTGAACAAAATGGCGCCGTACTGCGTGCTGGCGGCTCGGCTGAGGGTGAGCGGCGGCGGCGGGCGGGGCGGGCAGCGGGCGGGACGGGCGGCGGGGATTGCGGCAGGGACGGGATCGCTGCCCGCTGGGCGGCCACGAGGGCGGCCGCTCGCCCGCAGCCTCGGGGTCGGGCCGTCCCCGCCTCCGCGTGTAGGTCAGCGTGTCCCCGCTGCGGCCCCACGCCCTGTTTCCATGGCGATGGTGGGGCGGCCGCGGCTTTGGCGGCGGCGGCGTGGCCGCTGCTCGGTCCCTAGGGCAGGACGTCTCCCGCCACCGGGCCCGGCCGGCCGTCAAGGTGAGTGCAAGGTGAACGGGGCGGCGGGGACGCGGCCTGGCGCCGCCGCCTCCCCCGTGTGCCCGGGCCCCGCTGCGGTGGGCTGGAGGCGCTGTCAGAGCCCCGGGCCTAACAGGGCACAGAGCCCGAGGGCGCGGGGCCGAACGGTGAATAAAAGGTCTTTCCCCGGGGCAGGCATTTTTCTTTCCCTCGTCTTTTATTACTTCTCCTTACGGGCATGCGGCAGCACAAGGTGACTCCTTGTTGTGTGAGTGAGCTGTCCTTTGGCTGCTTTGCTTCCAAAATCCTCCTTTTAGTACAAACAGAGGCCTCTGGGTGACAAAGGTCCCAGTCTCTCTGTGTGGGGAACTAGGACGGCTGAAGAAGCAGGCGGGTCAGACACAAAAATTACCTTTTTTCCCGGGGCTGTGATAAAGACTCTGGTAGTCTTGTCTGTCATGACCTCTAAAACTCACCTTCACCAGTAATGTGATCTTGTCACAGAGATTGCCTTCCTTAAGACTTGGTTATGTTTAGTGTCTACTCAGTAATAAAGTTTTCGTATCTTTTAAGGCCTATAAGGCAAATACCGGGTGCAATTTTCTGTTTAGGGCTGCTAAGGGATAAGGAAGCCTTTGCTCCCTTGTGATAAAGGCAGGGAGTGTAACTTCTCAGTTTGCCACTTGTGACCTTGGCCAATGTGTTCCCCTTGCTTAGGGAACTGAAGAATTTGGTTGGCTTTTAGTATTCTAAAAGTATTCTGTGAATCTTAATTCCAGTTTGGTAATTACTATCCTACTTCAGAGGTAGATGCTTTAGAAAAGTGTAGTAGCTTTTAAATTTAAATGAAAGTTACAGAACAGCACAATTTCAGTTAGGTTGGCATACTTGTTCTTACTTATTAAATAGTTTTCAGTTTGTACTTTGAACAGAAATGACTACTAATAAAATGAAGGCAAACCTTTTATTAGGGTAATGAGTTGGTTCTTGTTTTATGCTGTGACACTGCATGAGAACAAGCAATCATTTGCTAAAATGAATATTGTATGATGCAAAACAAAGGCTGTGCTGGCACAGTCGACATGGGGAATTTAGCATTCCAGGAGGTTGTTGTCTATTATCAGGCAAGGGATACATATTTTTTCCCCCTGTGAAGGACTAAATCTGTGATGCTGATCACACATGCCTCTAGGTGATGTCTTTAGGAGCCAGGGGATTTTTGCCCCTGTGTAGCAGCCTAGAGATTAATGACTATGGGCATCATCTTGTCAATCACTGTGATAGTGCCAGCATTGAGCATGGCACACATTGCTGCTGTTGGTTCTGTGTGCCTCCCATCCTGGAACTGTTTTGGAGCTGGAGCTGCAGAGAAAGCTTGCCTCTGAGGGAAATAAATTGGAATTAACCTGATTTGGACTGACTGTCCTATTTAAAGTTCTAATAGTCTCAAAGGGTCAAGATCTCTTTTCTGCCTACCTGAAATGATGCCTTTAGTAGCATTCCATTTTTCAAGCCACATTGACTGAGAGGGAGGACTGTAAAGCTCTAAACTGCCTGAAATATCAGGTTTATTGAAGGCATTGTGGGTAAGTACCAAAATTATGCGTGGGCAGTTTTGTGCATCAGGGCTAAACTGATCTTCAGAACCATAATTGTGGTTGCTCTTTTGAGGTGGGTCTAGAAAATGAGCCTGCATTTACAATTTGATTATACCATGCTGCCTTTTTTTTTTTTTTTTTTTTTTCTTTAGGCTGAATCATGGTGAATGTTGGAATCTTGGCCGGTGTTCTTAGATCAGGGAAAATGAGGAAAGATGGTATTTTGGGTTTCAGCTGGGATTTCTAGGACAGATTTCCCAGATAGAAGTTCACATAACAGTTGCTATTTTTTTGAACATGAGCTTTTCTCACTGGGCTCATTGTGCCTTACCGGCTGCCAAAATGAAGTTATTTTCTGAATTCAGACTCCCCTTGCACCTGGAACATTCACTGTAGTGAGCTAAATGCATGATAGCTACCTTAAAATTTGTAAAGAGCAGTGTTAGCTTCCTTACAGAGATTTCAGAAATAGTGACCCATTTATTTAATTTGCTTTCTTCTGTCTTTAAGGGAAGCTTTTCACTTCATGAAACACCATTAGGCTTAGGAGCCCTGTAATGATTATTGCCATTCCTTTTACTGGACACTGCAAACTGGAATAAGGGATTCAGTGCCAGGTGAGAGGACGTCACTGGGCAGCTGTTTGGCCAGCCTGGAAATAAGCAGTTCCTGGATAAAAGGGAAAATTTATAAATTTATAGATCTCCTATTTCCCTTGGCTCTTGGGCTCGAGGCACTTCTCAGCGCTGACTAAAAAAACACAATGGAAGCCCCCACAAATTACCAGTACATTCCTTCTCAGAGAAGAGTGAGAGGGAATCAAACTGGGAACTGTCAGGCTTGTGACTTTTCCTTCATGTTGCAGTTCTCCCACCCTGTTTCTGAGGATGCAGTAGGAGAAGGGCAGGCATGGAGAATAGACAGGTGTGATGAGAGATATAGTGTAGATTCTTTGTGAGGAGAGTTCAGACTTTAGAACCAGGCAGTTTATACTGGTTGCTTGGTGGTGGGTGGTGGTGGAGCCTTAAACTTGCTGGGTGCCAACGTGAGCAGAACCATATTGAGTCAAATGAGTTCCCAGCAGAAATACAGGATTAGGTTTATATCCTGGTAAAATGAAGATGGCACTTTTTAAATAGGTGCCTTTTAAAATTCTTATGTAGAGAAAAATGCTTGTCTAGTCTGCTGAAGCTGATTGGTTTAGGCAGTTATTTTCCCTGGTTCATATTGGCCATTACAGAAACTGACCTTCACTTTTCCAGACTTCTCCAAGTCCAGACAGAATCCTTCACCTTAAACACTCTTCCTGCTTTTGATGGTCTGAAGCTGTGGTCAGCAGGATTCAACTACTTTGTATTGCTGATCTTGATTACCAGCTGAACACTGACATAGTATTAGAAAAAATGTTACATTTCCTTGTACCATTCCATGAAGTGAAAAGACCCATAGACATGTATGTTCAAACAGAAAAGATTTTACCTGAATTTTGTTTGAAAAGTTTTGTTGTACCTCTTTTTGGAGTGCCCTGCTTCAGATTTCTATTTTAATCAGCTTTGGTCCCAGGCAAGACTAAGATGCAATGAAGCCTGTGCTATTATTTTTATTTGCATATCTGTTCTTCTCTATGATGAATTAAGAAGAAATTATTGTGTTAAACCACACTACATTTCCTGGCCTGGGAAAGAGATTGTTTTTCCATGAACAGTGATTAAATAGCTCAGTGTTTTTTTTTCCAGCCACTCCAGCAGTTGGAGACTTTCACAAGACTGAATATCTTGTGAGGTAAAAAAAAAAAAAGGCTAGAACAAAGCAAACATAAAAGTTATGTGGCTACTAGGTAAAGAGCAGCTTTGCCTAGTTTGTATGTTAAACAATGAGAAGCTGGGTGGTGTTTGTATTGGTGTGGGTGGTTGTTGTAGGGGTTTTTTTTTTTTGTTTTTTGCTGGTGGAAGAAGGAAAGGTCTAAGTCTGACACCTGTGATAAGTTCTGGAAGTTCTAGGATTAAAGTGCAGCACAGTGAAATTTGATGACTGGGCTTCCCATGCACTCATGGAGGAGCAGTGCCCTCTTTGTACCACCAGGCTCCCTTCTCTCAGGTACTCTTTCAGAATGGTGGTGTATAGCTGCTGTAAGTCTTTCCTGCTTCTACCAAAAGCTCTCTCTATAATGGCTGAGGATAGCTTGGTGAAAATGCAAACTGCACCCTTCTTGCTAGTGTGCTGAGTAGTGTGATTTTGCCTAGCTTTCCCCAAATTTTTGTTGCAAAAGATACTAAAAAGTGTTATCAAAAGGACAATAAAACAAGAGATTTTGATAAAAATTGGTGATGTCTCTTTTATTGTGATTATTTCAGGCAGTCTTTTCAATGCTGGTAACAAGAAAGTTGGAAACAATATTCACAGGGAAACATTAAAATGTTTGAACAGGTTTAAAGAATTAACTAGGCTTTTTTTGACAGTGGTAAAAATAACCCCAGTGGTAGGTACAATGATTGTGTTTTGAACAAGGAATATTTACAATCACACATGCAAAAGGGGTGTTTAGTGTAACACTGCTACATTTATTAACCTGTACTTATCAAAACTTCATAACCCTGAAATAGCGGATGAATAGAAAAAGCGGGATTGAGATTAAGGTATAATGCTGGAGGAGGAAGAGTTCTGAACTCTTTTCTTCAGTCTGTTTCCAAACTTCTGATGCTGATGAGTGAGACTTTGAAAGCATGTAAGAAATGTGTGTGCCAAATCCTTGGAAGTTTTTCTGGAGGCCGCTGTCTGACTCAATTTTCAAAGCTGCGTGAGAGCTTTTAGCCCTGGGCACTGACCCGTCTCTTTCAGGTCAGGTGCTGTAAAGGTGCCTCGCCATAGCCTGCCCTTCTCCTGTGTTCCAGGAAACTGTCTCACTGTGGAGGCTGCCAAGTAAATTTGTTTTTTTTTTTTTCCCCTGGCACTTTCTGCTGATGCATTCAGCTCATAGTATAGTTCACCTGTCATGCAGCTAACTCACCTGTAGGATAAGTGCAAAGTTTTTCAGAGGCAAAAGGTGAGGGTGCCTTTGTGAGAGCGAGGAAAAAGCACCAGCCAGGCTGGTGGAGCTGGTGAGTTTTTTCCACATCTTGCTTCTCCTGCTCTGTGTTACATTGTAGACCAGGCCTGTACACCAAAGTCTCCTTTGTAGATATTTAATACATTTTGTAGCAGTATGGGGGATCCTGCCCAGGAAACTTAGTATGTGATGGTGGAACAGGGGCGTGTCCAGGCTGGTGCTGTATCTCCTGCTAATGTCAATTTCAATGTCAACTCAATGCCAGGAAGCAAATACAAACCTAGAGATAGTTTGCTTTAGAAACAGCATTGGTTCTTCACCATGACCCTCATGTGTCAGGAGCATGGCAGACTGGTGCTTTCTTGAGAATTGGCTCATCATTGCCTGAAAGCGGATTTTTCATTTGAAAGCCTAAGGCTTCTGGTGCAACAAAGAAAAAGGTGGAATAATTTAGTAAATGCTACCTGTTCTGGGTACTTTAGCGTCTCTGGGTACTTGGACTGTTTAAGATAATACGGAGTATTGTATGATGAAATATATTTGGGTGCCTTTGTGTTCCTCAGTCTGTAAAATCCCAGTAACAAAAACTGAATAACATTTTTAATTGCTATGTTACAGAAATTCACTCTGCAGGGCTCCAGTTTTAATACTCTCCTTTTTTTCAGCATGCCTTGAACAGTGGGGTACGACGCTACCATGTTGCTCCTGTCCTGTGCCAGCGGGCCAAGGTGGCCATGAGCCACTTTGAACCTAATGAATACATCAACTATGAAAAACTGGAGAAGAACATCAACATTGTCCGTAAGAGGTAAGAGTGGAGAAGGGAAGAAGGGAGGGGTCAGGGTATTGAATTCAGTTCTGCAGTGACAGGAGAGGAAGAAAAAATTGTTGTGGGGCCCTGGCACAAGGAATGTTTACCAGGAAAAGCAGCACTGAACTGTGGCAGTTGTAAATATAGTGAAGCATGAGTTGTAGTGTCTCCTTATAGTGGTGGGGCACTGTGGGAAGGGTTGAAGGATGTGATGAAGCACTGCAACGTGCAGAGAAGCAGGCCAGTGCAGAGGAGGCGCTAGAAAGGTCTCCATCCTCTTTGTTTAATACCCTCGTTGAGGAGTCTTTACATTGGCCCTTTGCTTCTTTCTGGGGCAGCAGCGCGTGGCTCAGGGTTGTTACAGGCTAATGCTTCTTTGTGCTGTGTTCTGCTCTAGGTGTTAGGCATGGAACAAAGGGCTAGGAATTCATAGCCTGTGTAAACATAGTGACCTTAATCTGCTGATAGAGGCTTGTGTGCCTGCTAATTTGTCATTCCTGCTCCACTTACTGTGGCAATGGTTTGTATGACTTGTCCTTCAGTCTTTGTGTCCTTTGTTAAATGTGGTAGTTCTCATTTCAAGTTGTTGTGTTGATTTAGTTACTTCTCAGAAGATCTTGCTACATACATAAATAGATTCCTCAGCTGATACAGTTGCAGAATGAAAGGTCTGAGGTCATGAAGCTCCACTTAGTTGTATTTGCTGTGGGATCTGATATTTATGAATTGAGTCTGACCTCTGTCTCACCTCTACATTTGCTGTCTTGAAGTGAGCAGTCAGTGTTTCTTTTACAGTATAGGAAGATTAGAAAAGAAAGCATAAAATGACATCAATTTATATGTTTTTGAACTTTATGAACTGAACCCTTGTTTAACCATGTGCCAGTTGATATTTTAGTGCTGTAAGAAGAGCATGGAGGTTTCTCTGTGCTAATAGGTCTTAACAGTCTGAGCAATAGAGGGAAGCATTCTGTTACATACCTAAAATGGCAAATGTTGAAGTACACAAGATGCAGATACTAAAATTATTCTCCGCAGGCTTGACCGCCCCCTGACCTTGTCTGAGAAGATTGTGTATGGACACCTGGATGACCCAGCAAAGCAGGAGATCGAGCGCGGCAAGACCTATCTGCGCTTACGGCCCGACCGCGTGGCCATGCAGGACGCCACAGCTCAGATGGCAATGCTCCAGTTCATCAGCAGCGGGCTGCCAAAGGTGGCTGTGCCTTCCACCATCCACTGTGATCACCTCATCGAGGCCCAGGCAGGCGGTGAAAAGGATCTTCAGAGAGCCAAGGTCACTATTGCAGAGGCGTAACTTCTGTCTGTTTGAAAATGTCCTTCCAGTTGAAGGATGAGCTTATTTTAAATTTTTTTCCCATAAGGACAGCCAGGAATCAGATATGGTAACAGTGCCTGTGGTGGTCAGCTCTGTAGGTCAGATGCAATGAAGAAACAGACTAAATGGATTTTTGGGAGTTTTTAATCTCAGATTCATCCATTACATGGTTTAAAGGACCATGAATGTGGGAAAAGCTAGTCTTAAGTTGTTAGTGATGGAAGCCTAGATCATGTGTGTTCTAGAGAAGATATTTCAGCTAAAGAAGAGAAAAAATGATTTCCAAGGGAAAAAAAGGAAGTCAGATTACTCTATGTTGCAGTATGGCAGTATGAAAAACCTAATGCACATATGCCTGCATTGCACTGGTCCTCCGCTGTGAGGGGGAGGCAAGTAGTTACTTTCCCAAACCATTTGCTACTGATTATCTGAAGAGCAATAACTGAATCATGTGCAGCTTTCATGGCTCATGAGTATAGTATAAAAGTGTGTAAAAGTATGTAGGATGTTGGGTTTTATGTGGGAATTTCAAAGTGTTGCTATGTGGGAAGTTCAAAGTGCTGATACAGTGCCATTTTAAAATTTTCTGCTCAACTGTTTTACTGCTTATTCCTCCCCAAATGAGTTTCTGTAATCTATAGACACATTTATCTCTGACCAACATACTACAATGCATCTGCCAAGGAAATCTTGTTACTCCAAGTGGCTTAGCCAAAGTCCACTGTCAGAGCCAGGAGGAATTGCACCTGGAATGTTGATACCAGAATTTACCAACAGTAAACAGGAGTCAGCTGCATTTTGAGATTTTAGTCCATATCCTCACACAGCACTTGTGGTGTTGAAGTATCTGCTTTTGGCTTTCTTCAGTGGGCCACAGTAAAGCAACTTGCACCACTCAGGAGTGACTTGGGGAGTTCTTGCTCTGCTTGTCTCAGTCCTAAGTTGTGCAATTAACAGTTTGAGACTTAACTAAATCAGACAATTTCTTTTCTCCTGTTCACCTCCTGTTTTCCCCTATTCCTGCACTTATTCTCCATAGTGCAATTATATTTGCTGCAGCCCTGAATTGAGCTGAGTCCCTTCTTTGCCATCCACTCTGAGCAAAGCAAGTAAAGGTCCTGCCTTCTTCTGACTGGCTTCTGCTGCTGCCAGCTGGCACACAATGAATGCTGGCAGGCCAGAGGGTGGTTTGGGTTTACTGGGGGAGGGATGCACAAACAGAGTGGAGTGACCCAACTCCCAGTGGAAAACAAGGCTTAAAGAGCTGCTGCAGCCTCTTGGGAAACTTCAGCAAATGTGTGCTGAGACAATTCATCAATTATCTCGTTTCCCCTTTCCCTTTATTCTGAAGCTTAGCTGCATGAGAACAGTCTTTAAGAAATTCTCTACTTCTAGTGCTTATCTTATCTACTCCAGCACTCTTCTGCCAAGAACTGTTAGGATATAATAGTGTCATACTTCCTTGGCAACCATGGTTTTTCTCACAAGCCAATTTCACGGTGTGACGTCCACCAACAATGGTGACAGTGCAGCAAGAAGGACAGCATTGTGTGAGTCTTAAAGAGGGGACTTGCTAGAATGACAAATGACACTCACCAACTCCCCTGGCAGTGAACACTTCCAGTTCCATTTCTTAATCTGTAAAAATAAAGCCAGAATATTTATCTAAGGGATTTGAAATGTCTCCAAAGCATCTGTATAGGAAAAAGAGCACCCGGTAGAGAAGGAAGGAGGGGCTAGAATGAGTGAGGGAAACAGGTTAAAAAAACCCCCTGAGAATAGGGAAAGTGAGCACAGCATTTTAAAATGTCTTATTGGCAGGGTTTTCCTTAAATTGTGCTGTTTGGAATTAGAAACTAAAAAACTTTTAGTAGAGCTACAAGTGGGATGCAATTAAATGGTCTGTTACAGCTGTCTGTCAAACAGTCTTAATCTTAACCTGTTGATTTTAAAAATTATGTGCAACTCCTTCCAGCTGCTCCTGAACTAGGAAGCAAACTACAGGCAGGCATGTGAAAGAAAGGAATGTGTTTGAACAAACTTTTGCTGTATGGAAGAACAAAATGGGGTACTAATGCTCTGTGCTTCCCTATGTGAATAGGACATAAACCAGGAGGTGTACAACTTTCTGTCAACGGCTGGTGCCAAGTATGGAGTGGGATTCTGGAAACCTGGGTCAGGAATCATTCACCAGGTAAAGTGTGTGTGTGTTTGCAGTCTTTGAACATGAGTGGGTCTTTCACCTTAGGGTGGAGAGAGAGCTCAAGTGCAAATCTTCAGAGAATTTCACTGGTTTAGGGAAACAACTTGCTTTGCTCGAGGCAGGCGAGGTTTCTTACTTGCTGTCTCAGTTATCTTGACCACAGTGGAGTTTTTTTAAAGGTTATTTTGGTCAAACTGTAACCTGATGTATCATTAGGTAGTGCCAACAGCATGCCATGTGAATTACAGAAGCTTGAAATACCTTAACTGCTTGTGGGCTGGCTCCTCCTAGTACAATTGAGACTGTAAGGTGAGGCCATGAAGCTGGCTACATAGGGTTAATGTGAATTGCTTTTGGTGGTAAGGAAAGCAGCCTTGGGAACATACTTTTTTTTAGGATTATTATGTATGCATTTAGTTCTGTAAAACCCAGAAGAGTATATGAGGACACAACAGAGCAGCATACTTCAAGTACTCAGGAGTGGCAACACATAAGGAGTTGCTAGGTGAATTTGAATAAAATGCAAAACAGTTTCCAAGTCTGAGATTCTCTTGTTATTACACTTGGATCTAAAAAAGAATGTGACAGTCCTGAAATAATTTACCACTTGATGAGGCTTTTTGTTTTTTTAAAGCAAACACCTCTGTCAGGATGTCCCTAACTTGCTTGCAGTTGGTTTGCTTTGAGGGTCCAGTAGTCATTTTTCATTGTTCCTCTGAGTCTCAGGCAGCAAAAGTTGAAGAGCAGCATGAAGCAAAAGGAGGGGAGAGGAGAATGGATGTCTGGTAAGCCTCCTGTCAGCAGGGAACTTGTGACCAGGTGCAGTCAAGAGCTCTCTGCTATGTTTTCCTAGCTACAAAATGAGTTACTAAGGTTACCTTTACTTAATGTGACGCAATGGATGAACTCTTCAAAAGGTTATGGGAACACCTCGGGTCATTTGTGTTCCAAAGCCACTCGTAACATCTGTCATGTGGCAGCATAGCTCTGTGCTGAGGTTACCAGTCTTCTTGTGGCTGACTTTCTCTGGCTGGAGGAAACTGGTCCTGTTGTGTAGCTTCAGGTACAACTGTGCCAAAGTGAGGCCTTGAGAGCGACTCTTCTCACACAAATAGGTTGATATGGCTACAAGAATATAAAGCTGAAAGTTCTGAAAGCAAAGCCTTGGTCTTTTTGGTAAAGGACTGCCTTAGTTCTGTTCAAGCTGTTCTGTGATGCATGTGCTGTGAGTTCTGTGCTTCCCAGAAAGGCTGTTCCTAGTGCTGGTGTGGCACATATGCAGTGAGAAGTTCATTAGCTTGAGTTCTCTTGAGTGTTGCTACCACAGAAATCTCATTTTTTCATTGTGAATGATTGTGTGGTTTTGTTGATAGTTGAAAAGTCTTTCATGGAACTGGTAGCATCAGTAAGGGAAGGGCAGTGTCTTGGTGAGAAGTTCCTCTATGTAATTGAGTTTTGGCTGGCAGCATGGATTGGAGGAGCCTGTTGGTATTCTACTGCTATGGAGCACAAAGGCTATGGGAGGATTAGTCCATTGGATCAGTGAACTGACTTTCTCAGCTGTTAACAAGGGTATGGAGATTATGGAACAGACTCTTGAGGCTTAACAAAGGTGGCACCTTAGCAAAAGCCTAAACTGGAAGGAAAAAGAGGAGATCGTTTTCTAATTTTTTTATTATCCTGCGATGAGCAAGGATCCTGGGGCTGAGACTTGGTACCTTGTTTTGTCATTACGTCTTCTACAAGGAGTTTGAAACAAAAGAGATCAAAATTTCCAATCCAGCCCAAATTCAGTTATTTTCTTGCTATTGAAATCTGCAAATACAAACTGATCTAAACTCTTGTTTTTGTTTTCTTTCTGTTGTCTTCCCCCTTCTTTCCCACAAAACAAGCAAGCAAACAATCCATTTTTATTTTCAGATCATTCTGGAGAACTACTCCTACCCCGGGGTTCTGCTCATCGGCACAGACTCTCACACCCCCAACGGAGGTGGCCTGGGCGGAATCTGCATTGGTGTGGGTGGAGCTGATGCTGTGGATGTCATGGCAGGAATCCCTTGGGAGCTCAAATGCCCAAAGGTAGGGGCAGAAGGAATATGAAGCTTTGATGCCAAGGGTGAGATGCATGATGTGTAAGGAGCATTGATTTTCAAGCACTGTGTATATAAGTGTGACAAGAATATACCCCACAGCAGAACTGTGGGGTATATTGTACTGTTACCTTTCTGACAGGAAGTGATGCCAGTATTTTTTTTCCCTCGTTGGTGTTGCTCAGGTTATTGGTGTAAAGCTGACTGGCAAGCTCTCAGGCTGGACTTCTCCTAAAGATGTGATCCTGAAAGTGGCTGGCATCCTCACTGTCAAGGGTGGAACAGGCGCCATCATTGAATACCATGGGCCGGGTGTGGATTCAATCTCCTGCACAGGTAAGTCAACACAGATATCTTATCTGAGTGGATTATTGGTCGAGCTGGGTGTTGAGTTATCTGTGGAGGCTGGGAAGGGAACCAAACAAGAAGTACCAAATGTTTTCCCTTAGCCTGGCCCAGCAGTTTGTACATGGCGAACTGAAAGAGTGGTGTAACAAGATAGCACTCCCTCTCAGTGACCTCTCTCCAGTAAATCTTCTTGTGATTTTGAGAACATGGAATGGTTAATTGTGAAGAATCCTGTAAGATGGTGTGTGAGGATAAGAATAAGGGTGGATGTATTCCAGTGTAAACTTAGAGGGTGGAGATGTCAGCAATAAATGAATGTTGTATTCATTTCAGCCTAAAATAGGCTGTGAATAGAAAAAAGAACCAGCTTAATGGGAATATATGTGTGACAGCTGCTAAACAAAGAGCAGAGGTTCTGAGACCAGAAGGCAGTTTGTATCACACAGTTTATACTAGCTAACTGTGGATCTTGGGTGCTGAATTTGAACTAGCAAAAATTGTAGTTCTCTGTAATATCCTAGTTAGGACTAAGTTACAAGAAATGCCTTCCTTCAGCTTGATGTGCAGCCTTCAAGCTGGACTTCCATCAGTTTGCATGACTTGGCTACAACTTAGAATACTTGGTTTACAAACTGAGAGCAATTTGGGATTTTTCTTCTATGAAATCAGAGGAATTTTATATCTGCTTCTAGCTTGTTAAATGTAAAACAGGAGCTTCTACAGCTTCATTGCTGTGTGCTTGAAAGGGATGTGCTGTGTTCTGTCACTGGAAGCATTTTATTCAGTCCATTAAATTTCTCACACATGTCTGGCTCCTCCAGTGAAAACAAATGAGATGGTGGGAGGGACAGGACACTCATTGAAGGTAGCAGAGACACTGCTCACTGCTGTAAATTATTTGATGCTCGGTGCAAACAGGAGTTCCTTGTTATATCAGTATCTGCATGTATCAGTGTAATTTTTGGCTCATTCCTTCCACAAGAGTCTGGTCACATGCACTGTATTGATCAGAAGCATAGGGGGCTGACCCAGCCATTATATTGTCAGTGTCCTCTCAGCTTTGGCTTTAGGTTTCTGTGGCTGATGCCCTGATTTCTTCTAGCTTTGCTGTCTTTTGCATATACTGACTTTTGGAGAATTGAGTGGCCTTGGACTTTCTCATTTGACCCCATGGTCTCTTCTCCCACTTCTCTAGGAATGGCAACAATCTGCAATATGGGGGCTGAAATTGGAGCTACCACGTCGGTCTTCCCTTACAATGAACGCATGAAGAAATACTTGGGCAAGACTGGGAGAGCTGGTAAGAGGATTTAGGAGTTGAAGTGGGTAGAAGTATGGGTTTCATGTGAAGGTGTATTCTGGGAGCAGTATTCTCCTACAGTGTTGTCTGATGAGATTTTTGACCTTGTGTGGTCCTGTAGTTCATCTGCTACAAGCAGGGAGTCTGTAGATGAAGAGGCTGGGGAATTACACAGTTGACCCCCCTGTGTTTAGTTTTCTAGACTTCTTTTTCTCCCTCATATTTGCTACACTTTTCAGATCTTCTTTCTTTCTTATTCCAGATATAGCTGCACTAGCAGATGAATTCAAGCAACACTTGGTACCAGATTCTGGTTGTCACTATGACCAGGTGATAGAAATCAACCTCAGTGAGGTAAGACTTCATTTCTTCTTTCCATTTTGAATGCTGTGATGTGACTGCTTTGTGTGACTGAAGACCAAGCTGGGAGTTTGATGCAACACCCCTGGTGCTGTGCTAGAACGTGTGAAATACATTCAGGTCTGCTTTACCTACAGCTTGTGCTCCAGTTTTCATGTAGGAGAATCTTAGTTAAACAACTACCAGATAGAGCTGTGAAAGGAATTGATTTGCTGCTGTGTTTTGGGGTTATTCTTTGCTGCTGTGATTTCTGACTTTGTCACTGTTTCTTAAAGCTGAAACCGCATATCAATGGACCTTTCACACCAGACCTGGCGCACCCTGTGTCAGATATTGGTGCTGTGGCAGAAAAGGAGGGCTGGCCTGTTGATATCAGAGTTGGTGGGTAGCATTTGCTCTTTCCTCTGCCTTTGTACTTGTGGCATAAACATTGTTGTCTTGGGATAAGCTGTTGGTCTAATAGCTTGGGATCTGGTTTTTTCAGTGCTTCTGTATGTCCTTTGACTTTGGTGCAGTGTCATCTGTTCATGGCCATATATATTTTCTGGGAAAAGTAGTGACCACATGGGCCAAGTGTGTAGGATGAGATCCAGGATAGTAGGAGGGATTTTAATCTCAAGAGGTACACCAGGTTTCTTCCATTTTTGAAATGCTTGAATGTTTGGATTGACAGGAATGTTACCCATTGAAGATCATTTTTATTAAAAGTCTGTGGTATGGATTTACCTGTTGCAGAGAGTTGTCTGGAGCATGATTGTCAGCACTCCCAGCAGTTGACTGTTGAACTCTTGGGACCTAGTAAAGTTAGTGCTTGCTGTCCTAAAAAGCAGGCTTGTAAATTTATGTACTTGCTTTTGGGATGGTAGTTTGTGGGCTGACTTCTCAACTGTTGCTCATGGAGCAGAGGAAGGAATGAAAAGAATGGAAATACATTGTAAAGCCATGTCCCCTGTGGGAAGTGTTACAAATAGGATACAATTACAGTAGCTGTAACTGAGAGAATTTTTATTTTGCTGCTTAGCACCAGAATGCTGTCAGGATGGTACAGCATGTCCTTGTGTGGTCTTCATTCTATACTGAAGATGTTTTCTTTTTCCTCCATTTCTTGCCATCTTGATTTAAAGCTTTTTCTGTCTTTGTGGAACAATACCTCTCTTTGGTTATTTGCTTAACCAAAGTGCAAGTAGGTGACACTCAGGTCTTGTAAAACAGTAACCTAGTCAGATTAGACTAGTGACTGAGTAGTGTGTTCTGACTGTGCAACCTCCAGAGCTGGACAAGAGACTGCTTGTGACCACACTATATCACTGGGAGGCTTGGCAGTGTTGGTACCTGAAACCCTTTCAGTTTCCTTATCAACAGAAAAGGTGGTTATCCCTTGTTCATTCTTCTGGGAGACGGATCAGGGAGAATCTTCCAAGTACCAGGGCTGCAGTAACCACCCCCTGTTTCTGTCAAACACCATAGGCTTGATTGGCAGCTGCACCAACTCCAGCTATGAGGACATGGGACGCTCTGCAGCGGTGGCAAAACAGGCGCTTGCACATGGATTGAAGTGCAAATCCAAGTTCACCATCACACCAGGCTCAGAGCAGATCCGTGCCACCATTGAAAGGGACGGTTATGTGAGTATGGCTGCTCTTTGCACTTCCAAACAGAAAGGGTTAAATTCTTCAGGACAGTACTCAGGGGGCCAAGTTAACTAATGGAAACCTCCTGAACTTTGTCTTCACTTGTTGCTGGAGGTGCAATTACTGATGTAGCTGGTCTTGTGCTACTGTGCCTGTGGGTTCTGCCATCATATTGACAGTGTTTTGACCTGATATCTTTACTACCTGGGCATGTAAAAACAGGATTAGAACTGAACAAGGCTGAGGCAGTTGTCAGAAACTGGGGCCCTGAGGAGAGAAAAGTATAGCAAGGGATACCTCATGCTCCTAGGATAGATGGCCATGGCTGACAAAAGGCTGCAATCTACTTTTATCCCAACATATAAAGAGAGCATGCTCTTTTGTTGGAAGGTGGTTCCCAATTTAGACCAAATTTATGGCAGAATTCATACTGGCTTTAAAAGGAATGTGTCTGTTGAGGAACTGTTACCTACTTTCTGTGCATAAAATGTTGTTTTAATTAGCTTTACTATTTAGTAAATTTTAGATGCTGTCATAGTGTGAGGACCAAGTCTTTACATATGGATATGTCCAGCCAATGTTTGATGGCTCTTCTAACCAAGTCCTACCTTTCAAGTCATACCTTTCCTTACCAGCTGCCCCCTTCATTGAGTTGTTTGCTGAGTAGACTGAGCAGGCACACATACTTGCCTGCACTGTTGCCAGTTCTGTCCTTACATGGACAGCAAGTCTCTAGAATATTAATCAGACCAGGCACTGCACTTCAGTCAGATGTCTGTAAGTAGCTGGGTTGCTCCAGTTGAAGCAGGTTGAGAATGGGAACATCATGGCAAGTCATCCTGTGCTCTGCCCCAGTCTTAACTTACAGTCTTACTGCAGTCAAACCCCATGTATTTATAAAAGTGGCTCAAAACAAACAAGGAAGGGAATTTTCTTGGGCTCAGTGCTTCCTGTTAGTGTCTTCTTCCCCCAAAAGAGCAACCCCAGAAACTCATTCCAGGCATTCTATGGTAACAAAGTTGTTTTCTGCCCCCAGGCAAAAATCCTTCGAGAAGTTGGAGGGCTGGTTCTTGCTAATGCTTGTGGGCCATGCATCGGCCAGTGGGACAGGTAAAATGACAAATGGACCTCACTCCAGCTCTGTGTCTTTTAGCTTCCAGAATGCTCTGTGAAGCCTGATTTGATTGTAAATACAACACACTGGTAATTAAATGTTTAAAAACCAGCTAGCCATAGCTGTCTGGTATGTACTGGAGGAGGCAAAAAGAAGGACTATAGATTTATATTGAGCCTTTAGGGGAATAAAGCTGCAAAATGGACACACATTCTGGAGGCTTTTTGTAGAAGGCAAAGAATGGGGAAAAAGATTTGTTGTCTATGAGAGGGTGGACTGAAGTTTGTGTGGGCCTTTTAAAATAGGAAAAGTAAATTGGTCCAGCTTCAGTCATTGGAGTGGTAGGGCTGGGAGGCACATTTTTATGTTGCTTTATCACGGCTGACCATGGGATATCCAAAGACAATGTGCCTAGTTGATTATTGTTCAACAGTGAACAACATGGGCTGTGAAAACTACTGCAAGAATCAGTGTTTGACTTGGGTTTGCATTCATTCATTTTGGGTCTGTGCTTAAGGGGAGACAACATGTACAGGCACCAGCTCCTGTTTCTAAGAGAGTGATTGCTGCCTAAACCAAGCTGGGGGATTCTAGCAGTGAGACATCTAGAAACAATATTCCATTTGGATCTGATGAGAATGTTTGCTTCTTTCACAGGAAGGACATCAAGAAAGGAGAGAAAAATACAATAGTTACATCCTACAACCGGAATTTCACGGGTCGCAATGATGCCAATCCAGAGACTCACGCATTTGTGACTTCTCCAGAGGTAAGAAACAGCCAGAGGGGGGGCTGTGGAATAGTTCAGGGCACCTGCAGAAGAGGCCCAGTGTGCCTTATTTAGTAGCTTTTGGCTGGTGGCTTTGAGACTTAGATATAGGACTTCCAGGTGAAGTGATGGGAGGTAGAATATGCCTTTAAATTTGCCTTTTTTTTTCCTTTCAGATTGTCACAGCCCTGTCCATTGCTGGCACTCTAAAATTTAACCCTGAGACAGATTACCTGACAGGAGCAGATGGGAAGAAGTTTAAACTAGAGGCACCTGATGCAGATGAGCTGCCCAAACTGGTAACTGTTCTGTCTGGGGGCAGAGGGAGGGAAGACCTGACACTAGCAGTGTTTTATTTATACTGAGGGAACTTACAGGCAGTGACCTTTTTCTTGACACATGATGGTAGAGCCAGAGTGGGTACAGTTGGCTGTATTGGCTTGTTCTTCACATGCTGTGTGGGATGGCTGAGGCTGATGATTTTCCTTTTTCCTTTGGAAGGAGTTTGACCCAGGCCAGGACACCTACCAGTACCCTCCCAAGGATGGCAGCGGGCAGCGCGTAGATGTGAGCCCCACCAGCCAGCGGCTCCAGCTCCTTGAGCCCTTTGATAAGTGGGATGGCAAGGATCTAGAAGACATGCTGATCCTCATCAAGGTCAGGAACAAAGTGGGGGAGCATCAGCCATGACAGGTCTGCTTAAACAGGGGTTTGCACAGCAACTGCTAGAAGCTTTGGATGTGCCTTTGAGATGCCTGATTCCCTCCCCTACAACTATGTTGTTACAGAAAGGGAAGCAAGGCCTCTTCCTTTCTTCCAGGTGTTTCTTTCTGATATTTCTTTCTGTTATAACTCAGTGACTCTTCTCCTTTGGGCTAGTGGTTTGCTAATGCAAAAGCAGGCTTGGTATAGCATGTAATATGATCCTGTCCAAACCATGCAGTCTGCAGAATTTGTCCCAGTTACAACCTACAACAAAAAGGTGGATGGGTTCTTTAATTAGCATCTCTAATACTGACTGTTCTAAGATGTATTTTGTCTGAAATGAGGTCATTGGGAACTTCTCATCCATCAGTATGCATGTTCTCTTCCCACTTTATAGAAAGAGAAATTACTTCACACTTGTTAAACATTGCAATTTGATGTTTCAATGGAGACATGGGTTTCTCCTCACTGCCTGAGGTGAGTTAACAGATGGAAACTTCAGTTGATATGGTGAGAGGTTCTGAAATGCAATCCCTTATGAAGTGACCTTTGGGAACATTCCTGATTCTCAGTGACAGAGCTGGATGTACTCCCAAGGGCCATACTGCTGTGCAAAAGTTTTTGACACAGGCAATTCCTTTATAAGCACTTTAGAACTTACCAGTTGGAAGGCCATTATCTCTGGTTGGGAATTCTGTTCTTACAAGCTGAGAACACTTGTGTGCAGTTTGGAAACTTAGAGGGTAACACTTGGCATCTTGTTGAAGCTCCCCAGCAGGGAGGCTGGGCTGTAGCAGGAAGGGCTTAATTGCTTTTTGTACCTGAACAACCTACTGCTGAGGGAAGTGAGAACACAGCAGGAGATGTCATGGCTAAGCTAATTTTTGCAATTTACCCTTTGGAAAAGGGATGTTCTTACCCAATGCATGCAGAATGACCACTGTGTTCTGCTTTAGAGTGCCTTGTTTCTGTAACTGATGTGCTTTTCTGGGGTTTATGCCGTTAAAAAGAGATATGATGATCACATCATATCTCTTTTGAAAGGGACCACAGTGGGTCATCTGGTCCAACCTCCCTGCTCAAGCAGGGTCATCCCAGAGCATATGGCACAGGATTGTGTCCAGATGGTTCTTGAATATCTCTAATAAGGGAGACTCCACAGCCTTTCTGAGCAATCTGTTCCAATGTGGTCACTGCACAGTAAAAAAGTTCTTCCTCATGTTCAGGTGGAACTTCCTGTGCCTCAGTTTCTGCTCCATTGCTTCTTGTCCTATTGCTTGGCACCACTGAGCAGTCTCCACACTCTTGACTCCCTCCCTTCAGATACTTACAGATATTGTAAATGAAAGGTCCCCTCTCATTTGTCTCTGAACAGGAGATGATTCAGTCCCTTAATCACCTTTGTCGCCCTCCCCTGTACCTGCTCTAGGGGCTCCATGTCTCTCTTGCACTGGGGAGCCCAGAAATGAACACAGCACTCCAGAGGGCTAACTAGAGGGACAGGATCACTTACCTTGACCTGCTGGCAATGCTCTTCCTAATTCACCCCAGAATGCCATTGGCTTTCTTGGCCACATGGGCACACTGCTGGCTCATGGACTGCTTGTTGTCCACCAGGAACCCCAGGTCTTTCTCTGCAGAGCTGCTTCCCAGCAGCTTGTGCATGGAATTACTCTTTCTCAGGTGCAGGACCCTGAACTGGCCCTTGCTGAACTTCAGACAGTTCTCTGCCCGCCTCTCTAACCTGTTGAGATCTTTCTGAAGGGCTGCAGAGCCCTCTGGAGTATCGACCACTCCTCCCAGTTAATGCTTCACAGTTACAAGAGTTGAGGAAGGGTCAAGTACATTAGTCCTTCCTGAGACATTCTTCTCTTCTGCTACGCTTTAGGTCAAAGGGAAATGCACCACTGATCACATTTCTGCGGCCGGACCATGGCTCAAATTCCGTGGCCATCTGGACAACATCTCCAACAACCTGCTCATTGGCGCCATCAACATCGAGAACGGCAAAGCCAACTCTGTGCGCAACGCGCTAACCCAGGAGTTTGGCCCAGTCCCAGACACAGCCCGGTACTACAAGGTGAGACCTTCCCCTGACACGTCTATTTTAAGAGGATGTTTACACTTTGGGCAGTCTGTGCCAAATAGAAGGATCTCACCCTCCTGCTCTCAAGTAACAGCAGCTGTGAATTCATTCAGCATTGAGGCATTTTCTTGGTGCTTTCTTTAATGATTGCAGTTCCTGTAGGAGATTCTGTCCCTACCTGCTATGGGCAAGAGGGAGGAAGATCTCGTGACTCAGAGGGGACCAGAGATCATATACAAAAGAGGAAGAACACCTTTAGGCTTTGCACACCTTACAAGGCATGGGTGTCATCAGACTAACTAAATCTTGCCTTCTGGAATGCTTCACCTCTGACCAGTCTAATGTTTAAATAAATTATAGTCTTATCCCATTTATTCTTTAACACTAGGCTTCAAATCTCAAGAAATGTCCTTTTACCCTCTGGACAACTTGGCAGTTGTTTCGATTGGCTCTTTCAGTAGAGAGAAGTTAAAAATTTCCATCTCCCTTCCAGAAGCAGAGCAGAGGTCATGGCTTGTGCCAACACTGGTCTGGCATAGCATGGTGGAAGGAGAGGTGGCAGGAAAAGGAAGGGGAAAGTATTTGCTCTGGATCCCAAGAGCAATCCTCCTCAGCCCTTGTCAGCAAGGATGGCAGTGCATAACTACTGTGAAGCACTAAACTCCTTTATTTCTCTCCTTTCTCAGAACCCAAGGGAGTCTTCTGGGAGAAGGTGTCATAGCATAGCAATATCAGTGAAGTGCTGAAATTAGATGTGTGGGTGGGTATTTATTGCTAATTCCTCACTCGAGTGGCTGCACAAATGTAAATCTGTGTCTTTTGTCACAGAAAATGGGTATCAAATGGGCAGTTGTTGGGGATGAAAACTATGGTGAGGGATCAAGCCGGGAGCATGCAGCACTGGAGCCACGTCACTTGGGAGGAAGGGTCATCATCACCAAGAGCTTTGCCAGGATCCACGGTGAGTCAGGCTTCCCCTATGGTGTTTGTAAACAGGATGTGTTCAGTTTGAGTGGAAGTGGTGTTTATACCTTGTCCAGGGCTCAACACCTCCAGGCATGAACCCTCCCTGCTGACAGCTGGCAAGGTCCCTCCTGTCAGGACTCCTGTTACATACCTGGTTGGATATGCCACAAACAACGGATATGCTGATTTTGCTACAAAGATAGTAATCTAATCGTTGTTGGAATAGTAGTGTGAGCAGGCAGAAGGTAATCATGCTTCCCTGGAATGGGATGTTACAAGTGTGGTTGGTGGTTTGTTCTCCACAGAAACCAATCTGAAGAAGCAAGGTCTACTGCCTCTCACTTTTGCTGATCCAGCAGACTATAACAAGATTCATCCTGTGGATAAGCTGAGCATTGTGGGGTTGAAAGACTTTGCACCTGGAAAGGTAACTGTCTGGGTGTCTTGTCATGCACTTGGGGGCAGGGACATGCCACTGATGGGGATCAGTGGTGAGCTGTGTGCTCGTGAGGCAGCACTGGCACTGATGAGCAGTGCAGCCTGCCAGCCTGGTGAGACACAGTGGCTGGGACACACAGGGCGGGTCAGAACCAGTGGTGTTCTGAACAGTTAAGAGAAACCTTTGTACAGTACTCTGAATTCCTGGACCTGTTGACTTAAGCACAAGTGTTCCCTAGAAGGAACTGCAACCTTTTATTTTAAGATCCACCCTGAGGCTGGAATTTTCCCTTTTCAGCCCTTTAAAACCATGTAGAAATTTTCCTGCGAAAAGCTTCAGATAATCTTCTCCCTTGAAAGAGAAGGGAAAATAAAACTGTCTTGTTCCTTTAGCCTCTGAAATGCATCATCAAGCATCCCAATGGGAGCCAAGAAACAATCATGCTGAACCACACCTTCAATGAGTCGCAGATCGAGTGGTTTCAGGCTGGCAGTGCCCTGAACAGAATGAAGGAGCTGCAGCAGAAATGAAGCTAAGTGCGCACAATGCCCCAGTGCACTGGACTCGATTCAGCTTTGGCATTTTCATGAAAGTGCAATTCCATGCCTACTGTTGGAATAAATGTCTGATCAAATGTAACCATAGCTTCCTTTTTGTTATGGTACTTCCTCTTCACTGACACTATGAAAAGGGAGTGCAGCTAGGCTTACTTTTGTCTTTTAAATTCCCCGGCTTCCTTTTTCTATTTTGGCTGAATTTCAGTTCTCACACAGTTATTTATATTTGGAAATAACCAGCAAAGGTGGGTTTGTCTGCTCAGTTGGTTGTTTTCTGCCCATTCACTTTACTGATGGCTAAAGACTTAAAATGAAAATAAAGAATGTGACCATCTCTTCTGTCATGTGTTATTGTATTCATCATCCTAATCCCCCTCATTGTTTTTGGAGGGTGGGAAAGAACTTCTAAATCACTGCTATATGGAAAAAAACCCCAAATTGAACAGTAACTCAGTGTAGTAAAAAAAAGAGCCCTCACAGCTGTCCTGGACTGTTCAGCTCTTGACATTAACCTACTGCAGGCTACCCTTGTGATTATGACCACCCTCCCCCCTACATTCCTGTCTACGGCAACACTGCCACTATTGCAGTGATGACAAATGTGAAAAGAACACCTGCTGTATCTGATTTCCCAGCACTGCACACTTAATGTCCTAAAGCACAACTTACAGCAGGAGATGGATGTTGAGGAGTCTCTCATGAGAACAGCACGCAAAACCACATCACTACCACTTCACTTACTCCTAGGAGCCCTGACCCTGTCCAAAAGGAGCTGAGCAAAACCACCACCTGGAGTAGCTGGACTTCTTCCCCTTGCCCTGGCACTACCCAGAACAGCCTGTGTGGAAGCTGCTCACTTGTTTCACCCAAATTTCCACCTATACAAACAGCTGGGGGGTTTCTGCAAACAGTTATTTCCATCACAGCTAGATGGATGCATGTGTGAGCACTGCTGCTCTGTAGGTGGCATTCAGTAAGCTTATTGTGTGCACAGATGGACCTCAGTTACTATGTGAACCTAAAGAATTCTAGGCTCCCTTTTAATTAGGGCATTGCACCAGGAATAACAGTTGAGAATTAAGGGGTTCTAACGATGCTGCAGGGAGGGCGCTGATGACTCAGGCTTTGTTTTCACAGTTGGAGGTTAAGCAGACCCACTATCCCAGGGAATTACAGCTCCTTCCTGCCAAACGTGGCTGGCTTTGTAATTATGTGCAACATCACTCTCTTGGCAATGGGCCCTGCATAGATTTTACTCACTGTTTTGTTCCCTCCTTTCCTTGTACTGCTGTCAGGCAGGGTGATGGCAATTGTTTGTCATTGGCTGTTAGCACAGAGCAAAGCGTTGGTCTCAACTCTGTCTGCCTTGAAATCCAAGTAGCTAAACTGCAGGAGGCAAGTGTTTTCTTCCTGCTAGGCAGGAAGCTAATAGTTTCCCCACAAATTGTACAGGAAGGCAGGCTGTGTGGTTTTTACTATTTATTCCACTTACAGTATTAAAACCCCCACAAACAAGGATTTAGCTTGTTGCTCAAAGCAGCCTTGGTCCATTTCAGTCAATAATTTCGTATTTTCAGTCAAGCTCCTGCAAAGTTTAGTTCATTCTGCATAAATACAGCCCACCCAAAAAAGTCATTCCCTTCAGCACAATAAGCAGCCTGTAGTTTTCCACAGTGGTCATCTTCACTAAGCCTGAGTTACTTTTGGGTAAACTCTCATTCCTGTTCCTTCTCGGTCCTTGGTCCACACTTAGCAGAACACCACCTCCCCTGCTCTCTCAGCAACAGCATTTTCCAGGTCTCCAGAGTACCACACCTCTACTAACTCAAGCCTTTTGCTGTCTCTTCTTCAGTTCCTGTCAGGAGAAGGGCAGGTTTCTACTCCTCTGAGATCCAGCTCTCAGCCTAAGGAGTGATACTTCTCAATAGGTATTCTCTTCTGCCTTTACTCACTAAAGTCAATTCTTTCCTTGATTCAGGCAAGCAAAACAATTTTCCCTCTGGGGCAGGAGACCAAAGCTCCAGCTGAGTTTGTAGCTGCTGTGCTCAAGGCTTTTTGTGCCTGTAAATTCACTTCTGCACATCAGTGAAGACGTTTCTTGAAAGTCACTCTCTCTCTGGCAGCTTGGAAGCTGAAGGGAAACCAGAATAGCAGATCTAATTTCTTATTCAGCTTCAGAGGAGCAGTGAGCACCAGCAGGGTCCCATTATCCCCCAAACATCCACCGGAAAGACTTTTTGTGGAGGAGGCTCTGCTGGCAGCTAACTGTTTGTCCACCACGACAGGAGGCCCAGGCCTGGCTCGCTGATTGATCCCTGTTCATAGAGAGGAGAGTAGAGCATGCAATTGTAAACTGCATAGAGAACAGAGGAAAATGCCTAAAAACACATCATCCTTCCTGTCTAGGTTACAGAACACAGCTGCCCCTGGTGCAGATCCACCTTCCTCATGCACTGTACTCGGGTTTTATGCCAGAACACTGCAAGGAAAGACTGTTCGGTTGCCACACAGACCTTGATGTGCTGCTCCCAGCTCTGTGCTCTTCATGCACACACAGTTTGCTTTAAATCAGCCTCCCAGGGAGAACCATCAACAATCACAAAAGTGTTCCAGTGAAAACACTCAGAAAACAGAGCAACCACAAGAACAACCTCATTTCCCCCTTTTCCACTCCTTTCATTTGGTGACTCTGCTTCATGGTCAGCTTAAAGCAATCAGTTCCCTGGGAAAGGGGAGATATTTTAGACACTGAATAAGCCACAACACTCACAAAGCCGTAAGAACTAATGCACATAGTTACCACAAGAGTGTAGGGTGCCTCTTTCTTCTGGACTTCTTCTGCTGCATTTGAAGTGGAAACCTCCGCAGAGCTTGGACCGGTCGGTGACGTATCAACAAACGTCTCATCCACGACTCGGAAGCGGATCTCTTCCCCAATGTCCATGTAAAGGTCATGGGCCCCTTCTTCTGTCTCATATTCCCACACCCACACCTGCTCTGCTTCATCACTGGCCAAGGATTAAGGAGGGAAGCAGCATTCTGCTTGACAGATCACTTTCTGAGAATAGGCTCAATTCAGTTCTGAGAATAGGCTCGATTCAAAGCCTTTTCACAGTTATTTCCCAAACCACAATATGCCGTCCCAGGTCATTGTCTGCACAGCCCAGGACCCCCATCTTTGTGATTTTCCTGCATCAAGCTGTACGCTGCTTGTCTACACATTCCCCAAAAACACCCAGCAGCAGAAAAAGCCCCCAGACAAGCAGAACTCCTCAGACCCAAGACAACCTCGCCTACCACACTGGAGTACATCAGACACACACGTATGTAGACATTACATGATGTGGTAAAACCTGCACTCTATCTTCAGCAGCAGCCAAGACTGGAGGCAGGGATTATAACTGGGCAGGGGACACTGCCATTCATTTCCATCAGCAGGGACAATGATCCTGCAAAACCTAATGAGCGTGAGGGCCTGTCTAGCTGTGATAACAGTCTGTGGGCCTTGCCCGACAGAAGGGCTTAGCTTCTGCTGCTGAGCACCTTCATTGTTGCAGTGGTGAATGCCTGTTGGGCCAGCACTGCACAATCTTTTGGAATGAAGTAGTGAAGTTATCAAAGGTGATCAAAGGATACAACTTAGCTGGCTGCTGCAGGGATTCTGGTGGGATGACAATATCATCAAAGAATCCAAGAGAAACTGCGGAGAAAATAATTTGGTTAAGACTGAAACAATTCTTTGCAAATGATGTTCCACAGCGATTCCTAAAATGTATTTCTAGGCTCATTTTCCTTCCTCTCTCAGGAAGGACAGTGAGATTATGCAGGAATTACTCTTTGAGCCACAACACTCAATTTCAGTTGGCAGCAAAGCAACCACCCAGCTGAAAGTACATACAGCAACAGAGGGCACAGTCTTCGTGCCCGCTGGGAAAGGAAAAGGTTGTTTGGAGCAGGAATGGAAATGAAACCGTTCCAAGAAATGAGTCAGATGCTATAGAGGTCTGTGACAAAAAAGAGCTTAGAAATCACAGATGTAGTATGTTAAATAAAGACTGATATAAAGTTAGAACAGCCACCACATTCCCCTTAAGATTTCATTATGTTGAATTTTATCAGGGAATGGACCATGCCCAAATTCAGCAACAAAAGCAGCCAAGGTAACCTTATTGTCCTAATTTAACAACTTAGCAGCAGAGCTCCCTTGTATGGAAGACTCCGAGAGGAAAGAAAAGCAACTCATCAATTATATATTCCATGACTCTGGCAGCACCGTGTGCTCACAAAGACATTTCCCTGACACGTTTTCAGGTACAGGAAATGAACACAAATTTGCACAGCACTATAAGAAAAATACATCAGACCAACACAAGCCAATAGATCCACTTTGAAAAAAACAAATTCTGTTAACTGAAGCAAGGAAAGAAATCCAGTCTGTGCTCCAGACGGCTTTGCCTGTTATTCTTGGGCAAAAGGAAAAGGGAGTGTGGACAAAACCATCAAGGTCAGGAGAAGCTGCCAGGCTCAAACCACCAATCACCCTCAGGTCAGAGCAGCACTAGAGGCTGGTAATAGCCATTAACCAGCCCACAGAGAGCATTACTCCAGCCAAAATCAGTGTCTCAACAGCCCCAAGGACTCTGCAGCTCACGTGTCCCTAATGCCAGAAGTTGCAGTTTACCATGGACGCCATCCTGACTGCAGCTTTTAATCTGTCCAATCAGAATCTCATCCAGGAAGGGGTGGAAGACCACGTAGCGGAAATGCACTTAAAAGAAAACACATCATTAATGTTATGTCCATGTGAGTAAACTACAGTCCTCCCACAGGGTGGCAGCCATTAAAACAAAATCCCACATCCTATATGCCCTCTAAAACACCCCGTTTCTTTTACAACTTCTTTACAGGCACTGATTAGACAGAAAAATGGGAATAGGAGTCCTGATTCCTAACTGGTTTGTACAAATTCCGGCAGCAGCTGATCAGCAGTGTCCTGTTCCCAGCTCCCCAGTTTTGCAAGAAATTCACAGAAAGAAAGTGATAAACATGGAGCATGGCCTCTGATTAAGTTATGATGGAAGAACAATGCTCATGGTCAACAGTATCAGCTGAACTTATACTTTCTTGTAGTACTTCTGCCTTTTATCTTTGTCTGCAATGCTGTATTTTCATTAAATGAAATCTTTTAAATCAAGTATTATCAGATTAAACAAGGTTCTCTAACATAACTGGACTTTTCCTCCAAGCTAGATAAAATGTTTCTAACTAAGTACATAGCATTTGTTATTACAGGAATGCTACACCAAGACAATCAGCCAAAGGATGCTTCTGACAAACTGAACATCATTGCAGCTGTACCTCCTCATGCTCCTCTTTTACATAAAGCTAGGCTGTGCATTATAGAAAGAGTTATTACCAGACACAGCAGGATTTATCAAAGTGCTACCCCAGATTCTGAAAGCAGACTTTTTTCCCGAGCTCAGAGAGAAAAGTTCTCTTCTTTCAGTTCAAGGAGTAATTCTAAGTTGAGGAGTTGGATGAAGATTAAAGCAAGCCGGAAAGCCTGACATCCTCCTTCAGTATTAGAGAAGCTTTTATTTGCAGGAAATGAGTTCCACTGGAGTTAAAATTTAGACAAGGGAAGGCACACATAGCCAGTGCAGTTCCCTTCTAACAGGAGATATTTCATGTGCTCAACCTAGGATTCTACACTGTAAACTGAAACTAGAAAAATGCATCTCTTACCAGTCTAAACCTTTATTTTAACTTAAAAAATGAAATTTGCTTCTATGCACTTACTTCCAGTTTTTACTCAGATTTGCCAAGAGTCAAAGTAGAGAAATTAGTCATTTCTTATTAAAAAAATCACTAGAAATGTATGATGAACCAGATCTGTCTAAGTTTCAACAAAAGTGTCATAAAACTTCCAGCTAGTACAAGAGCATTAAATGCTGTACAAATGCTATATATAGAAACAGGTTTCATATCCTAGCTAGGGAAAATAAGCTTCAAAAAGAAAAAAAAAATCAGAGAAATGCAAACCCATTATTACAACTTATTTTCTATGGGCAGACTTTCAATAATTTTCAACTAAATTAACCATTTCCTTACTCCATATCTATGGTTTAACTATAGAACAGAGATGGGCTGCTGCAGAAGCCAAGAAGGATTGGCTATTTGAAGCTCTGTTTGTACCCAAAGAAATTAAGAGACTTTCAGCATGTTCTTCTTGCCCTCCTAACAGGAACACAGTTAAAGCTGTGAACTTAAGGTTGTTACTGTCCCCAACAATTGATCTCAGCTTACATTTCCAGATCATTAATTAACCTTCTGCAACACAATGTAACTGAGGAAAAGCTCTTACCCTTGGTATGTGATGCACCATCCCCAGGAAATATGTATGAATCTTCCAGCTTTGTGATATCATACAGACAGATGCAGAGCCCAACATTGTACACCACCTGACAAAAGGAAAAAAAAATTCAAGAGCAGTAAATCAAACAACCCGCAAGGTAAAATCAAGCAAACTATGGAATTCATACATTGTGCACACCTTTTCAAAAGGCAGCAACAGAGGGGTGGCAAAATGGGATGGAGTCTGTTTTGGAACACTGCCTCCAACACCACCAGCAGCACAGGGGAACCCCAATCCCAATGTTGTGGGAGCACATTTTCATGGCACTGGAAAGAACTGGAAAGAACACTGCTACAAAGAGAAATCCTTGGGGAAATTGTGAGTGGTGAGAGAGCTTGAGCTGCCAAGATAGTAAACAGCTCCCCATCATTCACCAGCCCCACAGCTTGTCCAAATGTTAAACATGTTTTTTGCTAGAGTTACACTCTCAGAAGCCTCTAGGCTTGCCTTTGTCTTATGTTATATTAGCTCTGGGGAGACACGAGTCAAACTCTTGGTTTCTCTGCTACTTCTGAGACAGCTTCACTGCCTACAAAATGTGAGGCATCTACCAGTAATCAGTGGAAGAAGGAAGCCTTCTGCTTTTCATAAACTGCCTGTATAATCTGCTATTCACAACCCTCGACCCCTTCAGCTTGCTCTTTTGAGCTCCCTTCACATTTACAGCTGAATTTTGAGTTTTGCACCTGCCCCATGTTGAAACCATACACTAATCACAGTCCTGGGGCTGCACAGGGAAACTCTGACCTCCAGGTCCACCAGAAAACACTTTTTATATCCTGCACCAAAGACCAACTTACTGCCACCATGTATTATTTCAATTACTAACCACAGACCAAATCAGCTATTAACAGCTTCACTTCTCTTCCAGTATTACTGTTCTACATGTGTTTATATAGTTTTTTTTTTTCCTTTAAATTCCCAACTCGATTGATTAGTATGCATTTGTTTTTCAGGTTGCATTTTGGATTGCTCCTTTTAACACAAACCAGCAGCTGCTCTCACTTCTCTTCCATGCTCCTCTGCCCCATCTGGTGTCTCATTATCTTCCCATTACAACATCAGCCATTAGAAAAATGTCCCCTTTGAGATGATACGTGGCTGTCTCTTTGTTTGCACTCGCAGGGAATGGCCTACACATCTAAAGCCCTGTGACACCTCAGCAGGCACAAACACAAGGAAGAAACGCTCGGGGATGTTGTGATGCCTGCATCAACCTAAACGTGGCCCACACTTTACCTTATTGGCCAATTTCTTGTTTAGCTCCTCAGCAATGGACTCGTTCAGTTTCCTTTCAAACTGCCAGGGAGGGATTCTCACAGTGTCAGTCATCTCCACCAGGACAAACATGGTGCCGGGGGGCGAGGAGACGCCAGCAGCCTCGGGAACGGGAGGGCAGCGAGCAGCGGGCCGGGAGGGCAGCCAGACGTGTGGCTCGGAGCCCGGCGGGGCGGTGTCCCGGCTGTCCCGAGGGAAACGGGCCCGGGAGCGCCCGGGGGTGCCGGGAGGTGCCGGGGGGAGCCGGGAGCGCCCCTCACTCACCCACCCACCGCACGCGGAGCGGCCCGCGCGCCCCGGCCTCGCGCCACTTCCGGCGCCGCCGCAGCCAATCGCGCTCGGCGGGCGGGTCGCGCGCCCTGATTGACACGGGGCGGGGCGGGGCCCTCGCCGCCGCCATTTTGTCCGTCCTCAGGCGGGGCGGGGCCGGGCCGGGCTCGGCCCCCGCTGACCCCGGAGCGGGGCGTGAGCCGGGGAGGCCCGGGGTCCGGTTTTGGCCAATATAAACCTGGAAAGGGGCTCAGCGCCCGGGCGTCCTTTGCAGGGATGCTGTGTAGTTCCCTCCTTCCCCTTCGCCTCCGGGCACTTTCTCCTCTGCCACAGCTGGAACAATTCCCAGCTGCGGTTATTCCGATTTAATTTACCATTTTCGTAAACTTCAATCCCGACAGGGCAGCAAAGATCACAGAAGCACGGAACAGGTCGAATAGGAAGGGACCACAGTGGGGTATTTGGTCCAACCTCCCTGCTCAAGCAGGGTTGATAAATAACATAGAGAATATGAATTTTCAGAGATAGTGTTTTATGTGTCCTACGTAGATAAGGAATGCCTGCTTTCTAACGCTTCAGATTGTGTTAGAAAGTTTGTTTCCCAGCCATTTTGGTATGGTGGTCATCCCAAAGCACATGGCACAGGAATTGCATCCAGAGGATTCCTGAGGAGACTCCACAGCCCCTCTGGGCAATCAGTTCCAATCTGTTCCAGAGGCCGGGCACCTGCACAGTAACAAAGTTCTCGAAGTTCTTCATGGTCAGGTGGAGCTTCCTGTGCACCAGTTTCTGCCCCATTGCCTGTTGTCCTATTGCTTGGCACCACCGGGAAGAGCCTGGCTCCAGCCTCCTGGCACCCTTCCTGTACTCATACACATTGATGAGGTCTCCTCAGTCTTCCCGAGCCCAAACAGGCCCCACTCCCTCAGCCCTTCCTCATAAGAGAGGAGCTCCAGTCCCCCAGTTATCCTCGTTGCCCTCTGCTGGACCTGCTGCAGGAGCTCCTTGTCTCTCTTGCGCACAGGAGCCCGAAGATGCAAGTCTCTGCCAATTCTTCAGCTGTTTGCCCACATCTCCAGCAAACCTGAGTGGGTTTATAATCCTCTTTGCACCTGGAAGTCCCCCACAGCTGTATCTGCCCAGTGCTTAGGTCAAGGTTCTTTTCAGGGACAAACTGCCACCATACAGAGGTGGAATAGTTTGAGTGTTAATTGCCAAAAAAGAAACCAACCCCCCTTGGATAATTTTTGAGGCCTCGGTGCATTCTGCAGTGAGGGAGAAGCAGCATGAGGGATGGCATAAAAACAAGGGGGTGTGCTAACGTCTGAGGTTTGTCAGGGAAATGAAAGGAGGTTGTTTGAAGTGTGCTTAAAAAAAGATCTGCCAGGAAAACCAAACATCCCTGGCTGACAGTGAAAACTGCACTGTCAGCATCATGGCTTTGATGCTAAGGCTAAGTGTGTCATCCCCCATGCTCCCCAGCAGCGTGTGGTGGGACAGTAATGAGCAGTTTAGGTAAGAAATCATTAAATGTTGAACTGTCTGGGAAAGGGAGGGGGAAACAAGGTTGGAAATACCCTGGCTAGGCCTCATTAAGAAGGTACCTGACTTGGACAAGGAGGTGTTGATTTCTTCACAATTACTCTGTTTCATCAGGGTCTATTAGGTTGTGGGGTTGTTGTTGGTTTTTTTTTAATCCACGTGGCTGGTCTGCCCGTGTTTGGCATGTTAGTATTAAATAGAGGCCCAGAAACAAGATTTCCCCGTCACCTGGGAAGAGCAGCAGCATTTTCCTTAGAGCAGCACCTACTATCTCAGCAAGGAGCTTTGCTGCCAGCACAGCAGACACCACTCTATCAGAACACCTCAACCCAAATCCCCAGAGTTTCTTGCTGCTCTTGTCCTACTTCAGGGAGCCTTACAAAGGCTCCTTTCTCCTGCACTCCACTCAGGGCTGCGCTAATCTCGGCACAGCACAGCTTTGCTGGCACACATGCCACATCCCTTGCTGCTCTGTCCTGGCCTCATGCAGGTCTGGCAATGCAAAGTTTGACCTTTATCTAGTGCAGCTTTTGCAGGTGTCTGTAGCTGCTTCAGAAGAGTGAATTTTTCTCAACCCTGTCCTGGCAGCAGGGGAAGAAATAGCTTTGGTATCACACAAGGAAAGAGAACTTAAGCACTGGTAGTTTTGGCAAGGTGATCACTCTGGGCGCTTGTATATAAGAACTGTAGGGTTAAATAGGGGCATGTGCTCAGGGAATAGTAGACAAATACCTGGGAGAACATGGGAGATGGAGGGAAGTGAATTTAGACAGAGTCATATCATACTTCCATTTCTGGCCCATTCTTGAGCTAACATTTTCCACACTTTCAATGCTTGTGCCCCATCGGGGGCTTTTGGGTGCCCAATACAAAGCAGACACATCTTCCTTCAGCCTTATCCACAGCCCCCAAAAACAGCTGTGTGAGATCTGCAGGGCCTTGCTTCATACTGTCTTGGGTCCTATGAGTGAGGTCTTTCGTGTGCTCTAGAGTGCAGACCAAGCAAGATGTGCAGAATGTCTCTCCTGTATCAGCCCTGTGATTGCCAGCAAGGATTGAATGCTGTGGGCCACTCCTCGGTAAGGACAATAAGATTCCTCTTCTCTCTGCAGCTGTGTGTTTCACTGAAACTTGCAGGTACTTTGATTTCATGCTGGGGAAACTGAATTGAAATGTGTGCAGAGAAAGCTGGTGAGGGCAGTGTCAGATGAGCTTCACTGCCTCTGGTACCAGGCTACAGTCACCCCAGAGCTGAGTCTGGCTGTCAGTGTTTCAGCCTCCACAAGTAACATCCCAGGCTGTGGGAAATTGTTTCCAGTCTCACTTTCTTCAGGTAGCCCCTCCCCAATCCCAAGTGGTGCCTGCCTGGGCTGTCTATGCATGACCGATGTTGCTCTGTTCCCACCTAGGTTTTCTCCTCGGAGGAATTCCATATTTCATAAGTGCTGTCTTCAATGTAAAAATATAAACAAAAGCCAAATTATGCTCTGTAGAATATGGGTGTTGCCTCAGCTAATGGTAGTGCTCAGAGTTGCACTATATTTATTGCTGCTTCTCAAGTGTCTTGCTGCTGGAGATGATGTGAACATCTTGGTTTTGCTGAGTTGTCTCCTCCCACTAACACTGACATGGTGAATACCCAGAAATCCACAGTGCCTGCACATACTTTTTTACACATAGCCATAAAGTCTCTAGAGTCTCTCTCAGCAGTACTGGGGCTTTTCCAGTATTTCAGAGCATGATTCTCAGTTGCTGGGTTGGTTTTTTTTTTTAAGCTTTAGCTGCTGGAATCCAAGGGTTGCAGAAGAGTTTTTCTGTTCCTCAGAGAAAATACCAGACATTTATCATTCTCTTGATTGTATAGGAAAACTGGAAAATAATATCTGAAGTTACCTGAAGGATTGGAACCTTTGAGAAAAATGAAAGGGGCCCCCAAATTACTTGGTTTAAGATTTCCTCTGTCCCCACATGCCCATGGCTCTTGGAGAAAACTGGCTCCGAAATGCTAGGGGAGGTGAGTGGTAATTTGCATCTCAACAGTTCTGGCCCTCCTTTGATTGACTCCAAAGGAATTATGTATCTTCTCACATAAAAAGTCCTCCCCGCTCCTGCCTGTGCTTCCATCTCTGCAGGCATCTCTGGCACCCCCACTCCCACTCTCTGTTTGATCAAAGCTTCCCCTCTTCTCCTTTTATCATTTTTAAAGCATGCCTGCTTTAGACTCTCTGCCTCCTCCGCTGCAGCACATGCCCAGAGTCACCTTCCAGCCAAACATACTTCAAGTTCCTGTGCATTTTCCATCAAAAGCCTTTATGTGGGAGAGCCAAAGCTGTCCCCCAAGAAAGGAGAAGCCATCTCAGGATAAACTCAGAATGAAGACTGAGAGCTGGCTGGGGCCTCTTCCCCTTCTTTTGCAAAGTTCTGAAGAGTAGACTGGAGAGATAAGACTTGTGGTGTCTGTAGGGCATGAATGGAGCTCATGTTCTGCCATGGAATAGTCCTTGAAAAGCCACAAACAGTGCGTGATGGACAGTGGTAGAACACACTGGCACTTGGAGTTTCAGTGCTTTTTGGTGCCCTTGCCATGGACTGTTCTCTTCTGCCTGTGGAGCTTTTTTCTGCATTAGAATTCATTGACAGGAGACAGACAAGTGCCTTGTGATCTCATCCCTCTGTCAAAGCCCTTGGGACAGCCCCATATCAACACCCAGTACCGAGATGGATGGATGGATGGATGGATGGATGGATGGATGGATGGATGGATGGATGGATGGATGGATGGATGGATGGATGGATGGATGAATGGATGGATGGATGGATGGACGGATGGATGGATACAACCAGGTGGAGCAGTTGCAACCCTCACTCCTGCCTCTGTGCCATGCCTTGTGGTTCCCACACAACTTGTGTGCCACCCTGCAGCCCTGAGGGTGTTTGTGGAACGGGTCTGGTTAGTATCACCATGTTCAGCTACTTAGAATGTATCAAGGAAAGAGTTTAAGGAAACAAAAGCAACCCACGACCACCCCAGGTCACAGGATGCCCATAACAGCTCCCTGCAGCACTGACACTGCACCATGGCTGTTCCAGGTTGCTGTAAATTTTATTTATGCTGTAAATTTTATCACAGGGACTTGCTTGGTAAAGTGCTGATATTGACTACCTTTCTACTCCAAAATGGGGCTGATATCATCTAAATCGCCCCTGAGTTATGCCTGCCCAGCCTGTTCTTACCAGCCTGCAGTGATGGAGACCCTGCTGCTTGGCCCGGCAATCTACTTGAGTAATTAACTGTCTGTTCTGTTAGAAAGTGTTTTCTAATGTCCAACATCAATCTTGCTCTTTGTAATTTAAACCCCATTACTCCTCGCCCTATTCCCCAATGGACTCAGCAAACGATTCTGCCCTGTCCCACTGCCCCACACCCCGACCAGAGAAATTCTCAGGCGGATTTAGGGCATGGCCTCTGCCCGCAGAGGTGGCTCCCCTGAGCACGGTCACACATGCACGAGGGAGAACAGAAAGGAAAGATCTTTTGGCACAGTGCACTGATAGAAATGAGACCCTTGGAAAGCACGTGGGTTTGTGATGGCTGACTGTGGGCCCCGAGGGAATGGGGCAGTAAGAGGGGCTTGTGGCATGTGCCTCTTGTTCTCTCCTACTGTAGTACCCAGGGGTGCTTGGGCAGGCGGGAAGAGCGGCTGCAGGGCACGAGTGGGACTTGGGGTGACAGGGGAGAGTTTCACCCATTGTGAGGGACCCTGTCTGCATCCCTGCCTGCACTGCACACCCCATCCTGCTGTCCCTACAGCCCGTGGGGCGGCCCCACTGCGTCCGGCTGTGCCACTGGCGTGCGTCACTGTGCGCAACCGGAGCGATGCAGCCCCCCGGGGCCGACCCTCGTCACCGCCGGCCCCCCATGCAGACTTTCTCCTTTAAGCCCAGCTCGCTCAGAATTGACCGGGCTGATCCCTCCCACCTGCCCGCTCCCCCTGGCCCGGCCCTGACGTCAGGGGAAGGCGTGCGGGTGCGTGTGTGTTCGAGGCGCACATCATCCATCCGCACATCAGACAGCGCAGACCCGTCAGCCGGCAGGCAGGCAGCCGAGACAGCCCCCGGAGCCGGGCTGCAGGCGACACCGCTGCTCCTCGCTCGGCAGCGGAGCAGCGTGCGGCCCCTCCGAGCCCCGATGCTCTGCAGAGCGCAGCTCCAGGGAGCCCGTCGCTGCTAAGGAGGTGGGTAAGGGCACGCACAATGGCCATGCAGCGCGCCAGGGCTATTTTAGCCGGAGATTAAGCTTCACGGACCACCTTTTTCTTTGGAACCTGCTCTTTCCTTTTGACGGTGGAGAGGTGCGAGGATGAAGCGTGACTTCCCTCCTCCGGTTTGGTTATTCCCCACCAGCCTCAGGAACAATAACTCCCCTGGGGGTGGCGGCGGCAATGTTGCACGTCTGCTTTGGCTTGGGGGCAAATAATCCAGGGCTTTGCCACGGAGGGCTGAGCTCAGCTGGGATCCGGCTCTCGGATTGCCGGGTGAGCGGGAGGCAATTTGTGAAAAATCTGACTTATCAAAGTAGGCTGATAGTTATGGGGGCTGGAATTGGGATTTCTTTGGACTGGCAGCAGTATTCCTGACGATGGCAAGTTAGATCCACAAAGGAGGAAGGAAGGACACAGACGAAGATGTCTGTGCCATGTCTTTGAACAGATACTATGCTAATTAAAAAACATAAAACCATCACAAGAAAGTAAATAAATCTCACAAATTTGGTATTTGGGAATGATGATTATGCATACATGCTTTAAAGGTAAATCAAGCCTCCATGATGGTTTCTCCCTTTGCTTCTCCTTTGCATTTGTCAGCCTGCTTGCTTTCCCTCATGGCCTCTCTGAGAACTGGGCAGCCCAGCACTGACTAAGGGAGCTTTTTATAATCAATCCATAAAGGTGACATTCATATTTTAGCGCTAAGCAGGCTGTATCGTAGGCGAGACTATCTCAGCAAAGATCTCTGAAGTTGGGAATGTGATTGGCTTAGCTGGGGAGGGGATGCTGTCAGTGTGCATTGCCCAAAAACCGCCTAATTTTATTTTTCATATAGTAATTTGTCTTGTAAAAGGGGTTTGTAATAGGCAGGATAGGTGAGAAAATGGCTTTGCTTGGTATTTAACTCTTAACATGATCTGGTGACCAGAAAAGGGGAGTGGGGGAGCTTAGAGGCTTTCATTAGCATCAGACAGAGACAGCATTTATAAAAATCTGCCAGACACCAAGGCTGTGAGCCTTCTCCGAGGAAGGAAGGATGGAGAAACATAGCCCAGCCAGCGTTGCAGTGGCCCTGCTCACAGAAACCCTGCCTGGAGCCATCGTGGTTCCTCAGCTGGTTCCTGCCCTTCATGGCAGCCCCCCTGGGAGATCTGCTGGCCACCGTGTTGTTGTTGTGTCCCTCGGCAGGTGAATATGCCCAGCAGTAGAAAAATAGGATTTTTGTTCTTGCATTGAGCTCTGGGGACGCGCTCGTGCGTCTGGAGGGGTGTAGCTCTTCTCTGTTTCAGCCTGTGTCTAGACAAGCTGAGTCTGGGGGGGCATCAGCCTCCCCGAGAATGGCAACGGGCCAGAGCATTGCTTTCTGTGCTCCACACAAGGGGTGAGGAGATGGCTGCTGGCAGCTGGCTGTGGAGATGGGGTGTCTCTTTGACATACAGAGACCTTTTTTCTGCTGGGGTGGGTTTAGAGGGGTAGTAAACCTGACTCCTGAACTGAGGCCACTGGCAGTCGCAAGGGATGGAGAAAACGTGATGGAGAGTGGCATGGAAGAGCCCGTGCAGGAGATTGCTGCAAAAGGCAGCCGAGGGAAAATAACCTGCAGCTCCTTGGCTGGGGCGGGGGGAGCAGTGGCACTCGGGAGAGCCAAGCGTGGTGGCAGGCAGCATCGGAGCTGGGGGTTCACAAAGATGCAGGCAGCATCCGAGCTGGGGGTTCACAAAGAGAAGCGGCGTCGTGAAAGGAGCTGCCCATAAAGGCGACGGTGTGGCCGCCGAAGGGTCACGTCCAGAGCCGGAGCGTGAGGGCCGCCGGCAAAGCGGCCACCCACCCGCCAGTCCATCACCCCGGGCATGCCGGGGGTGCCCGCGGACGGGAAGGAACACAAAGAAACGCCGCTCGGGAGGGCCGGCTCGCCAGGGCGATGAAGCTAATTAAATATGTATTCCCCCGCCCGGGCGAGGCAGCGTGAGGGGGCTTTTTTCGCTGCCACTAATGAACGGGGAGTGGCAGATAGAGGCTGCTGCCTCTTCAAAAGGCTCTTTCCCCCCTTCTAGCGGGCCTTGAAAGGCTGTTTAGTTAAACAAGGTCACAGCCAGCACCCAAGTCAATGTGTTTGGCTTTAAAGAAGGGGAGAGAGACAGTGATTTTATTTGATAAACCGCAGACCTTTCAGTCGCTGCTGATGAATGGGGTACTTGGATCTCGAGATAAAAGCTGATGTGTCTACTGCCTGTCTGCCTTAATTGGCCTGGGTTTCCTGCCTCCGCCTGCAAGGGCTCCTGACTGTCAGCTCCTCTTGCTCAGGAGCCTGCCCTCCCAAAAATATAAAAGCTAAGCTGCCTTCTGCTGCCAAAGAAGACCCTGTCACCAGAGGGCTCTGGGGTTTGGCTTTGAGATGGTTTTTTGGGGGCGGAGGAGAGGAGGTGAGCAGGGAAGGAGGTGTTTTTTTATAAAGAGCATCCTTTTAGGAAGCCCTGGGCTTGCAGCCACTTTCCTCCTTGGCTCGGAGGACTGTCACCCCGGGAGACCCTCGGAGCAAAGCCACCAGGAGGAGATGGGGAGGAGCGAGGGGGAGTCCGGCAGTGGCAGGGGAGGGTGGTTACTCTGGAAAGGCTTCCCGTGCCCCGCGGCAGAGCCGGGCTGCTGCCGCCTCTCTGCTTGCTTCCTCAAGTGACCCGGATTCCGTCCCTGCACTGCATACGTGCGTGGGGTGGACAGAGTGTCATGGGGTGCTGTCAGCCAGGCCGGGAGAGACCTGAGGTGGGGAGAGATGCTCTCATCCTCAGCAGAGATTACTGTGGCCACAGGAGATTGAGGAGAGGGTGAAAATGCCTCTCGTGCCGAGGTACTCCCTCCTTGTCCCCTGCTGGGGCTGCATTGTGGAGAAATGGTTGGGGAGAGGATGGTGGGGTGGAGAGCAGGGAGGGAAGGAGGACAGCAGACGTTTTCCCTGGTCTGCATCTGGGCTGGGAGGGGAGGAGACACTGGTGAAGATATGCTCGTGTCCTCACTCTTCTTTCAGCCTGCTTCTGCCCTGAGTTTAATTTCCTCGGTCCCTTTGTTTGCAGCAGGGATTTAAATGAAGTGGGAGGTAGGATACAGCCCTGGAGACCCCCATGCGCCAAAGCTCCTACACGGCCTCAGCTTCACCAGCACCACCAAAGCCAGGAATTGAGCTGCTGGGCACCAAGGCTGACCAACAAATCTGGGATGCTTGATCCTGGTGCTGAAGAGGGGCTGAGTGCTGCTGGCTGAGCGAGACAGCCTCAGCCTGGCTCCAGGACAGGGATCTCTGCTCCAGCCCCTGTTCCAAGCAGGAGATAGAGCAGGCAGCTCTGTGACATGTCCAGGCAGTGCATCCACCAAGGATGGGGATCCTACAGCCTTGCTGTGCCCTGTGCCTGTGTTTATCCCAGTGAGCTGCCCCCCAGCATCCCCCTGGGCCATCCAGAGAGACCTTAGAGTGCCTGTGGGGGATTGCACCTCGCTTGCTCTCCCACAAGGAGCAAGCTCAGCTCCTGGGGACAAAGAGCAGCCCAGGAAGGCACCCTGAGCTGCTGCCCTCAGCTCTCAGGAGCAGACTGTCTGCCTCCTCAGCACTGCTCTTGTTCTTCACCACTCATCCCCCAAAACAGGGAGCCTTCCAGGGCACCTGGGCCTGGGCTGGTCCCACAGGTGAACCTGGGGCAAACCCCTTCTTGGTTGCCACTTCATCAGAGCACACCATTTTGTCCCTGCAAGCTCCCCCTCCTGCACACCCCCTTGCCTCTTATTTTAATTTTGCCTCTGGGAAACTTCCATCTTTCCAGCCTCTTGTGGATGCCAACCAACTCCCTCAGCATACTAATAGTTTGCTCCAAGCATCCTTATTCAGGTTACATACCCTCCATTGTCCCTAAACTGGTGGGGGAACAGAAAGGGCTCCTCTGTCAGAGAAAGCCACACAGAGGAGGTGCACCACCGTGGTGAGGCCATTTTCAGAGTGACAGCTTCATGATGTGGCAGAGAACTGAGAGCTATTTCTCTCAAATCATCCCACTCCTCCAATCCTGACACCTCCTGGGAAGGTGACAAATGCTGCAGAAATGCATGGGAATCGCATCACTTCTAAAGTGCTCTAAAGTGGCCAGGCTGCTCACCAGCACAGGCAGGGAGGTCAAATGCGGGCACAGATGGGAACTGTGAAGCAGTTTAAGGACTGGTCTGGCTTTGGGATGTCTCACTTGGGTGCTCCCTGAGCCTTGCTGAGCTCCTTAGGCATGGAGGAAGGAGATGTGAGCCTGAGCCTGGGAATGGGACAAGGAGATGCTGAGCCAGGGTTTGGGGGAAGTAGATGCTGAACCTGGGCATGGAAGCAGGAGCCGAGCAGCCCCTGTGTGGGGTGGGATGGAAGCAAAGGCAGATGTGCATGCTCCAGTTGCTGCATGGAGGAGAGGAGCCACTGAAGCACAGGAAAGGTTTGGTGTGGGGATGGGTGGGGAGCCAGCAAAGGGAAAGACAGTTTGGAGAGGTCTGCAGCCACAACTGGAAGTTGTCTCAGAGGGCAGGAGGAACGTGGGTGGCTTCTGCCTTGGACTCTAGTGTGGCCTTTACTGCCTGGGCCGGGGAGAGAAGCTCTGCAGGGCTGAGAGGGAGCAGCTGTCAGGAGGCTGGCTGAGGGCTGCCCATGTGGGGGCAATCCAAGCTGGACTGGCAGCCGTGGGGGCCCAGTGGCAGGCACAGCCCCTGGCAGAGGAAGAAGGTGGAGGTGGGTGAGGGGAACAGGAATTGCCTGGTGCCTCCTTGACACTTCAGCTGCTCTAGAAATCTTTTCCCATGTCCTTGATGCCTGCTAATTTCAGAGTGGAGGTGACCCCCTTTTGTGCATCCCCCCAGGGCCTTTGTGTCTCAAAAGGCCACAGTGAGTCAGAAAAGAAATTAAATATTCTCTGTGTTTCCTGGTGTGTGCAGGTGTTGTCCTAAAAGATGCTGCATGCCCCAGTGGGGTGCAAAAGTGCAGATGGGGGTGCTGGGGAAGGGGATGGGATCCATGGGATATTGGGCTCCTCAGTTCCAAGTGATGGAAACTCCTGAGGAGCAATGGAAATGGGTGAGCCCCCACCCAGTGCACCCAAAGAGAGGTGCCCTCAAGCAACCCCTGGCGTGGGGCACCCTGGGACAGAGGCACCAGCGTCAGATGCAGCAACTGATTGGAATGAAAATCAACAGAGCAAGGCTTTTCTCAGCAAGCAGCTGCAGTCCTGATCACACATCAGAACATCTGGGAGACTGGAAAATGCACAGCCCCTCCAATTTCATGCTGGGGTGCTTCAGTAAGGACAAGAGTGCCCACAATTGTGATTGCTCTGTCTGCAGGGTTTCTGCCCCTTAGGGCTTTAACTCCTTGCAAATGGCATGATGCCTTCAGAAACTGGAGCCTGATGATGGCAGCAGCAGGAGGTTGTGCTTGTGTAGTGGCTGGGCTGAGGTGCCTGAGGGACACGAGGGCTGCTGGCAGCCTCACCAACAGTCTCCTGGTGTTCCTTCGTTCTGTAGGAATGTGTCTGGATGGGCAGCAGCTGCTGGCTGGGATTGGGGTTGTCCCGTAAATCCTGTGAGGCTGAAGCAACCTCCTGTGCTGAGAAGACCTCAGACCCTGACCTTGACGTACTGACCTGTTGTCTCAGCCTCTTTTCTTCACTTTTTAAATCAGCAGATGGGGGATGTTCTCAGAGCCTGGGACTGGAAGCCCAGGCATGCTGGCACTGCATGGGGATCCTTCCCAAAATGGTCCCTGCCTGTGGCAGCCCATGCCCCACTGCTTCTTTTCCCAGGGTGTGCTTTTTACTGACTTCACCTCAAATATGTGGGATTATCCTGGCAACTGAAAGGTTGAACAAACCAGGTTCTTCCCTTGGGATTGATTTTCTGGAACATCCCAGATGACTTCAAGTTGGGACGGGCTTCCTGGGGCAATTCCCAGTGCTGGAGGTTGGGTTAGTGTCCAACACTGAGGGCTGGCAGCGTGTGGGAGCTCCGTGCTCCCATAAATGGCTGGGAGCTGAGGGACAATTCCACTTGTGCCAAAAGCCTCACAGAAGGCCCTGTAACTCCAGCCCTTTTGCTCCCCAGGTCACCAGCAGCAGGCCCACACTCCTGGGCATCCTTTCTCCTGCTGCCCACCCGCCCGATCCCAAGACGGAGGAGCCCAGCGACCCCGCCATGTCATCGGAGCCCAGCGCCCCGCCGGCAGTGCCACCCCTGCACTCGCCCAAGTCGCCGGTGTGGCCCACCTTCCCCTTCCAGCGGGAGGGCAGCCGCATCTGGGAGCGGGGCAACCTCCTGCTACGGGACCTGCCCAGCCCCCTCCCCACCAAGAGGACCAGGACCTACTCGGCGTAAGTACCTGCTGGGTTTGGGACTGTCCCGTTAGTCACCTGCAGTGCCTGCAGGACCCTCTGCACCCGGAGCGCTTTGTCACCTGGTGCCCGACATTGCTGCACAGCCCTGCCCAGAGTGCTGCGGGTGGGTGCCCTGCACTCGGCCTGGAACCATCGTGTTCATAGCAAAAATCTCTCCCTGTGCCTCCACCTGGGCAAGGGCCACCAGTGAAAAATCTTCCCTTTCCTTCTGTAGGACAGCACGTGCCTCTGCTGGCCCCATCTTCAAGGGTGTCTGCAAGCAGTTCTCTCGCTCCCAGGGCCACGGGTTTATCACCCCAGAGAATGGCACTGAGGACATTTTCGTGCATGTGTCTGAGTAAGTCCCAGGGCTGTGCGGTGCTGGAAGGCCCCAGGGAAGCCATGCCATCAGCATGGAGCTGGAGACTTGTGGGCTGGGGTGTGGATGTCTCCATGGGGTGGACATGGGTCTCTGCTTGTCCTGTACCTTCCATCATCAATGGGCTTTCTTTTCCAAGGCACCACTGGTGGGTCAGGTGCCTTCCTTCATTCTGGGTGGTCTGGGACAGGGCTCCCTCTCTTGGCTGGGGCACCACCACCATCACCTGTCCTTTCCTCTCCTGCAGCATCGAGGGAGAGTACGTCCCAGTGGAGGGGGACGAGGTGACGTACAAGGTGTGCCCCATCCCTCCCAAGAACCAGAAGTTCCAGGCAGTGGAGGTGGTCCTCACCAACCTGGCGCCCCACACGAAGCACGAGACATGGTCTGGCCAGATCATCGGCTCCTAGGCGCCCGGGGGGCTGCCAGCCGCTCAGCCCCGTGGAGCAAGCCTGCCCAGCCGCTCCCAAGGGGCGTGGGGGCAGCCGAGGCGGCGGCGGGGCCGGGGCTGCCCCCAAACGTGCAGGCGTTTGCGTTCAGTGTCTTTTATAAGGTTACGGTTTCCTTTCTCTGTGTGTGTTTGTAAGTGTCTGTCGAGGGGGACAGGGGAAGCAGAGCCCTCCCTGACTGTCCCCCAGCTCCAGGGGCAGCACCGAGCCCCATGTTCCATTCCTTGCTCCTGAGGCCACGGGGAATAGAGGAGCCAGTCCTGGCCCCAGCCCTCCAGCTCTACTGGGCTGAAGCAGGTGCCGAGAGCAGGAGGGGGTGGGGAGAGGCTGGGTGGCTCAGCTCACCCTCCTGAACTCCACTCTGGCAAGATGGGCGCCCCACTCAGTCCACAGTGGGACGGCAGCAGTGGGACATGCCCTGGAGCAGGGACAAAACAGGGTGCTGTGGGGTGGCATATCACTGTGCGGGGTCTGGGTGGCTGAGACCCATCCCCATCGCTGGCAGCTCACAGCACCCACCTGAGCCACATCCCTCCATCACAAGATCTCAGGTTAGCGGTGCCACAGGGAGGAGACTGGTTTACAGAAAGTAAAAATTTGGTTTTAAGAGGCAGACAGCTGCTGGCAGGGCACCCAGGGCACTCGGTGCCGTGCCTGGGGGGCTGCACCTGGGCACAGGGCAGGGGGCACTTGGCACCTCTGTGCTCCCTGCTGCTGCTGGGCAGTAATGCACTTTTCTTGGCTCAGTGCTGACATGGTTTTGGGGAGACGGGCACTTTCTCCTCCTTCTCTTGCCCCCCAGCCCCCTGGGGACCCCCTTCCCATGCGTGTGTGTGTGTGTGTGCATGTCTGTAGCTTGCTGGGGCGGTGAGGGGCTGAGGGGTCTGAGCAGCCTCAGCCATGGGGCGAGCACAGCCACCTCCTCCCCAGCCCCTCAGTGTAGGCAGGGTCTTGTATACAAAGCACAAACTTTGGTTTTGGTCTTTTCTGCCATACCCTGGCCAGGTGGGCTCCCACAGCCCCAGGGAGCGACAGGGCAGAGGGCACTGGGACAGGGACAACGTGCACTGGGCTCAAGAGCTCACCCCAGGGAAACAGTGCTGATGCTCCAGGAATTACCAGCATCTTCAGGGGTTCACAGCAGGGCTGGGAACAGTGGGGTCCCAGAAGGTCCTCCCAAGCAGGGCAGGAGGGGACAGGCAGCTCCCAGAGCACCATGCCAGCAGGAGCTGCTGGCACTGCTGGTGCTCAGCATGGATGGAGAGGGGTGTTTGCCACCTTTCTTGCTGCTGCTGTTGCCAACAGGGCGAAGCGGGGAGAGGAGCAGAGCGAGGCTGGTGCCACGCAGGACAGCTGGGCCCTGTGGATTCAGGAGGACCATGCTGGTGTGGGAATTGCCCCAGAACCCTCCGGCCCATCTCACTGCCAACCCAAAGCCTGGCTCTCCCAGGGGCTGTGGCAACTGTGGCTCAGGCTCCAGGCATGCCCAGGACATGCAGTCAGCTTGGCCAAGGCAAACTGTTGGATTTTTTTTTTTTGAAATAAACTAAAACCCTAGACTTGTTGGTGTTTTTACAACTCTGGTGTGGTTCCCGCCTGTCTGACCATGTGTCAACCTTTGTAACATTGGCAATAAACCATTAAAAGTGACTTTCCCATGAGCCCTGCCCATCCTGGCTCTTTGTGCTGTGTGCATGTGTCACAGTGACTCTCCCAGGTAAAGCACCTGTAGCACCCAGGAATTGATCCAGACATCAGAAAGGACTCCCCCACCGTGTGTCCCCCAGGGGGCTGGAGATGCTCCACACTGTGGGCCTGGGACAGGAGGCTGCTGCTCACCTGAGGGGTGACCAGGAGTGGGGCTGGCCCCCATTGCAGTGGGGACTTTGAAGTGTGTCTTGCGTGTTGTGTGGCTGCCCTTCACCCAGCACAGCCCGGCACAAAGCACACACTGCCTCCAGCTGCTGCGTGTTGTGGCTTTAATAGGATTGATTTTAACTTTTTAATATACATATCTATGTATTTAAATATATTTCTCATTTAACAGTTGTCATCAGCCAGACAGGAGCTGCCCATCTCACACTGATATGGATCCACACACCAAGACAGTTCCTGGCATGGGGCCTGCCACATCTGCTTGCTCACATCCATGGGGAGAAACCCCCACTGAGGCTGTGGGCACCCACCAGGAGAGGAGCACCATGGCAAAGGGGCCTCAGGGCATGAAATGCCTTTCCCTTCTAAGGTGCAAGTCACCTCAGCCCCCAAGGCCACCAGAGTGCCCCACGCCGTCAGGGCCAGACCCTGCTCTTCACTCAGCATTAAGCTCACTAGAGGTCCTGCTGGCTGTCAATACACTCACAGGAAAAACAAACTCCCCCAGACTCACACATAACCTCATCCACAGTGAAACAGAGAGGAAGGAATCACAAAACACAATTCCTCCATGAAGGTTGCAGTGGAGGGCCAAAACAGATGACCTGTGAAAAGGGTATCCTGCATACAAGCTTCTCCAACAGGTCCTCTTCTCCCACACAGAAATCTTCCCTGGGTAGAAAGAGGAGTTTGTGGATTTGCTGGGGATTTCTGGATGCTGGCAGACTGCTGTGCTCATGCAAATGTGCTGCACCAGAGATCTGATGTGTTGTAGTTAGGAGGTGCAGTCAGGTGGAGGAGACAGCACCCCACCAGCACTGGTCATGCAGTATCCCTGCTCCTGGGGCCAGGCAGCAGTGCCAAGGGCCACCAGGGACTCTGCCCAAGGCAATGTGGGGACCCAGCCCTCCCTGGTCTAGAAGCACCAGTGTCTCTCGCCTGAGGAGGATGGTGGTGCCTTGGCAGGTGGCAGTAGCCAGCTGAGAAACTCCTCTCTGCAGTCCAGCTGCCAGTGGAAAATGGAGAACCATCATGAGGGAACTGGGAACAGAAGAAAAGGGGGAGAACACAGGACTAAGAGACAGGGCAGTGCCGCAACCAGCAGGGATGGGGTAAGAAAGGCTCCTGGGAAACAGTGGGGGAGGGTTTGCTCCAACATCCTCCAGGTCCACAAACACCAGATCTGTGTACCTTGGGGAGCTCCAAGCAGGACATCTCCCTGAAGGGGATCCCTGAGCTCCTTTTGAGCACCAAGCTGTGACAAAGTGTCACCATTGTGGCCACACACCACAGTGCAAGTGCCAGGAATAAAAGGACAACGTGAGGGAGAAGGTCAAAGGCTGAAGGAGAGATGTGGGCTTGCACCCTACAAGATCAGGGAGAGGAAGAGGACATAGGACAAGTGCACTGGACATCCTGTCTCCCTAAAGGTGAGCCTGTTAACTGTGTGTGTGGGATGAGATGGGGGAAGAGCAGGCTTGGAGAGCACTGCTGAGCAGGGACCTCCAGCAGCTCTGTGAACCAGGTATGGCTGGTGCTGGGCCCTGCTGGAAATGCCTCTGGCAGCAGGATGGAAAGCTGAGAACTGGGGAGGGAAGGGGACTTGGTCTGCTGTGAATGCCCTGGGTAAGGTTTTATAAGGACACATCTCTCTTATGAGGAGAGACTGTGGGAGCTGGGCCTGTTCAGTCCAGAGAAGAGAAGACTGAGAGGATCTCATTAATGCATATAAACATCTCAAAGGCAGATGCCAAGAGCATGGTGCCAGATTCTCTTTGGTGGTGTTCACCAAGAGGATGATGAGCAATGGCCATAAACTAAAACACGAGGCTCCACTTCAACATGAGGAAGAACTGGAACAGGCTGCCCAGGGAGACTGGGGAGTCTCCCCTGCTGGAGCCATTCAAAACCCACCTGGACACATTCCTGTCACCTTCTCAAGGTGACCCTGCCTTGGCAGGAGGGTTGGACTATGATTTCCAGAGGTCCCTTGCAACCCTAACAATTCTGTGATTCTGTGATGCCCAATGGATACAGGAGTGGGAAGACCACTGGAAATCCTTCTACCACAAACTGTTCCATAGCATGAAGTGCCAGGATCCTCCAGCTGTGCCAGACAAGGTCTGACTTGAAAATATAGAATAATACAGATAATAAACCCTGGGTGTTTCCTGTAAGCTAAAGAGAAGAATTGGTTTCTTTATGCACCCAAGCAAAGCTCAGAGCAGCAGCCCAGCCATGTTAAATCCATCGTTCCCAGGTCATCTCCAGGGAGGGACTGGCACACTGTGGCACTGAGGGGAAGGACACGGTAACCTGTCCATCAGAAAGCACAACAGTGCAACAAAGCTGGGATCCCAGCTACTCCTTCCTACCACAGGCTTGGAGCAAACAGCCTTCCTGGCCTCCTGCCTCAGAGCAGTTCTGGTGAATGCCTTGAGCTTCAGCAGCCCCAGCCTCTCTGGCCAAGGTGCAAGGGGGACAGAAAGGTGAGCCACACGCTCCCTCATGCACAAGTGTTACGAGAAAGTGAGTGGAAAAGGAGAGAAGAGGAGAGGGAGTGCAGGACAGACACACACTCACTCTTTGGCCCTTTCAAATGCTTTCTGACCACAAGAGCTCTGCATCACCGCCCACCACAGCTGAACTGTCAAGAGAGGGGTTTCTCTGGAGGCGAGGAGGGTCTGGTGCCATGACCCCAGCCACACACGGGCAGCGCTGAGGGGCTGCTCAGCCAAGGCCCCTCCTGCCACCCACCCACACTCACGTGTCACATCCGGACCAGCTCTGTCAAGTGGATTTTTGGTCTACCCTGAGCAGATTCCTCAAATGAAGGTGCTTTTCCAGGTGGGGGGAGAGGGTGGGACTGGGGCAGGGCTGCAGGGAGCGGGCAGTCAGCACTCGTTGGCTCTTTCTGGAAAGAAGATTTCGCGGCATCGCTGCACCGTGTCCTGGGGGGACTGGACACTGTGTCCTACAGTGCGGGGATCGTCATAGATTTCATAATCATTCCCTCCCTGCAGGGGAATAGAAAATAGGGACAGCATTAGCAGGGTCTGGCCAGAACAACCTCATCCATGAATCCACATTTTGCTCTGTCCTGTGGGAAGCTGGGCTGGGAGCCAGAGGCTGAGCAGGCAGGGGCTTGGTGGGCAGGGGCAGGCAGGGCTTTGCTGGCCCAGGGGGGCAGAAGAGGCTGGGCTGGGAGCTCTGCTCCCTCCCTCTTGCCTCCCTCTTCAGTGCCAGGGGAGGAGCACAGAAAAGATGGGCAAGGTCCACTCTGCCTGTGGAGGGGCTAGCAGAAGGTAGGATGGGCACATCTGGGGAGCAGAGGCTGCCAGCATCTGGGAAGAGCTGAGTGGATGACCAAGCTGATCTACAGCAGTAAGGAAGCATCATCCTCCACTGCTCTGAAGGGAAGGTGAAGCTGTTCCTGCTGTTGAGGAGTCCTCTCCTAAGTGCTGGGAGCTTGTGTTCTGGGTCATGCAGGCCACGGCAGTGGCTGCTGTTCTCCCTAGGGTGCTGGGGCAAGGAATGCTGAGATGGACTTGATTCCCAGCACAGTGAATCCAAGTGATTTCCCCATGAGCCAGCAGAGCCATCATGAGAGCACCCCACAGCACAGGGCAGCATCTTCCCCCCTCACACCACTAAAGGTCTGTGTTGTCCCCAGTGGGACCATGGGACCCACAGGACCCATGATGGAGCAGCAGGAGAGAAAGCAGCCATGTGTGGGGTGAGTGGGGCATACTCACAGGGGTTGTCTCGTTCCCAAAGAAGTGGATGGTGTCAAACCTCTCATCATCGAGCACATTGAGGCAGTAGCGCTTGTCCCAGCCCTCTGGGAACACATCAAAGCTGATCATGCCACCTGCCAGGGGAAGGGAGGGCATCAGGAACGCTGCTGGGAGCTGGCAGGGTGTCCCCCCACCCGGGGATGGGTGGGAGGATGGGAAGGGGCCGGAGGTCTGGGGGGAGCCCCCACCCCAAACAGCAGCTCTGCCTTGGTGTTCCTCTTGGCACATGGCTGGGACAGTGGCAGAGGCTGTTCCTGTGACAACAGGCTGCAGTGACATCAGCATGGCTGGGGTGACATTAGCACAGCTTCCCTGCAGGCAAGCAGGAACCAGAGGGTTCTTCCCAAGAGAGGCATCTTTTGGGGGGGAGAGATTTTGGCTCATGCCTTGCAGATAGCACCAGCACATTCTGTGTCCCAACAGGGGACAATGACCTTGGAGACTGGCACCAAACTCTCTCCTAGGCTTCTGCTAGACATCACTGGCCCTTCTAAAACTCTTCTAATGCTCCTTAACTGTGCAGGGACTGGGGTCTCCTGCAGGCTGTCTCTGCACACTGACCAAGGACCTTGCTGTGGAGGTACCACCATGGAGGTACCACCTACCCATGGACATACTCAGGGCACAACCCTGACCTGTGACCTCTTGACACAAGAGCTAGTGAAGGTTGCCAGCACCTGGAGAGGCACCAAGTCACATGTGACCAACACAGAGTGGCAAGGGAGCTTTCCCAGAGAACATGTATGTGGACAAGGACACCCACAGGCCACCAAGGGTTAACAAACTTCCCAGCCCTTGCTCTTAGACCAGGCAGAGTTTACCCCAGCACTTTGCTGCTTTTTGGGGGTGCTTGGAGGCAGCACCTTCCCCATCCTCTCAGGTCCCCATTGTGTCCCCTGAGGCTGCAGAGAGACCCTTGTCCCAGCACCAAGACAGGAGACAAGCTCTTCCCACAATAAAGCCTGCAACTTAGGGCACATGCATGCTTAAGTCTCACTCAGAGCCAGAGGAACAGGGATTTGAGCTGGAATGTGTGACCTCCTGCCAGTCAGCTTGTCTTCTCCAGGCAACCTACTGGAGTATCCATGAGAAATCCTGGAGTTTCACACCCTCCTTCTTAAATGATAATCCTACCTCTCTAAGGAACGGGGTGAGGACAGATAATCACAGGGTCAGTTCCTGCTAAAGAAGAGGCACTGACACCCCAGGTTGCTCAAACATGCAAGCCCTGATGCCATGCACCTCCCCTTCCTGGCTGTTTGGAGCGTCCCTGTTGGTTTGGGGATCCTGAACCAAGCCTCCTTGGAACCTGAGAAGGTGGAGATAGAGCCTATACAACCACCTTGCAGCAGAGAAACTGGACAGGACACTGTGATAAGGATGGGAGCAAGTGCCCTATGAACTCAGGGCAGGCTTGCAGCAGGATCAGAGCAGGAGCTAAACTTGGTGACATCCTCTTTTTTTCCATCCAGAGCCATTTACCTGTAAAAACCACTGCCTTTCACTGCATTCTAGCCCTCTAAACAGAGCTGGGCAGCAGGAAGGGGCTCCTGATGCCAGCTGGAGCAGGCAAGAAATCAAAGAGTGAAGAGGTGGTGGGAACCAGCCAGCACTGTTACTCTCCTAGGGAGAGCAGGGGCCTGGGGGGCTGCAGGGAGACCTCCCACCTGGGCCTTGAATCCTCCACAGCCAAAGGCACATGGAGCCAGCCTGGCAGAACAGCTACATTTCTGTATGCCCTTTTTTCACATGCCTGACCTGAGACACCCCACATTTTCTTTGTGGAGGAGCAGGGGCCCCACAGCTCCCCTTTATACAACAGGCCTGGGCTCTTTGTGGCAGCTTCCCAAAGCCCAGGGAGAAAGGCCCATTGTCCAGCTCTCACACCCTGTGCCTGAGGGCACACAGCAGCAGGGACCTCGTCTTTCCCTGCTCTGACAAATGGTGTGTGCCAGTGCTGTGGGCAGCACGGGATGTCCCTGTCAGGATGCTGCAGGCAAGTGAAAGCTCTTAGAGAAAAGCTCTTGGAGGATCAGAGGGCCTGGGTGTCACCCACTGCCTCAGCCTCACCCCCCTTGCCCTTTGGCTGGGTGCCACGTGGAACCTTCCTATCTCACACCCCTGCAGAGGATCCTCTTCCAGCATCACCCCCACAACTTACACACCCTCATTTTTCTCCTTATCCTGGCCAGACACCCAGGATTGCTCAAGCCCCTCCTTCAGCTCTGCACCTTGGGTAAGCTGGCTGTCAGAGCCAGCCCAAGCAGCGGCCCTACAAAAGCCCATGGCAGGGAGCTGCAATCTCCTTACTCCTTGTCAGCTCTCCCTCCAGGAAGAAAGATGTTTCCCTTGCAACTAACTGTCCCAAAAAAACCCCAGAGCCAACACATGCATTGTCTCCTGTCCTATTGCTAGAGAAGACTGCATGTGCCCGGGGCTCTGCTGGCTGCCCTGCAGCTGATGCTCGAGCCAGAACAGATCCCCTGGGCAGCAGTGGGCTCCACTGGCTGAGATTAAGGCAGGGATAATGCCACAGGATGGAAACCTGGCTGGCTGGCTAATTCCCAGGGAGGGAAGCCTGCAGTATGGCTTACTCTCTGCATGGATGCAGACGTCATGGATGCAAACGTGACTCCCCTGTGGCAGCTCTCCAGGACTAAAATCTCCTGCTGCTCTTCCCAGGGTTTGCAGACACTCAGAGGGAACAGCTGGGATTTCTGCTCCCCTTCACAGAATTTTATGGGAAACATGATAAAGGCAAAGCCAAGGAAGCCCTCCCTGCTCACCTCGAGAGAAGCGCAGGCCTTTGCCAGCAAATTCCCTCTGCAGGGCTGCCACGAACTTCTCCCGAATCCGCTCCTTCTGCGAAGGACAAGGAGGGAAAGGAAGAGGGTTTGAATAATTACATGTTGACAGTCTCCCAGAAATCACCATAACCTGTCTGCTGGGCAGCTCTGCTCCCTCCCCAGCTGCACTGGGCCCCAGTGCCATGCCATTTAGTCAGCTTCCACCAGTCCTGCCCAGTGTCCAAGCAGGCCACGAGCTCACTCCACCGGGAGAAGCGGATCCCAGATCTTCCCTGGCAATAAAATGCAACTGCTTCAGTTTCCCACAGCCCAGTTCATAACCCAAACCCTCCAGCTTTGCTTAAAAGGTCTTGCCAAGACCAGCTGATCCCTCAACCCCAAGAAAGCCTCCCCAGGCAGAAACTGGTATGAGAAAGGGCCAAGTCTTCTAGAGACATCAGCCCAGCAGATCTGCCATGGCCCTCGCAGTTTGGAAAGCCCATTAGTTCCACCTCTTTTGGGCTGGGGAAGTGGGAGAGAAAATACAGCTGCTGGGCCATCTCTGGGTACTGTAAATGAGGAAACAGGCTGTTAAATAACTGCATCATTCCCTGGGGCTCTCCCACAGCACAGAGAATCCTGCTGGCCACCCTCTTGTATTGGTGGTCCCTAATAAAATCAAGTTTCTTCCATCCATCTGCGTCTTCCCTTGGGTTTCCTGGCTCCCAGTCCTGTCTCCCCCTTGTTGCATATGCACAGCTTGAAGCTGAACCCACCCTTCTCCTCGGGAAGGGGGGGAGCACGTAACACCTGAGATCTGGGGTGGTGCCAAACCAGCCAAGGGGAGGCTGGGCCCAGGCCTGGCCCTTGTACCTTGTCCAGCTCGGAGAACTCGATTCGCTCCTCCGGGGTGCAGCTGCGACCGATGGGGGAGATGTTCAACATCCCATTGCGAAACTCAATGAAGGTCCCTCTGCGGGTGGGCAAGGGCACAAGGTCACTGGGGCAGGGGGGAAAAACAACATTCTCCTTTCCAGGAGAATGGCGGCTCAGTGAGGCTCTGCAAGAACATGCACGAGGAGAGAAGCCGTGCCCGCTCCTGAGTGCTTCACAACAGGCATGGGTCAGGCACCAACAACTGCTTAAGGTCCCAGGGAGCTCAAAGTTTTATAAAAGAGACTGTGAGAGAAGAGAAATAAACAGTCTCTCCATGTCCATGCCCTGGGGATAGGCTGGAAGCAATGAGCTTAGGGGAGATGACAGATAACATTTTCTAATGTTGTGATAACTGCAAGGACAGCTATTGACTGGCCTGGACCAGCTGCCTGATGAGGCTGTGGCACCTCTACCCCATGAGGCTCTTAGGAAATGCTGTGTGAGCTGGGTGAAGCTGGCAGTACCTTGGGGCACTGGGATGGCCCAGGGCAGTGTGACTCGCTGTTGAAGTCCAGCAGCAGGCAGAGGAGCAATCAGTGCCTCCTCAAGGGACACAAATCAGAGTCTTTGTACCTCCCTCTTGGCCCTCTTGCACCTTTGACTGCAGCTCTTATCTAAGCCTGCACAGACAGGATCCAGTTCCTGCTTGCCACCCTCACCTTGTCCTGGGCTCACTTCTCAGCTGCTTCCTCAGTGGGGTGGTTGAAAGCACTGAGCTGGCAGAAACCTGCTCCCTTCTTTCATCTCTGGTAAAAACCCAGCTACTTCTGTTTGCTTGTCAAAGGGTCAGCTGTGCCAGCACTGGTGGGGTAGAAGCAACAGGGTATGGCAGCCCTGTCAGTGTGAAATTCTTGTGCTGGAGAGGAGATCCCCTCCCCTGTCCAGCTGAGGACCCCTGAGCTTATTGTCCCTCCCAGCCCTGCCTGCTATTTCTCTGTGATAAACAGAGCCTCCACCCCGAGTCTGGAGGAAAAGCTCTCCCCCTCCCATCTCCTGACAGTGAGGAACATCATGGAATGGACACACAGGCAGCCATGCCTGCAGCCCAGGAGCAGCATCTCTGTGGCACCAAGGGTTTGGTGGCTCACACCCCAGGCCAGGACTCAGGAGATGCGGGTTAAAGTCCTTGCTTTGCTAGAAATCCCATAAAGCTAAATCCACCGAGCTCTCCTTGGGAGCTGAAACTCCACCAAGGCTGTTGGGTAACCAGACAGCAATGAGGCAAGCCAACAGCCTTGAGAGCTCTGGGTCCCAGCCCGTGCTTTCGGGGGCAGCAGTCGACTGCCAGCAGTCCTGACCCCCCTCACTGGTCCTTGTACTGCCACGTGGTGACTCATAACAAACAACTATCTGGATCACAGTTTAGCAACTTCTACAGGAATAATGTCACCTGCTTGTGTTCACTGTACAAACACAGGGGGAGAGCAGGAAAAAAATCAGCCATGGCAAGGGGAGGGCAGAGCTGCTGCTCCCAACAGCCCTGGGTGGCTCACATGTTCTTGACACTGTGGTCTGAGGTGAGGTTTGACCCTGCAACCAGGCTGGTTTAACTCCTGCTCCCCCTTCCACCTTCATGACATCAATTCTCTCTTTCTGTGCTAACAGAGTGAGCTGATCCAATGGAAGACAACCCTTTCTTGTCCTGGTAGTGGCCTGGTTTTCCTTCAGCAGAGGTGTACCAACGCAGCTCACCCTCTGGCTGCTGGGTCTTAAGGGGAAGAGCAGTGAGCAACAGAGGGTAGAGAGCACAGCAGGGCCAGCCAGCAACACTGGGTGAGAAACAGTGTGAAAACGTGTGCTCAGGGGCTGGACTTCCCATCTTAAGATCCACTGTTTGCCTGGTTGGAAGCATATACTACCAGTGATGCCTGATGTCCTGACCAGTAACAAGCTGGTACCATTGTCCTAAATGAGATACACACAGTGGCTGCACCCTGCTTCCCAGGGAGGAAAATCCAAGGGGCAAAAGAGCAGGCACTATGCTAAAACATAGTGCAGACTCTTCAGAACAAACACACTCCTCCATTATTTGCCCAAGGTGCCCAGCTCAGGGAGACAGTGATCCTACACAATGCCTCTGGATGCTAAGATAAAACCTGGAGCAAGACAAACTCTGTAAATCAGCTCTGTTTAGGAGAGATCTGGAGCTCAGCTCCATGGAAATCAGTGTCATGACTTCCACTCGTGTACACTTGAGCCATTACCGTTTCTTGGGCAGCTTCAGCAGTGCCATGTAGTTGAGACAGAAGTTGATCAGATCCTGCAGCAGCTCCTCCCCCAAGTGGTCCTGAATGGCCTGAAGAAAGAGAAGGGCAAGTGACAATGCCTGACTTCCCATGAAGCCCACCTGGAAGAGGCAACAACTGGGGAGAAGAGGCTGCCCATCTGCCTGGGCAGGGCAGGTGCTGCTCCCCAGGGTGCACAGGGCAGGGGAGCCATGGCTGCAAAGGGAGCTGGACTCACCTGCTTGGACACCAGCTGCCCATTCTTGTATTGCACTGTGCCGTTCTCTGCGAAGACGTAGTCAAATTTATCAATGACTGAGAGGGGAGGAAAAAAAGAGGAAACATTACTACTGCTGGGGAAAAGGGGCAAAAAGGACTGGGATCAGGACTGAGTGAGCCATCTTCTTGCTTCCTTAGTACTGTGCTTTCCACAGCTCCCGTGCTCTGCAAAGGGCCACTGGCCATCCTACGCTCGTTGCTTTCCGCAGAGTGGATGAGGAGATTATCTTCTGCTCACGGGTGGGGAGGTGACGCATGCAGGGGGAAACGACCTGACTGAGGTCACGGGCTGAATCAGTTGCAGGGCGAAGATAAAGGCTCACAAATGTTTGGCTTTCAACTACATACGTGCTACTCCGCTCTCTGCTGTGCCCTCCCCACGGCCAGGCTGCTGGGGTGATGTGGTTACTGGTTATCTAACTCCAGCCCCCCCTGCCACCCAGACACGCAGCACTGGCGACTCAGCAATCAGCCTCAGCCGGGAATTTCTCGGCCTCCCTGCACTAACGGAGTGGGAGGCAGAGCTTGGAGCCCAGGGACGCTTGTCATCCATGCCGGAGAAGGAGAACACGGTGGAGGAGGCAGGAGCTGCCTCCTTGCCCTCCCACTCCTTACTCTACCCCATGCCCGCATCGGAACGTGAGGACCATGAGGGGGACCCTGAGGGGAACCTGAGGAGGAACCTGAGGGGACCCCACCACGGAGCAGCAGGGAGGCGAAAATTGCCACCAGGGCGTGAAGCTGTCAGAGCTGTGAGGCAGGTCGTACAAATCGAGCCGGCAGCCCTGGATTGCAGCCGACAGCATGGATCGGAGCATCCCTGCCTGCCCTCCACACTCGGGCAGAGGGAGCCAAGCAGCAGCTCCCGCCTGGGCACGGCCACTCCAAGGGCAGCCTTGGGGCTGCATTTAGGGCACAGGCGCCCCCGGGGAGCCCTCGCCCGCCGCGCTCACCTTCGTCCCCTTCCCCCAGCTGCTCGGCTATCTTGGCATAGTCGGAGCCTCCCACCACGCCGATGTGCACCCTCTCCCGCAGCTCCCTCAGGAACGCGTCCACCTCCGGCTCGATTTTCTGGCGGGGAAGCAGCGGGTGAGGCCGCAGCCGGCGGGACGAGCTCCGCCTCGCCGGCCTGGCCCCCCGAGCCCCGAGCGCCCGCGCCTCGCTACCTGCCGGGCCGGCGTCAGGGTCCCGTCCACGTCGAAGAGACAGAGCACCCGGCCCCGCGCCGCCGCCATCCCGGCCGGGTCTGCGGGCGGGGGGCGGGACCGCGGGAGCTGATGGCGGCCGCCCGCCCTCTGGGGCCGCACGGGCGGGACGTGCCGCCCTGCCCGGCACCCCCCGGCTGCTCCCCGCGCCTCCACGGCCCTCACAGGGATGCACTAAGGTGCGGGTCTTGAACGGCTCCCCCGCTTTGGCTCTTTCCTGAAATCATTTTCGAGCCTGGAGCTTGGGGGACAGTGGTGTGTGGCGCGTCTCTTCACATTTGCTGTTATTGCTGCAGTGCCCCCCGGAACTGAGAGCTTTGGGCCTGGATTGTGCTGCCTGGTAAGTTCAGCTCCTCTGAGGGTTCCTGTGTCCTAATGAAGGGGACAGGAGCAGCACGCACTTTCCTAGTCAGTGCCTCACCTTGCTTTTCCAATGGGATGCTGTTAATATTTTCATTGGGGAAGCGAAAATACCCTCTGCACAAAGCCAGTAGCTTTTGCTTTGACCCGCCTACCATTTACCCCACGAGTCATTTAGGATTTAATTAGACCATCTGGTCAGACCACATTCATACGGCGCTGTATTATGCTGGCTTGATGCTGACAGCCGGCCCCATACCCCTCCTCCTCCCCCCTACCTCCCGGTATCTTATAATAATTCCTGAATTATTTTCCAAAATCAAAACCAGCCTATGTGGAACATCCAATGCTTTCTGCTCAAAAATTAGCTTGCATTCTCTCCCCCAACAGTGCTCAGTGTGCTGAGCTATGTTGGAACTGGGGAGAGATTTATTCTTCTTTTACCGTCTGATTGTTTTTTGCCTCAGTATAATTTGCTCCAGGATATCATGCAACCCCTTTTCCCAGTTCTTCACCAGATTCCTCTCACAAGGAAGCATTCAGGTGGCTTCACGGATTCTGTTTTCTTCTTGATTGCGGTTTATGATTTTACTGCTCCCACTCAGTGGCAGGGATATGTACAGAACAATGTTAATAATTCACCTTTATGCCACTGCCTCGGACGAGGTTTACCAAAATACCCTCAGCTACTTTCTGGGGGAGACATTTGTTGAGTCCACCAGTCCTCAAAGCTGTTTCCATTCTGCTTCTGTGAGCTGGCTCTGCAACACAGCGAGTCAGGAAGTCTTGGATGGGTATTGCATGTGTCACTCACTCCAACACTGATATTTCTGCAGAATCTGTGGCCTTCTGGATCAGACCCTGGTTATGGGCTCCCACCTCTGGAAACTCTTTTCTCAGATGCAGGGAAGCTCCCAAAACGGTTTCTTAGCACCCAGCTACTTTGTATGCACTTGGATGCAGAGTTTTGAGTTGAGTTTGGGGTTATGCTCATTTATAGGACTTGTTGAGGTGTGGTTACACATTTATCATCTGTTAATGTGTGGACACTTACTCCAGAATATGAATACATCCAAGTGTGCCTACCATGGCATGCTGATGGGTGAGCAGAGATGCCTTCCTGGATTTGGGTGCTTGAGTGCCAGAAGCCAAGGAACTGTTCCTCCATGCAGCAGAACTGTGAGCTAACACCCAGGGCTCTCAAAGGACGGCTGTGGGGTCAGACACACTGTGAACTCCCAGGGTTTCAGGAATGCAAACCTTTATTTTTCCTAAAGCATGTCTGGGTGGAAGCAGTGTGCAATTAGCATTGTAGCAGCACTGGGTTCTGCTGTAGCCCAAGCTTCTCCCTGGTCTTGTTTCCTAGCTGCTCCTACCTGCAGCTTGTCTGGGAGAGACCTCTCGTGCCTCTTGCACTGACACTACTGTGGGCATCCCAAAAGCAGGAGCTGTTCTCCCCAGGCTCAAGTGCATCCCTGTGCTGCAAGGCAGCAGTGCCACCTCGGGGCACTTTCCAGAATTGGGAGGTCTGCTAAAATACAGGTCAGCATTCACATTTTCACACTCCTGCAGTACTGTTGGGTTTATGCTACCCAGGGGAACTTCCTGAAACCTGCATTACCTGCTGTGCTTTCTCAGCTTGAACTGCTGCTTTAGGGAGTCTCTTCATGTCAAAATGCCTCTCCAGGAAGCACCTTGGTGGCCATTCGGTGTCAGCTGGTGAGGACCTGGGACAGCTTGGTTTCCCTGGGAGCATAAAGGTGCCTTGTGCTGAAGTGCACAGCTGTCCACAGCTGGGGCTGTTCCCTCAGCTGGGTTAGCTCTGAGAACAGGGCCACCATGGCTGTTCTGGTTATTTAATACTCCACATTCCAACCACTCCTGGTACATTCGCTTGGTTGCCGCTCGGATAGGCAGCAGCTGTTGTCAGGAATAAAATCTCTGTTACCAGCAGGAAAGGCCAGGAAATTTTGTTTGAAGTTTAGAAGGCAAACAACTGTGAGCACTGGCTTACACTCTGTCTAGAGCTGCCATTAAGGTCAAAGTTTTCCTTTTAGTTTTAAAATTCAACTTTTAAAAAGTAAAAAAATAATTTAAATACCTGCTTCCAGGTATTTTCTGTGGGGCCAGTATTAGTACTTGGTAGCAAACCAGCACTACATCTGAAGAACACAGCCAAAATATTCACAATCACACATCTCTGTTACAATCCCCTTCTGTTACAAGACCTCTTCTGTACTGTGCTGATACAGGCTGTTACACAAACAGGAAACTCTGTGGTTCATCATTTGGATGCCATCAATAAGCATGCAGAAGGCTGAACCAAGCAGAATGAATTTCTCCCCCAGAGCCAGATATTTTAGGCGGTGCTATATAATCCTCCCCAATATCCCCTCTGGAGCTCCAGAGGAACCCAGTCATGGAAGTCAACTTCTTACTCTACTGCTTTTTTCCTTTTTTTTTCCCTTTTTGAAAGTAGCATCAAGGCAATCAGGAAAACACTTTTTTCCACTTTAAAACTCTGTTTGGCCTCTTCTTCAGCAGCAGACATTAGACATTTCATACATGCAGACTTAGATGACCAAGGTCTGAACAAAACCTGTGCTGACAGAACATCTTCATTCACCTCATCCAAGCTGTGTCAAGCTGCAGGAGTATGGTTTTAAATACTGCAGTACTTACAGAAAAAAAGATTTCCCAGACTTAAATAAGAGTATTGCCTTTGGCCAGTTTGAGCAAAGGGCAGTTGCCACCACTATTTCCAGTAGCAGCACTTGGCACAAGCTGCTTGGACAATTTCTCAAGCTGGACTTCCCAGATGGGACCAGAATGAAGATAATGACTTCTGGGCAGCTGCATTGGCTGGGCAGCTGTTGGGCACATGCATTCAACCAGAAAAATGTGTTGTATTTCTTTTTATTGTAATAGAAAAAAACCCACAAGTAAATCAAAACATCACTTTCTGCCTAAAGACATTATTAACATTTTTAAATGACACGGGGGAACCTCAGCAATACAAGACAGAATAGTAAGTGTGGGCAAAAGGATTCTGTTCCCTTTCATGATTTCAGTTCCCCTGCCCCTTTGTCCAACAGCTGGCTGAAGTTCATCACCTATATACATTTACATACACTTCTCAGTCTAGTTTGTTTTCAGCTGGGTGGAACACTGAGGGCACAGTCCTGCAATTTACACATAACCATCTTTGGAGAAAACAGGTGGGGTCTCATTACCCAGTAAGAGCAAGCAAAGAGGATTCCCTCTTACAGTTCTTTTGCCACAAAACCCAAGATAGGTCCTGAGCCCAGGAGCTCTGACTATTGCAAACAATATATGGCTGAGTGAAATTTTACCCAGTGAACTTAAAGAACGAACATCATCTCTGCAAAGGGGCTCTGCTCAGGAGGGGAAAAGGCAATTGCAAAATGCACAGAGTGAATGTCTTCCTTTTCTTTCCTGCCCCGAGAGGATGCAAAAAGTCCTGAAGTAGGCAGCCCAGCAGAAACTAGGCTCAGGACATCCAGAGTGGTGAACATACAGGGCATATCCTCATTGTGTGAGTGTGTGGGGCAGAAACCATGGCACCAGTGCTTCCAGCACAGGCAGCTGTGCAAGCAAGCACAGCTGTGCTGCTTGCAGGTACCAAACGAGCACAGCAGGATGTTGGGCACAGCTTGAGTGTACCTGCCCAAGTGAGGAAGCTCCAAGATCTCTAACATGATCTACAGCATTTTGTGGCACAGTCATGTGGGTATTAAGATGAAAGGCTGGTTACTCTTCACAAACACATATGGGAAAAGACTGGAGATAATATATATACTGGACAGGAGAACTAAGCTATGGTGTAGTAAAACCAAACACCAGTCCTTCCTCTAGGAGCATCAAAAGGCATTCATAACTGACTTTCATAGAATGTTTTCTGCAAACAGGACATTTGGAGGGGGAAAGATTGAAAGCTTCTGTATAAAGCCATCTGTAGTAACTGCTACAGTTACCTCCGAGTCCAGTCTGTCAAATGAAATGCTTAAGGAGAAGTTGATGGCACAAGGTGAGAATGACAAGGAAAAGAAGCATCTGGGCTGCAGGGGCCACTGCTGTGCACTGAGAGCAGGTGAACATCAAACAGCAGAATGGCCTGACAATACCCGATTCCCATCTCTGCACCAGCTCCACAAGGTGCAGGACAACAGAGTATTTGACAGGGACAAAATTGCAGTTTTCCTCTATTCCAACCCCTCAAAAATACAAACTGTTATCGTCCACATAGAATAACAGTGTGAGAAATTCATCAATCTGCATTTTTCCAGGAGAAAGAACCCAGCACAGGAAAGACATCTCCTTTAGGTATATAAGAAGTTTCCAGTGCAGGAAGTTTGAGATCAGTGCAGGACTGAACTTGCAGCAATACTTTACACAACAAAGCACTGGACAAAGGGCTGTACATTTGCATAGATGCTTTTTTGGCAGCATCTGGGATGTGCAATCCCCATTTACAGAGCATCAGCAGTGTCTGGGGTTTGTCTGATGTCTTTCTTATATTCCTTCCTAAATGTAACTGCTACAAAGTTGTTCAGGAAAGTAGTGTATATATATATGCATGAAAAGAAAACATTGTGCCTATTTTTTCATTCCCCTGTTCTTTCCCACTCACTGCAAGTAAATGCAAAGCTCTAAAAATCTTAAACTAGAAGATGTAGTATTGCTATAATCAAAGGTTAATCTAAGCACAGGACTGCTTCTGCACGTATCCCAAGAAACTCAGTTGTTCCACAGAAAAGCTTAATTTTACTCTTCCTCATTTTCTTTACATTTGGGGAGACCTAGCACTTATTTCTCTTAAGGAGAGCCCTGATGTGCTTGACTGCTTTGGAAAGGGCAGCACTTTGTTGGAACTCCTACTGTGTCTGCAATTGGATACTGAAGGCAGAATTGGTCCAACTGGTATGATCATGCAGTTGCCATGCTACTCCTGCCTTGCTGTACTGTAACTCTGGCTTTGCAAGGAAAAAAACCCCAAGAAAACAGTTCTTATGCATTAACAAGGTTCTGTCTATCTGCTGATAAGCTTATGTGTGAGAAAAGGAAACTTTTCACTTCATTTTACTTTCACCTGAAATTTGTCTTTACCACTTCTGCTCATGAGATTCTCTTCTTTCAGCTGGTTCTTTCCCATAACTCTTGGATCTGGAATGACAAGGCTCCAGGTTCCCTTCTACCACAGCAAGTCCCACTGAATTTCACTTCTGACTGTGACACTGACACATGGTTCAGCTTCATCACCTTTCCCATACACCTGTACCACTGCAGATATTCTAATCATATCAGCTCTTCCTTTGAGCAAATGTCAGTGAAATATGAAGACTAATCCTGGGACACCTTCACTTCCTAGGCTACCAATACTTGCTCTGCTTTTTTTGCTAGACTTCCAGCAAATACCCTCACAACAGAGGCGGTGACATGACAGAGATGCAAGGGATGGCCAGGACATCCCCTTACTTACTTCAAGTTGTGTAATGGGCCATTGAATGCTCATGGAATGAATTTCAACTTACCAGCACAGGAGTTACATGGAAAGTGTCAGCCTACTCGGACAAGACAGCCTTTATAAATTAGTATAATACTATTAGAAATTATGGCAATATTTTTGGTAGCATTGTCTTACATGCACCCTGATAAATTCTCTCCTCAGGAAATTTTAAAACTTGTCTTGTAACTTCTTTAGAGTTAATTCTCATGAGAAATTATAAAATAGAAATCTGGTAGATTCTTGTTTAAAAAGGAAGAGGCCTGGTGAGGCTGGGCACACTGGGTCACTCCTGTTAGCTCTGTCCATTATGTCTGCTGAAGGTATTGCCTCCGGGTGGCTGGATCTGGATGGAGTCCAGGAGGGGCCTTAGAGCTTGTCCAAAAGGTCTAGGAAGGTAAAGAAATAAACATCTCAAAGAGTTTACTTGGTCAACAACTCACATTTACCACTGAAGTGCACTCACTTCCTAGAGTGCAATCAAACCAACATTCTAGAAGCGAATTTGAAGAAAAGAGTTCCACTACAAACTAAAAGACACTAATTTAACCTATTAGTTTACTGTTCAATAACTAAGAAACTTAAACATTATTTTATATCATATAATCATCAGATAAGGTAGTTCTGAGTCCTAACATGCCTAGACTGCTAATGTAACACTGTCTGAAACCAGCTCTCAGCAATTCATTCTACTTAAGTGTGCAAACAAAATCCTTGTTATGCAATGGCAGTGTTCTATTAAGTACATCAATATTGAGGCCTGCCAAAAGAATAGCCTCTAGCTTACTTAAAAGACAGTGGTTCAACACTCCCAGAATAATTTCTGTTGCAATCTGTAGCACCTGGCTTGTCTTTCAGTAAGACTCCCTCTGTTACAGACATTATTTGATTTTGAGAGATCTGAAGTTCTAAGAGTCCAGGGTAGAAGACCCATGTCTCACAAATAATGTGCTACACCACTGTTAGAAGAAGTAAGACATAAATGATGGAGCTCACATCCTCCTACTGGGATCCTCACTAGCTGAGAGTTAAAAAAAAAAAAAAAACAAACAAAAACAATATCTGAATTATCAAGCAGGAAATTCTAAATTTCTTTTTTTTCCATATCCTCTTTTTCCACCCGATCCTGGCTTTAAAACTGCAGCATTAATTTTAAAATTGTATCTCCCCTGCCTCTTCACAAGCAAAGTGACACCTCTGCAATTATGGTGCTTAGAGAAATGACTTTTAACAGATACTGGCTGTCTAAGAGGGAAAGAACCCCTTACACTGTCATCTGAAACTTTCTCTATATAAGAGACCATCACAAAACAGCTAGTTTAAGTTAAAGGCAGAAGAACATCCTTCTCCTCCTTTTTTTGGGACACCAGTGCCAGTTAGCACTTGTCATAGAGTGTTGCAAGTGTTGATGTAAAGAAAATTGCATCCTCTCCTTAATCTCATGCTGGTTCTCAGACAGATCCATCAGGAACTGGTACTGCTGGCTCTGTCAAATGCTTAAGCATTAGCATGAGGCAGCTACAGAGAGGAGGGGCATCCATACTCACGTGGAGAGAACTTCAGATGGAAGGTCAGTGATATAGGAAGGGATTTTTTTTCCTGTCAGAAACTGTGCCACTTCATTACTGAAGGTGTTGCAGTTATGTTCAAAGAGGTTATAAGACTCTCCTCTGTGCCACAGAAAAGAAATTGAAACAAAAAAACCCACAGATTCAGCAATAAATCATACAAGTAGAAAAAAACTTACACCCTTAATGAAGAATCTTACATGAGCACTTCGTCCCCCCACCCCAAAGAATTCTAAGGCAAATAGGTAAAATACAGACATCAATTCACCCTCAAATTCAATTGAATCAGGGTGGAAAATGACATCTCTCCATATCCCTTACTTTAATGCAATCATTTTTGGGAGAACAGGTGAGGTCAGGTTTCTTCAATTAAAACCACAGTAGCAGTAACGAGAAATCACAGCAATATTGACTCTGAAAGACAGCCAGAACACTAAATGTTGTGGTTTCCTACTCTTGTGAGAAGCAGTGCAGACCCTTTACCAGTCAAGACCTTGCTTCTACTCTTGTGAAAATTGGCAGCTTCACTACAGTGACTACCTATGACTCACAGGGCAAACTGCTATTTACTGAGAGATTTCATTTTCTCTGGTGATTCTCTCAAAAACATTTTAGGCATTATTGGATTTTAAAAAAAGCAGTGTTAAAGAATTCCCAGCAGAATGCTTTCCCAGCCTAGAAGGTAGCTCCTTGTGTGTATTGGTGCATCAGTCCAGTCCATATGTGCAGAGCACCACATGAGAGAGTAAGCAGACAGAAGCTCTGGGAGCTGGACTGGTTTCATAACACCTTCCTCCATTCTGCACCTTTTTGGTACACAGGTTTTCCAGTACAGGCTGTTACTTACCGGAATGCAGATTCCCCCAAAGAGGAAAGGTATTCCAGGAAAATTTCTTCAGTGACTTCAGTGTTCCCCAGATCAACAACTGTGTCTGGAGGGCCAAGAAGTGTCCCTCCCTGTAAAAATGAACAGCCAGAAGATACTGATCAAATGATCAGGCTGAATTCTCTTGGAGCAGTCTACTGAATAAAGCTGTTATGGTCCGTGCAGGCACAAAAGAAGGAGCTTTTGGGATGTTTATCAACATCCCAAGGAGGAGCTTTTGGGATGTTTATCAAGCAAAAAGCCCTGTTGGCCTCCCTTGTTCTGCACTCAAGAGAATGAGAAGGAACATGAAACTTCCATTTCAGCTGGTATATTTGGCTCTTTGGGCTGAAAGCTCTAAGCTATGGCAAAACTCTCCTTTAGAAGCACAGCCCAACCATTTTACCTCTCTAAGAACAGAAAGGTCTGAGAAAACATTGTGGTTTGGGGCTTTTTTTCACTCTTAAAAAAGTCTGCATGTAACACTTAATGATACAGAATTGGACAAGGTGTCACTCTGGCAAAGCAGTTGCAAAAGGTGTTCTGCATAGATAGGCTCTACCAGAAGAAGCAGCCCCCAGCCTGAACTGAGTTGGGCTTAAACCCACTGTCCATGCTCCCCTCACCCTCAGTTCCCTGGGAAACCATGACAAGCAGCTGGCTTCAGCATCTGTCTAAATTTCGAAGTCTTTTGCTGCTTTTCTAAAAGGCAGTAACACAAGCAATTCTGATCAGGTAACTTTACAAAAAAATATCAGAAAATTAAGTTTAACTTACAGGTGCACAGCTGGAGATCCCTCCACTGCCATAGAAGAATTCATCCTTATGGACTATTATGGAGGTGTGCCTGCCATAGAAAACAAAACAAAAAAGTTGTAATCAAGGAAAAAAGTAAATAGCCTAGCAGATAAATCACTGATAAATTGATGAGCTGAAGGACATAATGAAGGGAATAACTGAAAGAAAAGGTCAATGTGTTTCTGTGAGTGGGAATAGGATCTGCTGGGACATGAATGGATATGGAAGCAATGATTATCAAGCCTACTGTAATCCTGCAAGCAGTTAGGAAAGAACAGGTTTAGCTAAGAGCCCAGGCATGAGCCTCTCTCAGCTAACGGGCTGAGGGTGAGGTCAGCCCTCAGAGACACAACTAGACCTGCTACCACCCTGAGAGAGACTTCTCACCGCCTGAGAAAATGGTCACACAGCCACTGGAGACAGATCAGAGGAGAGGAAAATGGATGGACAAGGGTTTAGGGGTTTTCTTGCCTCTAAAATGAAACCAAACAAACCCTCTTTGTGTGATATCAAAATTCTTGATATGAATTATAGGAAATTAAGGGGTTTTTTTGTGACTGAATGTAGATACTGCTCTTATATGGCAGAAGACTTGATTCTGTAATACCTTCTTCCCACCTACTCTTTTCCTATCATGTTTAGTCATGCCTGGAATTATAAGACAAAGTGCTTGGGACAAGGACACCATCTTACCCTTGAAAAAGTACAGAGGTGCACAAAAACACAACAGCTGCTAACAACACCCTATTCCATGGGGTCCACTGAGCTTTGAACAGAGTGGTTTAACTAGCACCTGACTGTACATAATCCTACTGCCAATCTCTATTCAGCAGCAAAAAGTGCCTTGCTCTCTCTTCCACCACAAAATGTTCTGAAGCTCTGAAGCATATATAACTGCATAGTGAAAATACTCCCTACACCAGTATTTTACCCACATTATGCAGTTTAAATCTAGTCACTTACCAGATGCCATCCAGCTGTTTCCCTGTATGCAGAGAAAAGAAGAGTTATTAGCAATGTATTTTCCAGATTGCAGCCTACTTTCCATCAATCACTTAGGAACCATGCTTATTATTTCACCATGAGAGCAACACAAAAGATTTAATCCACAGCTGCTTTTAAAATTTCAAATTAACTACTTAATCCCCACACCCTCTGTACTTAATCCCTCCTGACAGGCAGAGGTAGTAATGCTATCCTTCTGATGCTTACCTTCCTTAGGTGTTTTTCTACAGACCAAGAAAACATTTTCCTAAAATTAGAGTCTTCAATCAGGAGCAGAAGAGTTGAATTTATCAGATTTCATAACAGCTGGCCAGCAGAGTGTATTCAGTTCTCTTTTTCAGTAGCTGATGAGAGGTCTGACTTAAACATATGAGCAGTGGTGGTAGCCTCTATAATGTATTCCATGATTTCCTCTTTTCCCTCCCAACCCCTGCCCTTAAAAATTAGTTTAAGTGGGAACTGAGGTAGAGAAGTACAGCATTGAAATTTACACAAGTTATAAAGCTGTGTGTTTTCCAGAACAAAGCAACAAAGACTTGCTTCAGGCACCACCACACTGATAATATAACTGGGTCTCAGAGAAAAGGTCCCTTTTAAAATGTGTTTCCAGTTCCCTAGAAGCAGGAGACCTAAACCTCTCTGTTGTTCATGGTAGGATCTCAAGATTAAACCCATTACACCTCAAAAGGTCACCAGCTTTTACTGCTCTAGGCTCAATTATTTTATCTATCATAACCAAAAGGCTTGGTCCCTGGTACCCTCCCTTTGGGAGCTTGTAGGGGTGCATGCTGGGGGAGATGTGTTATAATTTCTTTTCCTGAACAAAGTGCAGAACCCCCAAAAAGCAGATTTGGAACAGAAAAACTTTGTGCATACCAACATTTGGTATTCTCTTGAACCCAAGCACTAGACTGAGTACTCCTCTGGCCACAAGAAAAAGCAATCACCAACACATTTTTTTCCACTCAGTCTGAAGCAAAATAGGTACCTGCTTCAGGTGAGGGTCATGGAAGAGCAGAGGCAGGGAAAAGGCTGTTGTGACAACAGAGACATCAGCTGAAGTGAGCACGTGTAGCTTTGAAGCAGGAGGACTGATCTGTCACTCCCGTGAGTCACAGCCAGGCAGCAACCACATTCCCTGTCAACCCATTGCACAGAAATGTGGGCTTGGAGTAGGATGAAGGCCAAGAGAGAGAGGCCATGACAGAACCAGAACACTGTGTTGCAGTACCTCAGAAGCATCTGCTGGCCCCTTAGCTTGTCCCACTGCTGTGCTTTGTGATCCTTTGGCCTTTGCTCCACATGTTCCCCAGGAGAGGTGTCACCTCAGGCTCCAGAGCTGCCAGCTCTGCATCCCATTGGCCCTGCAGGCTCAGCACCACAGGCAGCACTGGCCTCGGGGTGGCTCTACCCTTTGGCTTTGCCCAGTTAGCATTCTGTGTATCTATTAACAAATTATTACACATTTGCTCATGATAAATAACTTTTTCACTAGAAACTTGAACTTTATCCTTCAGACCAGAGAAACAAACCATTTCAAAGGCAGCACATATTAGAATTGTGCCCGTCCTTTGCATGCTAAATTGAAAGAGAACATCTTAGTATATTTACTTTCACACACACCTGCAGCAGACAATAACAAAATACTTTCCAGAGAGTTGGCACTTTGTACCTGGATACTGAATGCAGGTTGAAGAGCTATGGTAGATATTGACAATGTCACAGGTGCTGCCAGGACCTGCTCATGCAATTACAACACCTACCTGAAAATACCACTGCAGCAAAAGCTACACAATGGGCTGCTCTAGCAAGGTTGCAGCCCACAGCTCAAGGGAAGTGATTCTGTCCTCAATGTGACACTTGTGAGACCACATCTGGAGTGCTGTGTCCACTTTTGGATCACCAGAGTATAAAAGACACTGACATACCAGGCTGGAGCACTTACTGTACTGAAGAAGAGCTGAGAAAACTGGTGTGTTCATCCTCAAGAAGAGAAAGCCAAGAGTCTGTATTCCTGTCTACAAGTACCCAACAGGTATGGATGAAAGGGGACCCTTGCTCAGATAGGCACAGTGCAAGGCAACAGGTGCTAGCTGGAAAATGGGAAATTCACAATTCAGTAGGAAGCAGGGAAAACATTTGTCATGAAGGTGGTCAAACTCGGGAGCAGGAGACCAGAAAGCATATGGGTTTTCAATCCTTGAAGATACTTAGAACTCTGCTGTCCAGGGCCCTAAAGAATTTGCTCTTGTTGGCTCTATCTTAAGCAGGACTTCTAGAGGTCCCTTTTCACCAAAGTAATTGTCTGTATGTACAAAACCCAAGCAGAATTCAGGAATTGGACTTTGTTTTGGACTGCAGTCCAGTCTCTACTGTTACACATGAAGTTTGTAGCAGTCCAAAGGCAGAAACTGCCAGGGCAGTAGCAGAACAGCTTTTGGCAAGTGAAGCTGCCTATCTTCACAAGGCAGGTCTGTCTGATGCTGCTCAGCTTGGCTGGTTTGTGCCAACACTGATTTGAAAATCTTAATGAAGCTGCAGACCCACTATTTTTCCTTGGCTCCTAAAAATCATTAACCAAGCTGGCATTGTGGAAAACACAAACTAGATCTGCAGCACTGCTGGCAATAAGGCATCTGTGGTAGCTCTCCAGCCTGCTGCAGACAAAATATAATCGCTTTCTTCCACTGATGGACTGTGTCTGGTGAGAGGCAGTGCAAGTGTCTTCAGTGACAGCCCTGCTGGGGGAATCCCATGCCTAAGAAACCTGCCATTATTGGCCACGTACGCATCAAACAGAGCCATCCAAGACTGAGAACTTTTGCTAAGCTGCTGCAGTACTCCAGGTTTCACAGCTGGCTGCTGTCATTTCAACTCAGACTGAGCCACAGAGGAATAAATCAATGGCCACCGGTTTCTGAGGAACTCGGGCAGCTCCCTTTCCTGCTGCTCAGCAAGAATCTCAGTGTTGCTTGTCTGCCATGTAAGAGGTTATGTACAGACATTCATGGACACAACCATCTTCCTCCTCAAGTTCTGCCTCTGGTGGGAACCCTCCTCTATGACTCTTCTTGCCCTTTCTCCCAGGCTCAGTCACTGCACAGAACAGGTGACAGCTCACCACGACTGCCACCCCTGATAAGCTAAGGCAGAGTAGGCAGGGCAGCATGCACTAATGAGCTATATTTGCCTTCTGCTTGACATTGCTCACTACACACAAAATATTTTGCCCAGAGTCTCTGAAGGCTTGATACACACAACAGCCCCAACAGCAAGACCAAGCAAGGCTACAGCATTGCTGTGAGTGCTAAGACACAAGTTGTATCTGGGCCTTGCAGCAACACTTTCCAATAAAGCTGCTTCTGGCAGCCCTGTCCACTTGAAAGCCAGAAGCTCAAGGTTGCCATGAACTTCCCCAAATAGTCCTACAGTGCAATAGAGCTGACATCCCATAGTCAATTGAGTGGACTGTAAGAAGGGATTGCAAACACAATCCAGGATACTGGCAGATATCATCGCATTTCCTGTTCTTCCACTGCTTGCCACAAAACTCCAAACCCCTATGGTCACTGCAATGTGGGTAGAGCTGTGTGCTGGTGCTGCCACCAAAACCAAACCATTTACTCATAACTTGAGGCTGTCTGTTACTGTGTAGAGATTCTCTCAGTCATTTCCAAAAGCTCTCGCAGCATTAAATTGCAGGCATTACTCTTTGCTCATACCTACAGTAAAGCTAATCCAAAGGATGCACATGCTCAAAATGCAGAACGGGAATGTCCTGATGGGATGATGCTCTTTTGGGCACTTACTGTATCTGAAGGAAGGGTTATTCAGAGGATGGATACAGGCTCTTCTCATTGGTGACAAGGAATAGGACAAGAGGGAATGGGCAGAAACTGAGGCACAGGAAGAGCCATCTGAACATGAGGAGAACTTCTTTACTGTACAGGTGATAACACCCTGGAATAGTGGCCCAGAGAGGTTGTGGAGTTTCTCTCACCGAAGATACTCAGGAACCATGTGGACACAAACCTGTGCAATGTGCCTGAGATGACCCTGCTTGTGCAGGGAGGATGGACCAGATAACCCACTGTGGTCCCTTCAAACCTTACCTCTTCTGTGATTTTGTTATCCAGGTAAAACAGGGAAACAGCAAGATGCTAACTAGTTTAAATATTTCAAGGGTCAGGGGCTGTTGAACAGGAAAGGTCATTGCAAATTTAGATGTACACATTTAATCACACAACATTTACTGCACACAGCCAGGCTATCAGGTATCAGCCCTCCCACAGAAACTGCCCATGTGCCAGCTCAGCCTGAAGTAAATGTGAAGCAAATCAGCTTAATTGATCTGCATCCATTCCAAGCTAATGCAAGTCAAGGTACCTTGTTTTCATCACAGACCATGAACATGGACATGAAAAGCTACTGCATTATATTTGTGAGAGTTTCAGGGGATAGCCTGTCAGTCTTTGGAAATATGATCACCACGTTTGGAGATGGTTTGGAGATGGTTTTGTTTGTTTATTTATTTTTTTATTTTTCCCTTGCTGATGTGCTTCTGTGGCTCTTTCCTGAAAATACTCACAAGAACCTGGGGGGGTGATCCCAGTTCAGCATAAATCTGTGTGCTTAAGCATTTCAAAGATTCAATTTCTTTCAATAAGGTGGAGTAAATAGCAAGTAAACAAGCTTTTATATTTACTGTTTTATTTTCTTTATACCATTCATAGCTCAAATATTTTAATGGTGTTTACATTAACACCAGAACCAGATATAATAGCCAGAAACCTATGAGAAAAATAAAACATAAACAATTCCAGGACCCTCAGCTTAGTCACAGGAACAGGGAGAATGAAGTAGTTAGATTAGTTTCTTGTAAAATCAATTCAGGAGACTGTAATTGTTTAGATACAGGGGTATTTTGAAAGAAGAAGCAAGCCCATATAATTTTAGAATACAATCAAACTGGATTACTTCCATGCTTAGATTTGTCTGGAAGGCCAAGCACAAGGGAGATTAGATGCTCACCAATCTTTTTTATAGTCACAGTAATTTATTAATCTTGAGGGCCAAACAATGTTGATTATTCCTGTGCATTTTAAATATCAAACGAAAGTGGCATTTGTATATTAATGCAAATTATTATACTGAAGGGCAGAGGAGTTCTGAGACGTGAAGGAAGGAAGATGCAGATGGGCCCTTAGTTTACCCCATTTGGAGTTCAGGCCATCCAGCCCTCAGTGCAAGATCTACACCTGTTTTGAGCTGTAAAGACATAATAGGAAGCTCAGTATCTTTAAGAGTATATTTGTGGTCTGCAATGGCTATGCAAACTCCAGAAGACCATAAAAGACTCTAAAAAAAAGTGGTGAACTGTTCTCCTGTGGAATCGGAAGTAATACAATTTGGTCAACCAACATAAGTGTTCCTAGCAGTGCACTGCTTTGCATATTGTTGTCATTTCCCTAGGACAATCCATTAAGATTCCTGCCTTTTATGAATTGAAAATTACTCTAATTAGGCAAGCACTCTCTTCTATGTGCTACCCAGCGTGCTCAACCAAAGCAAAAAAGAAAACCTAACAGAGAGGGAGGAGCCTGCTTCAATTCCCTTCTCCTTGAGGTGCCTAGAGAGAGGCAGAAGTAGGCTATATTGGGGGAGGGTAACACATGCCATTTTCATGAAATCCCCAGCAAATGCTGGGAGCAAAGCTGATAGAATATCATGCTGAAGCAATTCAAAACTGTTCAGAACAGATGGAGGAGAAGCAGAGAAATGTGCTGGCCTGGGAAAATAGAACCAAGCAGAAGGCACCTCCTTTCAGCAGTTACCTTTCGCTCCAATTCCCTCTGGGCTGTTAAATCCCTACAGCTGAATGCACCACTTAAAAATTTCAACCAAAACATACTCCCAGTCCACTCAACATTAATTTACACTACACTGAGCCAAGGCTGCTGTGGTTAACCAAGCTCCCAGCTCACTCTGTGAGTCACAAAAGCAATAACCTCAGTTACAGGACAGGAGAACTTTGAGCTGGTAGATATTTTTTTTAAGCCTATGATGCAATAGGATTTTAATCTCCCTTAAAGACTTCTCTGCCTTTGGAGGTCTATTTCAAAATCAGCACTGCAAGCTGAACTATTCTCTTTTCCTCTTTAGCCTCCACAGAATCAGGTGGATTATGTTTTCTGTCTTGGCAACAGAAAGCTTACTGCATTCAGGTCAACATTTCTCATTATTATAACAAATATTTGAACAGACAAATGTAGTCACAGACTGAGAGTGGGGGAGAGAGGACCAACAGTAGCTATTGAGAAGATGTAATGTAAAGCAACATAAAAATTAAATGTGCTGCTTCTGATACCAAAGGCAAGTGAACTACAATTTTTGGTCATGTATCCTTCAGAATAGGAATAGTCACTAAATTACAGAAAGCTTACAGAAAAGTAAGAAGAATACTTACTTAGAAAAGTAGTCTGGGTAGAGAAAGAGTAAACTGGCCAAGAAAAACAAAGACTGTCCAAGGGACAAGACCAAGTCACTCTAAAGCCTGCTATGAACGGTGCTAAACATCTCTGCCTTCCAGATTCACTGAACAACAACAGAGAGAAATGGTACTGAACAAGTCAGTGTAAATTTGGCAGTGAGAGCTGACCCCTGAAGGCTGTGCTGACACAGCCCCCAGTACCTCTGGACCCTACCAGCACAACAGCAGACACAGTGCAGTGATGCCCTTGCAGTGGTCAGCCTCACAAGACAGGATTCATGCCCCTCTGGCAAGGGGACCTGAGCTGCTGTTTTTAAGCCTGACAGAAATTTATTTTAGCACAATCAATTACGGTATTTATTTTTTTCTTTCTAAAACAATGTATTTCAATTTAGGCAACATTACAGGATTATGACTGAAAGCAAAAGCATTGTTTCAAACTTGGCATTGATGAAGAGAATACTGTAAGTAGAGATGCCAAGTGTAAATCCTTTAAGAAATGCCTTCTTCTTTGATTTTTGTGACCTTCCTCGAGGACCTACAGTTTCTGAACATCACTAAAGAAAGAATTAATATTGACCACCTGAGGGCTGATATACAGAGAAGTAAGAAGAGGTTTTTTTGTTGTTCTTCAGGGAAAAAAGGGTCTATGCATGAGGTAAGAGGAGTATTCTCTCAATCACTTGGCTCTTGGGGAGGTTTCCAAAATCATCTGAAACAGAGATGAGTGTGAATGCATAGAAGACACAACTTGAAGGAAGGAAGGAAAAAAAAAAAAAAAGAAAGAATGATTTGTTTTACAGACAATCATGTCACAGGATGCACCATCTCAAATGTTCTGCAGTCTGCATTGTCACTGTGACCACGCGGGCCTAGTTGGCCACATTCCACAAACACATCTGAACACAGTTACCAGGCAGTACTAGCAAGCAGCACTTCCCCTTCTACCCAGAAGTGTTCAGGTTTTTAAGCTTTCCTTTTCACTGCTCAGATTCCCAAAATTTACCACCAAACTATATCACAAGCACAAAAGTTTCCAAGTTGTCTGAATAGATTAGAAAGCATCAAAATGAAGTAATGTGCTATGTGTTTTCAGGTGGACATTCAGAAAGCTACAAGATGCCAAGACTGACTTTGTAGGTAAAAAGGGAACTAAAAAGCCTTTGCTTGATCTGTGTGGAGATTGGCATGGAGATAATTATAGTGGCAACTTACCTCTGTTACAGTCTTTGCTTGGACCAACACTTTGATATAAGAGTAGTTATACTCTACTCAACTCAGTTACAGGTAAATCATGCACCCATGTAATCTCAAGATTTTTAACTCTTCGCACATGATAAAACATGGCTATTTCACCTGATAGGCAAAAAGCTATTTCCCTACGGGCTACAGTAGAAGCAATTCTGACCACATAAAAAGTTTTGAGGTTATCCAGTGCAGGAAACACACATCTCCCAAAGTGGTTGCTGCTAAATGACTAACAGAGCACAAAACACATGATCCCTGTACTATTTTCTTCCTAACTTTGCAAATCTATCGTTGACCTTCATGAAACCTCATGCTTTGGACTTTCATTTTAAGCTTGCAGGAAATCACAAGAATCTCCTCATAGGGCAGATGAGCAAAGTGAATGCCAACAAACTGTAAAACAAGATTACACAGAGCCATCTGTTCAGACACTGAGTCTGTTGAGAAGTCTCAACCCACACAGACTGCTGGTCTGACACGGGTCAGAATCTGTTCATAACAGGTATAAAACACTCTCCTGTTGCATTCCTAACTCATGCTTCCAAAACTTTAAGCAAAACCTGTTTCCTTTCCATCCCAAGTTTCAGGTTCGGCTGGAAACGCACACAATCTCGACAACACATCCAGCAGACTCCTCCAAACCCTCTGAAGGAGAGGGAGGATAGCTGCACGTCGCCAGCCCAGCCCGGCCTCACCACAACATGGAGCCGTTCGAGCTCCATAACCTTGTAAACAGCAGGCGCCTTTCCTCAGCTCAGCCTTCCGGCCGCACATCAGCCGGGCTCGGGAGCCGCGCCGTGCCTCCCTGCAGGGGCCAGGGAACACTTTTACCGTGCCGTTAGGAAATACACCCGCGCAGCGACAACGGGCGGCTGCGGGAGAGCAGGCTGGACCCAGAGCAGCTGCATCTGCCGCACTGACAGACTCGTCCCGAAGACAGCGGGGTCCGGAATGCCGCAGCCAAACCCCGCAGCGTCCCCAGGCACAGAGCCGCCGGGCAAGCCCCGCGCATCCCGAGCCGCGCTGCACCCGCCGGACACCGCCGCCGCCCGGAGCGCCCTCAGGGAGCCTTTCCCGGCGGGCCGCTCCCTCAGAGGAACGATACCGGGCGGGGACCGCCATCCCCGGGGCGGGAGGCGGCGACTTCGGCCCCGTTTTCCGGCGCGGCAAAGCCGGGCCGCGGTGGTCGGTGGCGGAACGGGAGCCCCCGGGAGGCGGCGGCCGGTGCGGCCCCGGGTCCCTCCGTGCTCTTACCCAGCATGAGGTGGCTGAGGCGCCGGGCCATGCCCTTGGACAGGTCGTACACATAGAGCTTCACGGGGTGCAGCGCCAGCGGCTCCTCCATGGGGACGGTGACGCGGGGGCGGCCGCCGGGCGGCAGCCGGAACCCTTGCAGACAAGGCTGGAAGGCCCTTCCCTCCGGGAGACAAGGGAACGGGAGGAAAGGGCGGCCCCGGTGCCGGTCCCCGGCACAGCGGCACCAGCCGAGAGGTGACAGGCGGGGAGGAAGGGGCCACCCTCCCCGGGCGCATGCGCGGCCGCCCCGCGCCCTCCGGGCCGCCCCGTCACTGCGCGACAGCGCCGGGGGCGGAGCTACAGCCGGGGAGGCGGGGACGGACAAGTCCCGCCGTCATTGGCTGAGGCTCGGAGCCGTGAGCAGCGCGTGAGGAGTTCCCGCTCTTCGCTACCCCACTGTAGCCAATCCGCGTGGAGAGGAGGGACAAATGCCCCGGGATGGGCGGGACCCGGGCCATTTCCGCTCTCGCCATTGGTCAGAGTGGTTGCGGGGGCGGAGCGATCGGTCGGCTGAGCGTGAGCGGGGCCGTGCGGCGCGGGCCATGGCGGGCTGGGGCTCGTTCTACCGGGGCGAGGGGCTGGAGGAGGAGGAGGAGCAGCAGCAGGAAGAGGAGGAAGGGCCTGAGGCTGTCGGTAAGGGCCCCCCATCCCCTCACGGAAGGCAGCCTGCTTTCCAGGCTCCACGGGTGGAGGGGCCGCTGCTAAAACTGTTTCCCCCGTTCGGTAGCGGAGCAGAGGTTTTCGGGCCGGGACAGCCTCATCTTCTTGGTGGATGCCTCCAAGGCCATGTTCGAATCCCACGGGGAGGCAGAGACTCCTTTCGACATGACCATCCAGGTAGGGATGGATAAACTGCTAAGACAAGACTTTCACACTCCTTTCTGAAAACTATTTTCTTGTAATTTTGACCTGGGTGCGTTTTTTTCAGTGCATCCGGAATGTGTATACCAGCAAAATTATCAGCAGTGACAGGGACCTGTTGAGCGTTGTGTTCTATGGTACAGAAAACAACAAGAATTCGGTAGATTTCAAGCACATTTATGTTCTCCAGGAGCTGGACAATCCAGGTAAAGTGGTATGAAGATTTTGTAAAAAGAGAGCAAGGAAATTGGTGTAGTAGCATTGTCAGTAACTGGTCTCTCTAAAATCAGAGAGCTATCAGGTAAGTTCTTACTGAAATCTACTCTTGGTGGTGGGGATAGATTTAGATATTTATTGAAAGCTTAGAAACTTCATGAGAGCCTAGCATTTTCTCTTAGAGTTGGTTCAGATCCTTTTCTATGCCTTTTCTTATATTTTAATGTGGTGGCTTCACTTGCTGTCTGCTGATACCTTAGAGTATCTCAACAGAACTCTAAAATGTCCACCAGAAAAGTGTGTGTCCATGTTAAGGCACCATGGATTCCAGCTGATGGAGAATGTCACAGAATAGCTGAGGTTGGATGGGATTTTGGAGGTCATCTTGTCCAGCCCTCCTGCTCAGGCAGTGTCAGCTAGAGCAGGTGGCTCAATATGGTAGCCTGTTTGGGGTGTTCCATCTCTTATTTCCATAATAAGTTCTGCAGTTCTTGAATCTCGCTCTTTCATTCTTTGAGATTACATACCATCTGCTTGATAGCAAGTGCTGGTTGCTGAATTGCAAAGGCAGCAGGAGAAGTGCAAAGAATACATGCTAGTGGTGACAGATTGTCTGGCAGTTGAGAGTCTTCTGGGGGAATTTTGTCTACAACTTTTAATACAGCCTTTGTCTCTGAGGATGTTTGATTTAATTTCCTTTACTAGGGGGTGCAGGTTTAACGGCACAGGGGCTTCTCCTGAAAGAATTGAGCCTTGTCCTATTTTCAGAATTTATTACAACAGAGACCTGATAGGACTGCCTTAGGTTCTTCTCCCTTTTCTGGCAGACAGTGCCTTATAGGTCTTGTATTTCCACTTTCCTCCTCTTCCCTGCTTGTCCTTTCTCCCATGTTAGAGGCAGTAGCCTCACCGTGAGGATAAAAACAGCACAGATGAAAGGTGGGTGTTGGTCTGATGCCTTCTGAGGCTACCTGGAACAGAGGCTAGACAGTGTTAAAGCAATAAAGCAGGTATTTATTAAAAGGCCTTCAAAGAATACACCTTGGGCAGTACAAGAGCCTGGCTGTGGCTCCACCCAAGATGGATCCTCAGTCTCGAGGTTTCACACTTCTATAAGTTTTGGTCCATTTACATATTGGGGTTAATTGTCCAATTACAGCTTCAGCTTATGAAGTTCCATCCTCCCAGACTGCTCTTCTCAATTTGCTGCTGTTTACACTTTTTGGGCCTGAAGCTGCAAGTGTCCTTGGTTCTGGGGCTGGAAAAGGATTGCTTTGTCTAACTGCCCTGTGAAGAGAACTTGCTAACACTTTATATGAAGCTCAAAGTTACACACTAAGGCAGTACAGAATCTAGAAAATATGAAAGCTAAAACTTAAGGCATCAGTTCAAAAGGAGTAGAGTTGTGTATTTGCTGCCCCTGGAGAAGGAAGAGATGCTGTAGGTGATCATTATGGAGTACAGAATTATGAAGATTTACGTTAAAGGACAGATGAGGAGATGAAAATAAAATAGTAAAGGCAGAGGAAAACATTTTCAAATGAAAATGTGTTTCAAGTGCTATAGAGCTTAAGTGAAGGACAAAGGAAGAAGCTCTGCAGGATGCAGTGGCTGAAAAATGAAAGTTTGTCTCCCATTGTAGAGTAACAGGAGAGAACAGAACCTGCTGTTAGACAGGTGGCTAAAGGAGTCCTAGCTGGGGTGAAATAATCCTCAGAGCTGCAGCAAGGCTGTGGACAACTGACCTGAATGTTGCTGTGCTCAGTGTGGTGATCTGTGGGCTTCATCTCACCTCTGTGTGCATCCTCTCTGATATGAGGGGCAAGGAAGGAGGAGGAGGAGCTCTCCACCTTCCCAGCACGCTGTGGAGATGCAGGATGCATTTCAGGCTCTCTCTTTTCTGTGGTGGTGCAGCAGTCTGCTGTGCCTCTGCAGCAGGTGCAGTTTGCTGCCTTTGCAGCTGAGCACTTGGCATTCAGTGCAGGGGGTTTGCAGTACTTTGATTCCTGTCTTTTCCCACAGAAAGAGCCCACATTGGTGCCAGGGCATTTTGTGTCCTCTTGCCCTAGCAGGTGCTTTCACTGGTAAGTGGCTAATGATATTGCAGATGTTAGACCATGCTGGACAGTTTTCTCAGCCAGGTGTTGAAAGGACATTGCTGTTGGAGAAGATGAAACAAGAAAGCCTTATAAATAAAAAGGAAAGCCTTATAAATGATTGCCTGGGGAAAGATTTTGAGAATATAGAAACTATAAGCAAGATTGAAATGAAAGCAAGCTTTGAGATACCTTAGTTACTGAACAACTGGAAAACAATGGCATGGCCAGACTGAAGGTAATCCCCTTTTGATGAAGCAAGACCCTCTGCTTACAGACAGGTCCACAGGTCAGAGCAGACCCTACTGTCTTGGCAGAAGGGGTCCAAAGAGTTGTTTTTAGGGTTTAAAATGTAACACAGTATGGTAATGAAATGATTCTTATAGCCTACATGTAAATGCTGTAGGATTTGTATATTGTGCTAGATTGGTTAATGAGAATTACAATATTTCAACACAAAAGAAGATTTATTGTGTTGCAATGGGAAGCTCAGTTTCTTACCCTCTCATCCTCTCTCTCGTTATCTTGTTGTATTCCATATTTCTCAAGTCCCATACTGTACCAAGCTATTCTTCTCTGCAGCACAGTCCTTCGTGTGTCTTCTCAGGGGCTCCTCCCAGGCTCTCGACCCACCCCTATTTATTCCAGTTACCTTCACGAGCTACAGCTGCTGCCCAACTAAGGACTTCACAGCTGTAGCTCATTTGGAGTAACTAGGACCCACACAGATCTTACAGGGACTCTCTCCATAAGGACCCACTTATTTAATACATAGATCTTACAATACATAGATCTTAACAGGGACTCTCTCCATAACAATACATATATTCAGGCCCCCACATCTCTCTCTCATCCTCTCTACCCCTCTCCTCTCTCGGGCCTGCTCTGAGCTGTGGCTGGCAGCCCCCAGCAGGGCCCTGCACCCAGGCCCTTTGCAATAAACCCCAAGTTCCATCACCTGGCTGCAGAGATGTCTCGTCTTCGTCCGTCCCGACCGTCCTACCCCTCTGCACATTGCCACAGAGGTGCCTGGGAGCATTCCTTGGCTGTCAGCTCTAGGGGACCCCTGGTGCATACTCAGAAGAGCTCATGGTGCTTCTGGCAGAATTCCCAATGCCTGTGGATGCTGTTGCCCCCAGGTGCGAAGCGTGTTCTGGAGCTGGACCAGTACAGGGGAGAGGAAGGCCGGGCCCTGTTCCGGGAGAGCTTTGGCCACAGCGCTGACTATTCCCTGGGTGAGGCGCTCTGGGCCTGCTCCAACCTCTTCAGTGATGTCCGTGTCAGGCTGAGCCACAAGAGGATCATGCTCTTCACCAACGAGGATCACCCACATGCCAATGACAGTGCTAAAGCCAAGCTGGCCAGGACCAGAGCTGGTGATCTGAGAGACACAGGTCATTCTTTCCCCTTTTCATTTTAGACACAGTAAACGTGATGGATCTTTGCAGCAGATGTTAACTGCGTTGCTGGTTTGTGATGGAAAAAGATGTAAAATCATTGGAACTGGGGAATGTTTCTGAAAGTTCCTAAACTAGAAATTTGGTATCTAATCTTAATTAGAATAGATGTTTTCTGATCTGGTATTCAATAGCTAGCACTTGTTTTCTAGGATCTCTTTCTAGTTTGATAGCATAAATGGGGACATGACAGGGCGAAGAAAATAAACTTTTCTTTATTATTGTACCATTTTCTAGGAAGGGAATAATAACACCAAGTTAACACAAAAGGAAAATTACTTTAATGGTTCTATTTTGAATTAGCTGAAGGACATCAGCCTGGGCTCAGAGAGTAGACAGCATTAGTTCGAGTATGTAGCTGAGATAACCAGTAATGTTGGAATTCAGGAGATGTCCTGGATCTAGAAGCTGTGAAGCTTACTTAATTCATTAGCCCCTATAATTAAAGGAAGGGGGATTTTCTGAACTTGTTACCCCCCTCTATGCCTGAGGTAAGATTATATTTTATAGGAGCTTTCATTGCTGTCTGCATTCTTAATTAGAGAGGAAACATTTTCTATTCTGCATTGTTTTGACTGAAGTTAATATTCCCTTTCTCCAGAATGTTTCACATCTGGTACAGATGACAGTTTGGAGCTTATTCTTACTTAAATTATCTGTTTAGATAGAGAAATTTGAGAGTGCTGAGATACATGCTGATGCAAGAAAAAAGCAGTTTTTTATCCTGCTCTTATCTCTTCCATTGTTTCTAGGTATCATCTTGGACCTGATGCACTTGAAGAAGCCTGGTGGGTTCGATATCTCTTTGTTCTACAGGGATATTATAAATGTAGCAGAGGATGAGGACCTTGGGATCCAGCCTAGAGAGTCAGAGAAACTGGAACATCTCATGAAGAAAGTACGAGCAAAGGAGACAAAGAAAAGGGCTTTAGTCAGGTCTGTGCCTACTTATGATACATCTTTCATTCAGCAGGGGCACCTGATGTTATTTTCAGACTGCATCTCACTTTCCTCTTCTGGAATGATTGGTCTTTAAAGGCACTTTAAAGTGCTTACATTCCTCAATCTTAATTCTTTAGTCTACGATTGGTGTTTCTTCTGTTGTTTCCAAGGATATTTGTGGATGAGAAGAGCAGAGTGGACCTCTTGTTTCCTCTGTGTGGTACCTCCTGTATTGAGCTTGGCCAGAAATGATAATTTGTTAAAAAATTATGTAATTGCCAAGTCCACTTACTTAAAAAGCTACAACATAAAAATTGGTGTATAGTGAAATCTGATTGAAATTAGGCTTTTCTTGCCAACACTAACTTTAAAAAATGCATCTGAATGTGAATGCTAGGTATTTTTTCCTGTTATTAAGTAGTTCTATGTTGCCAGTCTGTCTAGCTACTTGGCATGGATTCACACAGCCTTGATATTTCTAATCTCCTACTAAAAGATTAGAGGTACTTAAGAAAGATTACAGGGATCTTGACAAAGCAGATAGAAAGTATTTTTGGAACCACATGCTCTATAACAGTTGCTTTTTTAGGGAGTGAGTTCATAGCAGAATGCTGTGGAAGCACAGTAAGGGAATGAACTTCCAAGACGTACTTTCTTTTTCCCAGTAAATATTTATAAGGTATCCCAACCTGAGCTGTTGTCACTGGCATTCTTGCTCCTGCTTGCAGCCTTATTTTCTTTTCTGGCAATGTTCCTTAAGTTTTCTAATAGCTGGGGAGGAGGAATCCCAAACCTTTCCCAAAAAGGTATCCCGGTGATACCTTTTACAAGAGAGGAAGTTGCATTTGTAGTAACTCACTGTTCTGCTCCCATAACTTGAAGATTACCTCTATTTTTAAACTTGTACATGTAATTTTTTCTCTAACATCTGATTTATATTTTTTCTTAAATCTTGTTATTGTTTGTCTTAGTGATTTTTTGGGGGGAGAATTTTGCCTTCTGTGCAAACAGCTGTGAGAATTCATGGACATTACAATAGGCATTATTGGGGTACCCAGATGGGGACTTGTCCTGTGCTCTGTTTGAGCATAGCTGCCCTTCAGTGAAAAGAAAAAGGTCAAAGAAATATAGTAAATTGCCTCTGTTTAGATGACTTTTATGATGAGGAATGATGATATTGCAAAAATATTTTTATTCAAGTGAGATTATGACTCAACTGATCGTATATTTCCCAAGATATATGTGATTTTGGGGGAGGAGAACAGGAGGTCAAAGGAAATAACTTATATGAGGGAGTGATTTTCTTCTGCAGTTGTGATTTTTCAGGAATCTCAAGTCTGTATCTGCTTTTTTACACAGGCTAAATCTGCATCTGGGCAAAGATGTGGCCCTTTCTGTTGGTGTTTACAACCTTATTCAAAAAGCTTATAAACCACATCCAGTGAAGCTTTATCGGGAAACTAATGAACCTGTTAAAACCAAAACAAGGATGTTTAGTGGAAAAACAGGCAGCCTGCTCCTGCCCAGTGACACTAAAAGGGCTCAGGTAACTTTTTGATTATGTACCTGCTTTTTCTTGTCTCTGATGTGTGAGGGAGATGCCAATTCCCTTGCTGCTTTTGTTTGTATTGCACTTTCAAGATGAGATACAGAAATATTTGCATGTGTATGCACCTGGGGACAGGCTGGTGTGTTGAGAGCTCTGCAGGGTGAGGATGAGTTGTCTCCCTGGCATGGCTGTCATGGGAAGGCATAGCTGCTGGTGGGAGTGCTGTCAGGAACACAGGTAGTTTCTTTCTGTAAGGCAGAACGCCGCTGTCAGAGCCTGACCTTGTGTGACCCTGGGCCATTGCCGCTGCTGCCAGCTTTTGGTTTGTTGGGAACAGATTTGGTCCATTTTGTTAAACATACAAGTATGAATCACAGGGGAGTTGGAGCTGTTTTCCAAACAAAAGGCATGTTTCCTTTGGAGGTTTTTGTATAAATTTTTCTTTGTTTTGCCTTCCCACTTGATGGTTTGGCTGATGTAAATTGAGTGTCACATTGTTACAAGCACAGCTTTATTTCAGAATAGGTTATGTGCTTGCTAGGTATCCTGTCACAAGTGTGCTTTGTGTCTTCTTCCATGTTGGTAGTTCTTAAAGTTATTGTCTTAAAATGAAGTATTTAGTCTATTTATAGTGGATATTAGTTTATTGAAATAAACTATAGGAGATAAACAGAAAGCTGAGCATTAAACCTTGATGTTTACCTTCAGCAACCCGACTATAATATGATTTTGATTTTGTGAGGCATGGGTGGTGCTACAGAAATATTGTTTCTCAGTCACTGTTTCTGTCAGGAGCAGGTAGCTGACTGAAGCAAGTTTACAATTGGACAGGACCTCTGAAAAAGTCTGGTATAACCTGGCCCAGAGTGAAACCAGATCAGGTTGCTCAGGGCTTTTTGGGACACCTCTGAAGAACTCCAGAGATGAGATGTGACAGCCTCTCTGTATCAGGGCTTAGCCATTTCTTTAGAAAAGTGCATTTTGCTTATGTTCAGGTAGAATTTCCCTTGGGATAATGGTCCCAGACTGCACTTGCCAGTTCAGTGTGCACTACTCATGAGGGTTTGCACTGTCTTGTCTATACCCTTCTTTTAAATAGTGCAACACAGCAATTGCATCCTCTTCCTGCACTTCCTGCCCTGTCCTGCCTCCTGGTCCTCATTTTTTTTTATGCTGGCAGCCCTATCATCTGCTCTTCCCTGGTTTAGACATATGGAAACCGACAGATTGTGCTGGAGAAAGAGGAGACGGAAGAATTAAAACAGTTTGATTCTCCAGGTTTGGTTCTGATTGGCTTCAAACCACTTTCAATGCTAAAACAGCACCACCATGTCAGGCCCTCCCAGTTCATCTATCCTGAGGAGTCCCTGGTGAGAGGTAAGCAAAGATGGCAGGAGAAGATTTGTCACCTTGCATTAGTGTAACTGCTGATCCATCGTGTGGCTGGGTAAAAGCTTTGTCTAATTTAACAATTTGCCAATGTTAAGAAGAACTGAATTAACTGTTACTGCCCCTCTCAGCTGCAGATATGTCTTGTTTTCTTCTATAGCAGAGCAGCCAATTGTGCTTCATGTTTATCCATCATGACAAGCAGCCAATTAAACCAGGCAGATGTAGTCACAAAGTACTTGTTTTAGCCATTCGTGAAAATGAAGGATCCTAGTACCTGACAAGAAGGTAAAGATGGTTAAAAAAGCCCAAACAAAACCAACCAGCAACAAAAAAAAGAAAAACCTAAACCCCAAACCAGGGGAGATAATTGCTGTTTTTAAGTCCATATCAGTAGGAGTGGAAACATGATACTCAGGAAGTACAGTTGAGTTAACAGCACTTTACAGGCTTGTAAAGAGAGAAGGCAAGGTCATTTAGAACTGCTTATTTTTGCCTTTTTATATGTATACATACATCTGTTTATTTAGAAATATATCCCAATCTGCAGTAGTAAGAAAAAACCTTTAGCTCCCCCTTTAGCAGTGGATAAAGAGCGCTGAGTTATGACCAAAGGCTTTGCAGTGTCTGATTAAAGAAAAACCTTTATGCTTGCTTCTCTAACTGCAGTTTCTTGGCTCAACCATGTTATTTATGTCAGTCTTTCCCTGACCACCATGTGTGGTGAAGTATACCTGAGGTAAATATGTGCCTCAGGAAGAGTACTGAAGTCTGAATTCTTAGTGTGTTACTTCCACAAAAGGTCTGTGGTCTGCTTCTATTGTGATGTCCCACCAAACAAAAATAGACTTTGTAGAGAAAATTTCACAGTATTCAATCTCTCAGATGGTAGTGATTTCACTTCTTCCACCAGAAGTCTCACTGCTAGTCAGGAGAGACTCACTAACATTGTCCATTTTGAGTCTTCTCCCTTCCAGAATTTGCTTTTTACCTCCACAATAATGCAAGCATTTCCAAGAAGTCCCAGAGTTATATCTAGGGCTATATTGCAGAGCAAAGGAGCAAAGCTGTCAGTCTAACCAGTCCCCTCTTTGCTTTGCAGGGAGTACAACTCTATTTAATGCCCTCCTGATGAAGTGCTTGGAGAGGGAGGTGATGATGCTGTGCAGGTACACCCCTCGCCGCAACGTCCCTCCTCGCTTTGTGGCCCTGGTTCCCCAGGAGGAAGAGCTGGATGAGCAGAAAGTGCAGATAGCCCCTCCAGGTATGGGAGGGGATGCTGCCTTTCCCTGCATGATTGGATGCAGTCAGTGTAATGGCATCCTCTATTGAGGGAAAATATTCCTAGTGCTACCTCCCTTTAAAACTGGGGAAAATGCTTTCCAACATTCCTTTTCTTCAGTTTTGTCAGTGTAAGCATCTGATGTTGAATCTATTTTTAAAGCCCCAATTGCATCAGTGCTTGCTCAGGTATGACCTGGCTAGTGTTTTCCCTGCCTTCTACCTATTTTTTGCAGATTCAAATAACTGCTGTAGAAATGAAAAGCCTTTTTTTCCCTGTTTGAAGAATAGACAATGTCTTTTCTTGAATTATGTTGTATCCTTGAATAGATTGTAAAGTATTAAATAAATAATCTCACATATAATGAGATTCATACCACGTCAGACGAATGGGGAATGATTAGGAAGCAGATTTCTGCTGTTCTGCATTTTCTCACCTCTTCAAGTGCAAAAACATCTTCTGGGAGAATGTAAAGTAGGGAAGTAACACTGCTTGTGTACAAAGTAAATAATTTCAGAATAATGTGGGCAATATCTTGATTTTCAAACAAATCTTTCTCAAGCTCAGACCCTGTGGGAGAGCTGGACTGGTTGATCTCCTGCACATAAAGCAAGGCTCTGGTATCCAACTGGTAGCTATGAATATAGTCTGAATGTCTTTCACAAAGCCATTAGTGATGTTGGTTACAAACGTTGAGATTGGGATTGAGTGTCCTGCTGTAGGCACTTGGAAGTATTATGGACTGCTGTTGTTAACAACAAAACAGGTAGGTAGTTTGGAGTCATCAGACCTAGATAATAAGCATCTTGGTTTTTCTATAAATTATTTTGAGACCCTTCTTCTGTGTAATTGTTGTCTTCCTCCCTCTCTTCTGTGTAGGTTTCCACATGATTTTTCTACCCTATGCAGATGACAAACGTAATGTTGATGTTACAGACAATGTGCCAGCCAGCCAAGAGCAGGTGGACAAAATGAAGGAAATAATTCAGAAGCTGAGGTTCAAATACAGGTACCTGGAGATAAATAGGGTGCAGGGGGTGGCATGGGGGAGAAAACACAACCATTGCTTGTTTTGTTGCACATGTTGTTCAGCTGTGGTATTCCTGAGATCAGATTTTGATGTATTTTGATAGAAATTGCTTCTCTTTGCAGTAGCTTTGTCCAAACTTTATTCTTAATCATTCTGGATACCCAGGCACCACAATGCTTTATGTAGCACGTTCTGGTGTTCTTTGTAGAATTGCTCTTGTTCTCTGGGCTGTTGTCATTTGTTGCAGAGGTATCACATTTTATTGTGGCTCTGCCACTCTACAGCAGATCAGACCCAGATCATTTAAATTAGAGCACTTCAGAAAGAAGAACTAGGTCTTTTTTTCATTACAGCTGGGATAAATGCTCTCAAGTACTTTCATGGGAGATTTTTTCCCTAGATATGTGGAAGCCACCATAACTGTACATAAAGTATAATATCACTATCTCCTTTTGCTTCATACAACTTTCTAACTCTCACACACCATTCTTATGGGGTTGATACATGACAGGATAGTGGTTCAGCAGGTAAATTGCGAAGAGGAAAAGCAGTTCTGATGTGATGGATTGTTGTGTGGGAAAGAGGGAAGTTTTATTCTCACATAAGTTGGTGGTAGATCTTGTGTTTTGTCTGTCTTCCTGGCAGCATGCATTGACATTTTGGGGGATTCTTGACAGGGCTGACAGCTTTGAGAACCCAGTTTTGCAGCAGCACTTCAGGAATTTGGAGGCTTTGGCGCTGGATATGGTGGAACCAGAACAAGCTGAGGATCTTACAAGTGAGAGCTGTTGGCGGGTCTGAAGGGAGGCAGGTTGGGGACTTGTGACTTTGTTATGAGTCAAATATGTGCTACTACAAACCTAAATGTATTTTAAGAAATATTTCAGTTGTGTGCAGTTTCACTTTGCAGGATTCTGGATGGGTCCATTCTGAAATATTGAAACCTTATTTTCTATTGCTGTCACTTAAAAGGTAAAGAAAAAAATTGCTCACTTTACTATCCAGAATTAAAATTGAATCACCTTTTTCCTGTGGTGAGAAATATTTTCTCTGAAATTCTTCTGTTCAAGATTCTCATTAATATTTCAGTGTGATAAATGGAGTGAATGAAGGGAATTATTCTGCTGGGGGCAGTGCTGCCACCTAGTGAGGGGGAGAGTTTAACTGTAAGTGAATTGTATAACCACAGAGCGGGTCAGGAGGGCAGGGACCACAGTGGGTCATCTGGTCCAACCCCCCTGCCCAAGCAGGGTTGTCCTTCAGCACATTGCACAGGGTACGTTCCACGGAGTTCTTAAATTATTTTTCCAGCAAGGGATACTCTACAACCTCTGTGGCTAACCTGTTTCAGTGCTCAGTCACCTTCCCAGGAAAGGTTTTCCCCCTGTTCAGATGGCTCTTCCTGTGCTTCAGTGTCTGCATGTTGCCTCTTGTCCTGTTGCTTGGCACCACCTGGAGCCTGGCACTATACTCTTGGCACCTTCCCTTCAGATACTTAGATGAGGTTCCCCTCTCAGTCATCTCTTCTGGAGGCTGAACAGTTCCTTCAGACTTTCCTCATAAGGAAGCTGTTCCAGTCCTTTAATCATCTTTGTTGTCCTCTGCTGGACCCTTTCCAGGAGCTCCATATCTCTCCTGTACCGGGGAGCCCAGAAATAAACGCAGCATTCCAGATGTCCAAACTCCTGATATTACCAAGAGTTGTAAATTTCTCATTTGGGAGTATCATAACACAAGTATTTGCATTTTTGCATGCTTGCAGGACACTTGTGGACTAGTTATTACAGAAGCACAGTTGTGTCTGGTGATGTTATTGAAAAACAGTCAGACTTGTTAGCACCAATGCAGCTTTAAGAAGCAGGTGTTCTTTATTACAGTCCTGGATGCATGAAGGATATCACCACCAAAATCATGCATCTCTAGTACAGAAAAAGATGTTTATGTGGGTTTTCTCAGAAGAAACATACATGTGGTAATCATTTCCCCAAAATCATTAACATGTTTTAATTCTCCTTTGTGCACATGTTCTTCAGTCCCAAGGGTCTCTCTCATGGTCATAAACCCTAAAGTTACAGCTGAACACTTGATGAACTGGTGTTACATCCCAATTCAGAGGGCAGTTGGCATACCTAAGCTGGTTCATATTTTGTGAGTCCCTTCTTGATGAATGTTTAACATGATTGTACAAAATCAAGTATTGTGTGGTTCCATACACTAATGGTTTTGTAGAATAAGCATTGTATTTTTCCCACCAGGTGAGCTGATAGTTCATCTGGCAACAGGGATCGCCTTGCAGGCTTTCTTGTGATCAACTGTTTCTGAGAGGGCAAATCTTTATCTTTTGCCAGTGCCAAAGTCTGAACAGATGAGCCACAGGCTGGGCAACCTGGTGGATGAGTTTAAGCAGCTGGTTTATCCCCCTGACTACAATCCTGATGCGAAGGCTGTAAAGAGAAAACAAGGTAAGTAGTGGTGGTGCAGACACAAAATACAATGTCTGTATTCTGTTAAGAAGCTCCTGTGTTTTCAGTTTGTCTCATAGTTTAAAGTAGCTGCTTGTGCAACAACTCTGCTAATCTCCACAATGAAGTATTATATCCAGTATTGCTTCTTAGAGAGCAGAGAATATTGTGGTGTCCAGTTGGAGAGTTGCTGGAGTGACAAAATGCAGGGTGAAGTATAAGAAGTAACGTGGGTAAATGACTGCAGAATATGTACATATAATTTTAGCAACTTTCTGATTTACAACAGAATAGTGAAATCACTTATGCTTTCAGTTTGTCTTGGTGAGACTTTTATGCATGGACTGTTGAGCAAGTCCAAGATGGGCATCTTAATGGCTAAATGTGTAAGCAATGCTGAAGTCCATGTGTAATTTGGGAGTCTATGAAAGACTGCATAAAGTGAGTGTCAGCTGAGCTCCCTGTGGAATCATTACATTCTGCTGTCTCAATGAGAATCCCTTAAAAGTTTCATTTGGAGGGTGATGCTTTCATCAGAACACAATTTCATACTTCAGTTAAGATCACTCCTTTCAATGAAATACTGCATGACTTACATAGTGACTAAGTTACCTGTTTCTTAAAAGAAAACATGAAAACTAGGTCTGTGAGTTGTGGCTGTTAAAGTACCGTGTGCTAATGGCCATTAACTGTGGTATGTGTAAGAGGCATTGATGTCTTTCTAATTTTTAAAATCTTTGTGATCTAAAATGTATCTTTCTAGCTTCTGATGGTCAAACTGAGAAGAGGCCCAAGGTCGAAGTCTCAGAAGATGAGCTGCGGTGTCATGTGCAGAAGGGCACTCTAGGCAAGCTCACTGTACCTATCCTGAAGGATGCATGCAGGATTTTGGGGTTGAGGGGTGGAAGCAAGAAGCAGGAGCTTGTAGATTCTTTAACTGAATACTTTAATGAGCACTAAGCTGGAGAGTGTGGCCCTGGTTTACTTCTGTCTGCTTAGAATCTTGATTGTCTTATGTGGGTGCTGTGTCTACTTAATCTTGCTATGAAAGAGATGGCAACTAAGTGTTGCTCTGTAGCAGTGGAGAAACTTTTTACTTAGTTGTGAAACATCTCTGCAAAGTTGGATTCTGTTGACAGTAGGTAAAGGCAGAACTAAATTCCCTGTGAATTCAGGTCACCTCACCCACTGCACATGGACAGAGTTGTGCCTTGCTGGTTTCTTAATAAAAGTTTGGATCTTTTCCTTTGCAACACCGACTGTGCCATCTCAGTATCATAAAGACAGCAGAACTCACTTCAGTGTAAGAAAACACAATGATCTGTGTTAATGGCACCACATGAATCCAAGCAGCAGATTGAGTCTGTGTCCTAACAGAGGGTATAAATATGTGTTACTCTCCAAAACAGCCAGTATCAGTACTAGTAATCCAATTGGGTTCTTTTCTGCCATCACCATTACAAGTATTACCAGCAGATCTTAAAAGAAAAAAATCATTACTGGGAAGCAGTGTCCAATCCCTTGGGCAAAAAGCTGGCACTTAAATCTGCACACACAGGTCTTCCATTTTTAAATGGTAATAGCAGAAGCTGGTTTAAAAATGGAAAACAAATTGTGTTCCCCGGAAGGCTGCAAGCATTTATCCCAGTTAAATTACTGAGATGGCAAAGAGCTTTTCTACCTCTCTAAGTGAATGAGTCAGACTATTGTGCAGGCTTCTGTACTCAAACATGGGCTTTTAAAATAGAAGAATAGCAAGTTATGGAGAGAGCCCTTGTTACATACAGTATTTTTACTTTTTTAGTCATACTTAAGAACGCTGCAGCTGGGTGTTTTGGGTTTTAGACTTCCATCCCTGGCATGCCCCACCTGTCTTGCAGTGCAAGATACCTAAAACAAATAAACAGTTGTTGTTTTTGCTTTAGGAAATTACTAATTGTTTAGTGAAACTTTTAACATTTTACAGGACATAAACATTGGATACCTGCAGTGTCCATTTTGGTCTGCTTATGTTTTTAGTGTCTAGAGATTCCTGTGTGTGGCCCACAAACTGTCCTGTCACCATGTGTAGTGTGGCACATGTGGAGCCAGCTGTGACCACCCTTCTGGCACTGATTGTCCTAGCTGTGCCAGCATGCTGCTCACTTCTACCTCCACAATTCCCCCAGAGGGCAGCTAGCCTGCACTGAGCTCTGCAGCACTGAAACTACGTTACCTGTTACACTTCCAATCAGCCTGGATTAGTTATTTTTAATAAAGATTTGCCTAAGCACTCAATTTATTTTGCCCTTGGGCAATGAAGTTACTCTAAATGCTTGTCTTAGCAAGGCTTGAAGAGTGGAATAGTGAGACTATCCTCTCTGTAAGCCTGTGAATTGAATTCTGCAAGTAGCCTTGTTAACATCTCTCTTGCCTTGCTAACCCTCAGGCACACTATGTGCCAGGCTTTGGATGATTGTGGCATGTTTGTTCTAGGTTATTAGATCTGCCTCCTGGCTTTTTTTTTTTTTTTTTTTGTTCTTTTTAATAGCAGGCTATCACATTAAGCAGAAGTTTAAAAGGGATGGTGATGGAGTGCTTCAGAGCAGAAAAAGACAGTTTTGCTTGCTCAAGTATCCTTTATTTCTGCTCCTTGTGTGCTTTCTCTTACATCATCTGTCTTGGTACAGCAGGGCAAATCCCTGGCAAAGCTGTAGCTCTTAACACAACTAGCTCAACAGTCAGCATCAGTAGAAGGGAACAGGAGCCCTTCTAAACCTCATACAAATGAAAGGATTCTGAAGTATCTGGATCAAATTCATCTCAGCAAGGATTGCTGGTATCAGCCATTTACTAAAATATACAAACATGATGTCTTCAGTCTTTCATAAGCTCACTTCATCTGCTTGGGATGTACTTATGAAAGGTATGAAGTTAGTGCCTCTGTGGAAACATTACAGAAAATTTTATTTTCCATTCTGCTATTGCACCCAATGGAGTTTCCACACTATTTTGCTTAGGCGTCCTGCAATAGAAAACAGGTTTGATATTCCAACACAGGAGTTTAAACTTCTGATCAGAGCAGAAGTGCATTTATTATACAATATGTATTTAACTAAAACTAGGTCCATAAAACCACCACTGATCCAGACTGCTGTTGGTGCTCCATGCTGCTTTTCCAGGACATGAGATGATACAGCATTCTCTTCTTGAGACATGTATTAATTTATCTGAAAAATGATTTGTTCTCTGTTTCCTTGGCATCTTCAGTCAGGGGACTATAGAGTGCAGTAGTTAAAAAGCATGGCACTTTTTATAATTAACAGTCAGATGTAGGGTACTCATCAGCCACAACAGGCTGCTCTCTGCCATGTGTTTTGTGCTTAACTTTTCTAGGAAGCCCAACCTCAGTGGTAACAGTCCATGCAAAGGAAGCTGAAAGAGAACAAATTACTGCACTGCAATAGCCTTTAGGCAACCTGTGAGCAGGTCAGCTTTACAAGCAGAAACATTCCAGTTAGTTGCAAATACTTCACCTAGGGAATGACAATTCTATTTAGCTTTGCAGCGTTTTTATTTTTTCTTAAAAAGTCAGTATTTAAAAATAATCAAATTAAGAGAGTTCTTCCCCTTGCGTACTGCCATAAGATTTCTGCTTGCCATGCATCTTTAAGAGAAGTCTCTTGTCTGGTTTCAAGAACAAGGGCTGTGCTGCTCTTGGCTCTATCTGCTGCTACACAGTAGCTGCTGCCTGCTTTATACCTGCCTGTGCTGCTCCATTACTTACTGACTCCAGCAGCCTGAACATGGGGAACCTTTTCCTCAGTAGCCTCAACCGTTCAGAAATGCAGAGTTACTCACAGCTGCCGGAGGCTTAAGCTTGGCAGAAATACTGCCCCACAGAGAAAGCTGATGGGTGGGTTAAAAAAGCCCTGAGCAGGCAGGCAGGCAGACAGGAAGACGAGGGGAGGACTTTGTTTTTTCTGTCCTTCTTTCAAACATAAAACAGGAAACACAGTTGTACAGTCACTTTTCAAGAAGTAATACAATGAGAATGAAAATGTTGGAGTGGAATAATAGAAAAGTGGGGGGATAGGAGGCGGAAACACTAAGAATTAAGCCATTATTAAACAAAAATGTGGCATTTTAAAATGAAACGTTGATATCAAAACTATCGTCTCAACTGAAGCTAAACATTAATTTCCCCTAATTTGCACTTTCTATTTCACACACACACTCTCATGGGCAGTTAGACCAAGAGTCTTTCTATGGCTTGCTGTACAGACTGGATCTGAGGCTTTAGCTGTGAGCCCTCCTTGATGGTGATGGAGCAGGCGATGACGGGCCGGGAAACGCCGCACGCGCGGCCCAGGGCTTGCTTGGAGCGCACGAACACGTACGGGACGTTCTTGTCCTCGCACAGAAGAGGGAGGTGCAGGATGATCTCCAAGGGCTCTGCATCTGCTGCCATCACAATGAACTCTGCTATCCCTCTGTTCAGTGTTTTGGTGGCTGTAAAAGAAACTGGAGTCAGTCTGGGTCATTCTGGAAAACACATCTAATGTTAAACAACTTCAGGAAGTGCTGGAAGTGGCTTCAGTGGGAAGAGATGTAGTGCATGAGACATGGGTTCTAAGAGATTGCTGAGTTTCTGTCCTTAGGAATTCTGGGTTTTTTTACAAGTTTGACTAGGTGAAGCCCCAAGCAACTGTGAAGGGAGGTTGTGAGCAGTTTGCACTAGAGGTATCTTCAAACCCAAATCTTATGGTTCTGAACTGGTTAGGCATCTGGTAACCCCAGAAACTATACACCAGGAACACAGTTTGGGAATCTACCAGAACTACATATAAATGTCAAAAAGATTACAGCTTAGTTCTGTCCCTGAATCTTGTTAAAGCAGGCTTGAAGGAGGAGAAAGGAGACACACACCTGCAATAGCCAGACCTATATAAAATGAGTGATCACAGCTACAGAGAAAAGAATCTCTACCCATGGTATCTCACAAAATCCTTGTTGTGACTTGTAGCACACTTTTCAGCGTGCAAGTCTCACCTTCATTGGCTCCCTTGCGTAGCTGCTTATAGTTGCAGGATTGCTGCACAAGGTCCAGCAGCGTTTTGGTGAGCTGTGCATCAGCCAGCGGGTAAGCTTTGGGATTCACTTCTGCCTCACTCTAAAGGAAAAAGTAAAGAATGTCACAATAGGAGCAAAGGAGGCTTTGGTTCGATCAGCACTGCGCAGGCATCATGTCCACCACATATACTGATTTCTGAAGTTGTGTCTAATCTGCTCTGCCCATACAGAAGAAACATCATTGCATTTTACTCCTAAAAGAGTAAGGATTCTTCTTGTATCAAAGTAAAGGGGAAAAATAAGAAAGATATGCTTTACATCAAAGTAAAGAGTGTATCTACTCACAATCTACATCTTACAAAGCAGTGCACTTATGAAGCAGTCTCAGGCGTTTTATACCACAAAGACTACAGAAAATGAAACACTTCAATGCACCGTAACAGTGCAAATTAAAAGACCAACAAAAAATTTGAAACAATCACCAGAAGAGCATGCATCAGGGTTATTTCTGCAAACCACAAGTGGCTTCTAACGTTAACATGGGCAGCGGGGTGGCACAGCAGCGAGGTCACAAGCGGTGTTAGCGACTGGCGCTGGCAGAACCGCGGCCTCTGCGGCTCCCAGCACGGCGCGGGGGTGACCCCAGGCACAGAGAATCCCCCGTTACCGGGTGTCCCCAGCACCGCCAGCCCCCCGGGCCTCCTGCCCCGCAAGCGGCCGCAGCCCCGCCCGCACGGCCTCCACGTGCTGCCCGCCGCGGAGCCGGAGAGCGGCCGCCCTCTACCCCAGGCTGGTGGGAGTGGGCAGGAGGAAGAGGAGCAGGGAGAGGAGAAGGGAGAATAGGAGGAGGAGAAGGAGAAGAAGAAGGAGGAGGAAGAGGAGACGGGGGTCAGACGCCACTCACCATGGCCGCGGCGCGGTGGCTGCAGTCGGCCCGAGCGCGCTGTGAGGGAAGAGGCGGGAACGGTGCCGCGGCCGCCGGAAGGGAGGCGGTGCCGGGGCGACCCCGGGGCGGAGCCGCCGTCCCCAGGGGGGCGGAGCTGCACGGCAGCCCCGGCAGCGCCGATGGCGGCGGGGCCGTGCGGCGGTCACGGGCCGCGCTGGGCGCTGCCGCTGCGCCCGCCCCTCTGCCTCGCCTGCGCCGTGGAGACCCTGGGCGACGGCAGCGCCTCGGTGGGCAGCGCCTGCCCCGCCGCCCCTTCCCGTGTGCGGCTGGGCCGCGGAGCCCCCTGAGCGGCGGGGCTGCCGCTCTCCGGCGCTCAGCTGGGGGCCGGGCCCGGCCGCTGTGGCCCTTGGCCAGCCCTGTCCCCTCGGCGGCCGCGCCCTGGTGGCCCTTTTCCCCTCAGGGCGGTGGGAGCAGCGCGGGGCGCGGGCCGGGGGCCTGACGCGCTGCTGTGTTTGATCCTAGTTGGTGCGCAAGAAGCACGTCCTGTCCCGGCTCCAGGATGCCCTGGCCTGGCAGGCGCTGCCGGTCGTCCAGCTGCTGGCACCAGACGAGAGGGTGTGCATGCATTTGATAGGAACTCTCTTTGGTAAGAGCTCTCTGAGGCCTGGTGCAGCCGCAGGGAGGAGGTAGTTACCTTTTGTTGAATACATGTGAAGTTTCCCCACATTTGAAGCAAAAAAAAAGAGCAGAAGAACATTGAGGTGCCTACCTCCATACTTCCACCGTACTGTTGTGTAATTACTCCCAGCAGAAAACTGGCTGTCACTGATTTAGAATAGGTTAATTAATTTTCTCATTCCCCAGGGTGCAGGATTGGCATGTTCATAACTCTTTTGCGATTTTTCAAAGTATGTTGACGTATCTCTAAAGTCCTTCTGGAGAATAGGGAGTGCTTGGCATTTTACTCTTCCCTGAATGCTCTCCATTCTGGTCTAATGCCTCTGGAGTTATATGAAGATTCATGCAGAAATCAAAGTGTGAGCATAAAAAGGTGTTACAGGATTTAATATCAAATGTGCAAAGCACAAATCTATGTAGTGGGCTTTTTTTACACCATCACTTCACATCTGTAGAAATCTTTGTTGCTGTATAACTAAAACCTGCTTCTCTCTAGTGAGTCAGCCTCGGCAAAATAGTGTTCGGCAGGATGTCAGAAAGTGTCTTTCCAGTAAGTCTCTGTGGTCTTGAACTTCTCTTACTGGTTTCTGTTTGCATAGCAGGGAAATGTCTTTGAAACATCTAAAATCTTGATGGAGAAGAAATAATGGTCTAAACCAGGGAACAGTAAGGCAGGAAGGGAAAGGTGGAGGGTAGAAATCAGAATGCCTTCAAAGCTCAAATATACCAGATTCCTTCAATTCCACCATCTCATTTGCACATCACAGATAATTATTGTTGGTTGGGGAAAAGTAACATACAAGACCCTCTCCCTGCCTTGACACACTGAATTGTTCAAAGAGTTGATTGCCCATAGATTGTGTTGGGCACATCTTGGAAGCAGCTTTATTAGAAACAGAACTTTATGCAGTTCTTATTCTTTTAATTGCACAATTTTTTTTAATAGTGTGTCACACATAATCCTTTAGAGTACTGGAAAAGATGATGATTGTGGCCGATTGAGCCCTACACTGTATGGCCCTAACACAAAATACCCCAGAAGACAGGGATGCTGTGCTTGCATTTCAGTGCTCTTGTCTGCTTTAATAATTCTCTGAGAAGAGAATTCTTTTTATGATTGGGTGGTTTGAGGAAGCTTTGGGTTGTACTGTACTTGGTGTAACTCTTAGAGCAGTTGGAATCCCAGACTAAGCTTGGAGCTACAAACAATGGTGTGTTCATTTTCGATAGAACTTGGCTGAACCAAGGAGCATTTGGTGCAAGAGTGTAAGGGGAACCTCCCCAGAAGTTTGAGCAGTGCTGTGGAGGAAGTATTAATAGTGAATTCAGGAAAATACATTTGGAGAGAGAATATTGCAATAAGCACAGGCAGAAGAAAGAGGGTTAAGAGAGGTGAAATGTGGAGTGTTACTTATGAGGTGGTGTGTTTCAGATAAGCCTGAATTTAATGCAGCTAATATTGTAATGTTCAATAATGTATACAAATCTTTTCTAAAGAGTTATTAAGGACTGAGCAGATGAGGCATGGAATAAGTAATTTCTTCACCTGTCATAACATTGCTTTAGTTGGTCAAAATTCTGAGACATCATGGAGACTTCAGAGGGGAGGTAGTTTGATTGGATATGTTAAAACAAGTGATTTAGTGTGGCAGAAGTGGGGATCCAAACCAAATGCCTGATGCTATGGGTTGGAAGGGGCTGGGAGGTGGAGTTTCTTGTCTGCTGGGGTGTAGTAGAGTTTGTTTTGATATATCCACTCTTATGCTCATTGTAAAATTAACTTGTGAAGTGATGCCTTTGGGTTCGATTTAATGTTGGAATAGTTTCTGGATGATTTAAACCTGGTGTTCAGGTTTGGTTTCAGGGTTGTCAGTACTGTGGAGGGAGAAGACTGATCATAGTAACTGGTAAGAATGGAGGACACAAAGCACACAAAGGACAAAACCCACTTCTGTCATTCCAGGGTGTTGTTTCAGATGTGTGATACTGCATACACACAGATGTGGTGGTGGCTGCAGTTACATATTCCCTGACATAGGTGGAGCCATTGACTTCAACTATAAAACATAAAAAATTTGCAAGAGAACCAAGTGTCTCATGTCCTTGTGTCCTGCTTATGGAGGCACCTTTTGCCATATTCCTGGAGAGTATCCACCCTTATCTGACAAAGTCAGGCTGGTGTTATGTGAAGCAGGGAAAAGAAAACAGTTCTGAAAAAAACCCCAGCTCCTTTTAACAAGAAGGAATTACAGCACTGATGATCAGAAACAGGAATGAGTTCCATGACCTGTTGTGGTTTGCCTTGCAGGGATGTTGCATTCTGTGGAAGAGAGCAGTGCCCTGAACCTATTAGTTGAAGGTGAGTGACAAATCCACATCTCAATTCCTGGCAGTTTGTGAAGGGGACAGTGTGGCTTGTCTGATACCTATAGTGAGATGCTCAGCTTTGACACAGCTTCAAAAGGGAAGACCATCGACATCCATGCATCAAAAATGATGGTCTGCTCCAATACTGGGGGCAGGGGAGTGTGTGCATTTTAAAATATTTAACATTTTCTCTCACAGGTCTGTGTGTGCCATGAATTTATTATCAGATGAGTAACAGTGCCTCAACTTTGGCATCTTTAGACCTGACCAAATTGTCAAAGCAAATGGAAGTCTATGGGATTTACTGCTTTCTCCTCAGGAGTAGAGGGTATTTGTGATTTTGCTGTGCAGGCTGTAGATTCCTCTTTGTGAGCAGTCCCTCATTTGAAAACTGAAGGAAATGTCTGCAGGGCTGACAAAGGAATCTCTGCAGTCCAGTTAACCCTGGGCAGCTCTGCTGAGTCTAGAGATATCAGCAATGCAGTGATGCATTCCATGACCAGCCATGAAAGGTAAAAGGAGTTATTACAAACTTCTTCCAGAGGGATTTTAGTTTCCAGACACTTGCTTGAGATGGGGTTGAAAAGCGGAGAAGTCTTTCTGTCATGTTACCAGTCTGTTGAGAGATGGATGCTATCTAACAGAGCAATTTTAAATTAGTGTTGCCTAAGTGTTGAAAGTGTTTTAAGTTTCTGAGAGTTTAGGGCAAGAAAGGGCTATTAAACCACCCATAAATCACCTGTCTCAGACATGCTTCTGCTGAGATGTGTAGCTCTATAGCTGAAGCAGGTCTAGTATTGCCTTGGGTATACCAAGAAATGGTGAGCCCAAAAGTCCCTGGTATTTCTTTTTAGAATGCTTTCCTAGGATACGAATCAAAAGTGTAGGTTTTCCAAATGAGTCATGCCATGACAGCAAGCTACATCCAAGACTGCCTTACCAAACCCTGTGTAGAAATGTGTGCAGTGTCTCAGTATAGGGCTCTTGCCAAAATTTTATCAGCTGAACATTCAGGTGCCAGTTCTGAAAGTAATGGAAGAAGAACTTTGCTTGCTGCAGCTGGCCTGCTGGTCTATGTGTGGAGGCACAGGCCTGCCAGCACCAGGCAACTCCCTTGAGATTTGGTTAGGGAAGCCCCAGGTGATGTGTTGCCACTGCCTGGAAAACATAATTTCTTGCTGATTCCTCTTATTAGTACAGAGCTGTTAAAGATCTTAATAGTAACAGCCCTTGCTTGGGGCTGAGGAAGTGACCAGCAGCACTCTGGTGACTGGCACTGTCCTTTCTGGTCAGGTGTGTGGGACATCTGCAGTGGGGAGGAATGGCTGATAGACTTCACTTATCTTAGGGACAGTAGCAGCTGAAGGGGGAGTTCTGAGTGTGAATCTAAGGATCCTCAGCAGCTTCAGTTCTGATATCTTCTCTGGAAGGATGCATTTTTAAAGGCCAGTTTTCATACTGTAGGAAGCCTGGTCTATTCAATTACCATAATTTTTTATGCTTTTAAGCTAGGCTTTTCCCCCCCCCCCTTCCTTTCCTGATTCCTTATGTTTACTTGCTGTCCTGAGGCTCAGTTTGTCACTTGCGGCTCATTTCCATGCATGGTTTGTAGTGCAGCTGAAGCAGGACTGCTGGAATGATGCCTCAGAGAGCCTGAGCTGGGCTATCAGAGGTAATAGTGCTGGGACTGCTGCTGTAACCCTGCTCTCTCAGCACGTCTGGGCTCATTTCATTTCTGAGCTCTTTGCTCACTGGTCTGCTAAAGCCCCATGGAAGATGGATTGTGAGTGCTCTTGTGTGTGTGTTACTGATCCTGTTTTCTCTGCCTAGTTCTGGTGAGGCTTGTTGTGGAGCTGAAGTCAGAACAGTACTTATACTGCATTTTGGATGAAAGTCAGAAGGAGGTCAGTGAAGATGAGTTCTCTTAACCTTTCCTCCAGTCTTTCAGAGGTTGAGGAATGAGTGGCCCTGGAAGACTGGGATGTAGCAGTGGGGTCACAGAATCATAGAATGGTTTGGGTTGGAAGGAACCTTAAAAATCATCTAATTCCAACCCTCCTGACATGGTCAGGGACACCTTCTGCTAGACCAGGTTGCTCAAAGCTCCATCCCCTCTGATCTAGGATGTCCTAATGCCAGTTCCCAGCTGTGATGTTGGCAAGGTTAGTTTTTACCATGGAGTTTTTATATTGTTCTCATGATGCCTTGCAGCCACAGGGCTTCATAATACTCTTATGCAGCTGTGTGGTTTCCTCAGATGCTTCTTTTCCTACTTCACTGTTCAGTTATATGAGGAGCTTTCCCAACCTGTGCTATAGGCTCTCATTCTCCTCATTCCTAAGTTTATGGTGGTCCCACAGGGTACAAAAAAAAGAGAAGTAGCAAAAGTGGTGAGAAATTAGTCTGCTCATGTAAGAGTTGGAGGGGAGAAAGAGGAAAAGGAACAACAAGCAAGCAATTCCTTGAATTAATTTAAAGACATTTTGGAGACTTGGTGTGGTATTTGGGGTTTCCCTGTGCTTTATCCCAAGTGGTGAAGAAGGCCCATCTTTGGAAAAGATCCTGTTCTGGAAGATTATGCATCACTGAGAAGTTGCTGGTTTGGGTGCATTTCTGCCTTTGGACTGTGTCCTCATCAGTGAAACATTTTCCTTCTCTGTCTCCTCTACAGCTGTGCAAAGCAAATACCATGAGAAGCAGCCTGCCCACATTTTCTCTCTTGGGCAAGCTGGCAGATGCCATCCCAGGCTTTGCTGAAATACTGGTGGTAAAGCACAGTGAGTAGTGTGTCATGTCCCACTGAAGGGTGGCATTCACAGCCCTAGTACACATGCATGCACTCCCCTGTCCCCATGACGAGTTCATGAAGGTCACAAAAGAAGCCTGTCCAGAAGTCAGAGTGGCATTCAGGCCTCCTGAGATACAGGTCAGAACCTTCATAGCAGCTTTTATAATCATGCTTTTAGCCAGGCAAAAGCAGCCTCTGCAAACTGGGGTTGTGGGTCTGCCTCACAGGCAACATACACTTAGGTTTTTTTTTATCTTGATCCAGTGCTTGGGGGTCTGGTGAGCAAGCTGAACTGTTTGTGGAGGGAGCTGGGATGGTGGATCTTCATATGTTGAACAGTGAGCTCTGGTGGCTGTTGATTACTGTACCTCTGCTCAGAGGGACAGATGGTGCTGAGCACATCACCTGACTGTGGCTTTCGTTAACCTGCACACACCAGTCTGCCCAGTAGGCTTTTGTACGTTTTCAAGGGAAGTAGGTTGGTGCTTTTAAAATGTCAGTGAATGTTTGCTGTTCCTGTTCCTCATGCTAGATAATTTAGTGGATCATCTGCTGATGGGCTTGACATACCCAAATGAAAGTATAAAAGCTGCTGTCTGCTACTTGTATGGCAAGCTGTACTCCTCTCCTGCTGGCACAGAACGTCTCTCAGGACACTTTGAAGAAAGGCTGTGTGGTGTCTTCTTGAATACTCTGGGGAGTGCCCAGACAAAGGAGCTGCAGGTTAATTGTTTGGGTAAGGCATTGCTGAGAGAAACTGCAAGGTGCAAGGGAAGGCTTAGAATGAGGAAGAAATCCTTGGCTGGTTTAGATGCTCTAGTGTGGATTGTTCAGTAGAGGATCTTTATGCTCCTTGTCCAAAGCCATCAGTCCCTTCTGTTACTCCAGTGAAGTGGCCCAGACCTGCTGCTGAGCGCCCCCAGACCCCTGTGTTCCCTGATGCCTCATATTGCCCAGCACTGACTAATCTTCAGTCTCTTCAGAGCTTGTGCTATGGCCTGATCATCCCTCAAAATGTCTGAATGCAAATACTGTGCCTGGGCTGGTGGGTTTTGTAGAGCAGTGGGATGGAGTCTAAAAAATGTTAATTATGTTAATTAGATATAGAGCTAATGTGGAAGTGGCACTTTCTTGCAGTTTTCCTTCCAACTGCAGGTTTCAGCTGTTGCTGGGGAGCACAATTTCAGCCTTTCTGACATCACTTGTTTGTAAACCATCCAGGGAATTAATTTTTCTAGAAGGAGGCAAGCAGGAATTGCTCCTTCTTATGGATTGCTCCTCAGCTTATCTACTCAACTACTAGAAACAGATTATGATTCCTTTGAAAGTAGAATTCTGTAGCTGAGACAACACCCTTGTGAATTTGTACTGATGTGTACTGATGATTTTCATCATTACCTGTAGCAGTGATCTATACTGCTATTCTGAGGGAGTTTTTTGGAGTGTGGGTATCCTTCAGCTGAACACAGCTGTTTCTGTAAGAGCCTGTGGAAATAGAAGGGGAAGATAAATGCCTGTTCTCTGGGAAGTGCTCTAGGGAAAATGTCATTGGGGGTAACTGACTGCTTGGAGAAGAATGCAGGTCAAGAGCTCTCCCAGGAAACAGTTTAAGGTGTGCTTACTAACAGAAGATAATGCAAGTAGGGAGCTCTTGAGATGCACCCTGTACATATGTGACTCTGAGAAGGAACAGAGAGCAGATCAGACCAGCAAAAAGTATCAGCAACAAGGGGTTGCCAGACATGGGGGTCATGGCAGCATCTGGGGACACGATGAGAAGAAGCTCCCTAAATTGGGGGTGGGGCCCTCCAGGAGAGGGGAAGAAGTTGGCAACAAGTCTTAGTCTGTAAATACTTGCGTGTTAATATAATCCTCACTGTGCTGCTCGATATGGTGCTCATTCTTGCTCTTCCT